>NW_024081100.1:976359-1075601 GCF_003009895.1 Hyaena hyaena | reverse complement strand
CCCCCCCCCCCCCCCCCGCCGCCGTGCGGCTGTATTTGGACATGGAGGGTCTAAGGAAGTACATGAGGTCAAAGGAGATCTGATTAGTTAGCGTCTCTATGAGAAGTGGCCCCAGAGAACTTTCTCTCTCCTGATGCGCACACGGGGGAAGGTCAGGTGAGGTGAGGACACCGTGAGAAGGCGGTCACCCGCAGCCGGGAGCGCCCTCACCAGAAACCAGCCTGGCCGGCATCTTGACCTTGGCCTTCCCAGCCTCCAGAACCGTAAGAAACATCTGTTGTCTCCACTGCCTGGCGTGGCCTCGTGACGTGGCGGCCTGGGCGGACCAGGGCAGTCGCAGCTCCGTGCATGCGTTACACTTCCAGTGAATGCGAGGAAATGGGCTCTTGGACCTCAGTCAGGGTCTTGATAGCCAGTACTTGGCAATCGCTAGGAAACGCTCCAGTCTCTTAGGAAAGGTGCGATGAGTCCTGTGTGGGGCTTCAGTCAACGTCTCCCGTCCGCTCAGTAGGGCGACCAGCTAGCGCGGGCCTGTCTGGTTTGGGCACTGAAAGTCCAAGCTCCTCAAAACCCCAAAATCCCGGACAAACCACGTCCGTTGTTCACCCTGCCACCGGCAATCTGCCCCGTGTCTCTTCATTTTAATAACTTGGTTTGTGAATAATCTAGAGTCATCTTAGCCTGAAATTAGTAACTTCAGGCTTCAGACTTCAGAGCACGGACTTCAGAGCACATCTATGCCCCACCCCCGCCCAGGGCATTCTGATCAGGAAGTGGGCTGCGGGCACCAGCCCCTCTGGGAAAAGTCTTAACATACCAAGGGTCAGATGTTTTTTAGGAACCCTGAGTTAAACCTTGAAGTCCACTGCTAAGCTATATTGATCAAGTAACACCGTTGTTCTGATCGGCTGATCAGACTGACTCTTGAGAGAGCAGAATATTTGCAAAGTCAGGACTTGGGACCAGAGAAATTGCGGTAAAAATCTCAGAAAGGATCCAGGTTTGTGGCTGAGTCGGCAAATGCCCGAGGGGGAGCTCCTGGGAGAAACTGAACCGCACAGGGCTCCCTAGGTCCCGGCTGAAAAGCTCAGAGAAGGAAGAACCACCCCCACAGGGAGAGTGGGGGAGGGTGGTCTCTTCCCGCTTCTAGTAGAGTCTCCTTGGGGACTGTCCCTGCTCTGGTGACCGCAGGACAGGCAAAATGGACCTCTTGGATTTCCGTGAGATTATAGTATTTATTTATGTTTATATCCTATCTGCAGACACGTATTACACGGGCTTCCTCTGCTGTGTTTCTTCAGCTGCACTTCCATAATTTATTCTGCCAGGCCTGGCCCGGACTTGACATACCAAGCCATTAACTTGAAATCAGAAAAGTTCTGTGAGGTCTGTAAATTCTTCCCTCTGATTATCAAGCCCTATGCTTGCTGAAAATAAAATCACTAGGCTGGCAGAGGAAAAATAATTGGCCTGAATGGTCATGGAAGAGTCTAAACAGAAGATTTTCTTTCTCTCTCCACTTGCAATGATTTATTTGCATGGTTTTATGAGACTTTAATGAGGAAATCTTATCTGTATGCCTGGTAATTATCAACCAAATTCCCATTTCCTGTCAGAAAATCCACAATAAGTAAAACAAAGATGGTGGAATTGGGAGACCCTTTGGCCTCTGACCTGCACGGCTGAGGAATAGCCCATTGGCACCTGGAGTGTGTGACTCAAGCACGTCTGTGGCTCCTCTGACACGGCGGCTTACACCTGGCCGCCGCTGAGCAGAACTCACTGCAGGTAGACTTGGCTGCTGTCGATCCCCATTCTAGAATGCTGTCCCGTGAGGTAGTTGATTTGAGCAGGGAAGGTACAGTCTCCGTCCCCGTGATTTACTATAGTTTCCAGTCTGGGCCAGTTCCGTCTGCTGGGTGAATGAGCTCACACCCAGAGCAAAGGCCTGAGAGGATGCTGTGAACTTTGCATTTTGCAAACTTAAGGGTTTTGTTTATTTTGTGGAGTGTGTGTGTGTGTGTGTGTGTGTGTGTGTGTGTGTTTTGATTTGGTGGTGGTGGTGGTGGTTTGCTATGAACTGTGGGTCTTGCCAGCTGCAGTCTGGGTCACTCGGTGAATTCGTCAGGGCTACTGACTCGAGACTTAGGTTTGGATGACCCCCAGCATCTTGTGATTGAGGCAGAGACCTCGTCAGGGTGTGGCGGTGTCTCTCAGACCTCTAGGACAGAAGGCGCAGTAAGGAGTTCGAATGATGAACTCCACCAGAAAGATGGTGCTCTCGCCGTGGCACCCAACGCAGCCAGGAAGGCAGCACACACCGGAATCCTTACTTCCAGTTCTAGTTTAGTTAACAAGGTGAGAATCTCTTTTTCTTACACTTGTCTGTAGGTATAAAATTTGTCGTGCTCCCAAATAACCTACAATTTTCTCTCTGCTTGCTCTGTTATTTGAAAAGAATTTTGGAAGTGTTTTAATCATATCTTTATTGGCATCTGAGCCAGTGATTTAAAAAAAAACAAAACTCCGAATAAGGGTGTAATGTCTTACTTTGAATTTAGAAAATACTCTTCCAGAATGTGTGTCCAGCTCGCTGCTGCTGGGACGGGATGAGCCTGTATCAGGTACAAGGTCTACCCCAGGAGAATGTGAGATGGCCCCCGCTCGCTCTTGCCCCCTCTAGAGCTGAGGATGCAACTTCCTCACCCCGGCCCCGCATCCCTCCCCATGGGAACAGCGCAGGAGAAGGACATCAGGAGAGAAAGCTACTCTGTAGCACCCTGAGGTCACAGGCTATGACACTGAGGGTTCCTGTTATCTTCTCAGTTATTGATTGACTTCTACCCATTGATTCTCCACATTGTGGGAGTATTTATGTCTGGCAGCCTTTTTGGACTAGTTAGTGAGCTGTGTAGGGCCTGTCTCCTCTTTTCTCTCGAGGGGCCGTTACAATTTAGCCACCTTGTGAAGATAGCAATGTGGCAGGGTCTCTCAGCTCCCCAGTACTACCCAGAAGGAGCACGCCCCAAGGTCAAGGAGTTCTATAAATTAAAACCCAGACACCATACTGACCTAAAACAGTACTGTCCAATAGAAATATAATGGAGGTCACATACTTTTAAAACTTCTAGTAACCTCATTTAGAAAAGGGAAAAGATACAAGTGAAATTAATTTTAATATTTTATTTAATCCAATATTTCTAAAACATCATTTTAACATAGAAGCGACAGAAAAATATTAATTACGTATTTTATATTCTTTTCATTTTGCACCCCTGCTTTGAATCTCAGCACGTTTTAAGTGCTCTGTAGCCACGCATGGCTGGTGGACACCATACCAGACAGCGTGAGTACAGAACACTCATCTGCGCCCACTGACTGCATCACCTCAGGCAGCTATCACTTGCTGCTCTGGGTCCACAAGTGACTGCATTTAATAGTGGTGTGGCATCTGCCCCAGAAAATTTCACTTCCCGTGTCCTCTCCGCTGTCCACTCTGAAGCAAAATTTAGAACGAAAGTTAGAATTTGGAGAGGCCAGACCCACCTCCGCCTCCAGACAATGACGTGTCTATTCCCTACAAACCTCCAGACTGTACCATTTAAACCAGCGATTCTCGAAGTTTGGGATGCGTTAGTGCCGGGGTATTCAAGGGCAGACTCCTGGGCAAGGTCCAGACCACCCAGTGATACTTTCCCGAGGTAAGACTTGGGAGTTGGCCTTTTCTCGAAATCACCAGGTGATTCTCATACAGCCCAAGGCTTGAGAACCCGAGCACAGGCCCTGGAACAGTATATGCCGTCTTCTCCGGAAACTTCTGGTTCCCCCCTTCAGTGGTACAACTCACATGCGTACACACCCCAGGCATCCGGAGCCTGCTCCGAAGGCTGTAGATCAGTCTCTGTCCTGTACTTCTTCGTCGCCGTGCTCTCAGCCAGTTGCATCCGCTGACCTAAATAACACCTGCTACAGCCGAGAACCCACCCTGTGGTGTATTTTTAAGACTTGAACCCCCCTTTTGAACTTTGTCTATTTTTGTGCATGCTGAGATAGCTGTGCATGTGCAGTGCCTTCTGCTTATACAACCACTTTACCCAGGGCTTTGAGGGTATTTATAGACACCTTCTCATAGCCTTCACTGAGCCTGCAAAATGAGTAATGAGTCAGATGGCCTTCGTTTTGCAGGAGGGAAGTCGAGGCATCTGGTAACCGCTTGTCCAAGAAGGTTGGAGTCGGAAGTAAACGCCAGAATTGCTTCTTTTTGGCAGCCATTCCTGTGCCCTCACTTCCCTGACCGCTGACGTCTCCTGTGGTCATCGAAACCCACTAGGAAACACGTCTAATAAAAACATTTTGCCGAAGATGGCACTGTGCGCCAGCTTCCTGCCTCAGATGAAGAGATGGGCATTGTTTATGCCGATGTTGGGAGATTGCAGATTGGAGGTGCATTCTTCCATTTTGTATTTACTTAAAATCCTCTGTCTTCTGGAAGGAAATTATCCATAGACCCCAGTTCCCAGGAACCAACTGATAAGCACTTAGAACAAAAACAGATGTCTTCCTGTCTGCATTCTCTTGCTCCCTACCGCGCTGACAGACGTTCTAAGTCAGGGTCGCAGTGGGCTCTGGGAGTGCCCAAGACTCGGCCGGGCAACTGCGGCCTGCACATTCCATAACCTGGTCCCAGGCCATCTCTGCCTGTATATTTAAGGACTCTTCTGCTAAGAGACACGAATGTGGGTGTTACTAATTCAGGAAAGGACTCCCTTAAAAAAGATTCTGAATTGCTGCCTTTTGGCTACTTGATGATCTTCTTTCAAAACATCTACTTTAATATTTACTTTATTTTTATGTATGTGTTCTTATAACATAATTTTGTTCACTGTCTTTTTATATTAGAGGTCAATTTTTTTTCATAGGTTCATCATAGAAAACTTTAAAATGCAGCAGGCATATAGAAGAAAATTAAAATCACCTGCAATCCCCCAGAAACAACCGCTCAAATTTTGGTGTGTTTTCTTTAGGTTTTTCCTTACTTTTTTTTTCTGGTACATATTTGAGATGACATGAAATCAGCTTTTTCTTAAAGAAACACTGGTTTGATTTAGTGGGAAGTGGGATTTTGGAAACCACAATCTCCACACTAGGAATGTTACTGGATATGTAATTGCTTCTAGGTCTTTTTAGTGGACAGGGCTAGAAGAAAACAGAGTTAAAGATTAATCCCCGAAGAGTTTTTACTGATACTTCAGATTTGAATTCAGGACATACAGGTTTTATGTAACGTCTCCTAGTTTATGTCCTGATCTCCCTTCTTTCACACTAAGAATCCCGCTATCAGTGAGATGGGAATGAGAGAGTTAGAAGATCCCATATTGACTCGTGCACCCTAAAGCTCCATTACTTACACAGTAGTGTCAGAGTAGTGTTCCAGATATTCCCACCACCAATAAGATGGCTGGTAATAGTTAATTTGGGAACATATTCTCTCCCCATTCACCCATCATTCCATGTCTACACTGTCAAAGCACATCAGCACAGCATGCCGTACTCTGCCCCCTACCCCCCACCCCCCCGGGTGGATAGTGACTGTTATCAGTGTTTGTTCTCGGGCCTGAGTCTCCCTGCTCCTTGTCAATTGTCTGAAGCCTGTTCTCTGATGAATTCATCAGGGAAGACTCATGGTTCTTGGTATTGCCTAAATTTGTTCAAGCTGGGAACAGTTGGAACCGTTCATACTTGAAAGTCAGTTTTGCTAGATATAAAACCCTTGGCTCACGTGTCCTTTCTGTTCATGTCATAAACATGTCAGTTTGTTTTCTTCTGTCCTGAGTTTTGTGTTTGAAAAGGCTTTTTCATCACAAATTACTTCCTCTTTCTGCTTAGATTCCCAAAGCTTTTTTTTGTGGGGGGTGGGGGGCCGGGAAGGGCTTTTAAAATCCAGTACTTTCTGGGTTTGATATTAACAGTCCTGGTTGATACTCTCAGGTGTGTGAAGTGTTCCTTCTGTCTGGTGTCAGCTTTTCCTTTAATTTCTTTTCCTTTAGGGGCACCTGGGTGCCTCAGTCAGTTAAGCGTCTAACTATGGCTCAGGTCATGATCTCACGGTTCATGGGTTCAAGCCCTGTGTCAGGCTCTGTGCTGACAGCTAGCTCAGATCAGAGCCTGGAGCCTGCTTCAGATTCTTTGTCTCCCTTTCTTTCTGCCCCTCCCCTGCTCACGCTCTCTCTCTCAGAAATAAATAAAACATTAAAAATAATAATAATAATTTATTTTCCTTTAATTTCTTTTCTTTCATTTTATAATTTTAATATGTGTTCCTTTCTGGTGCTTTTGTTTTCTCCTTTGATTCCTATTACTGTATGTTAGATGTTCTTTACCTGTCTTCAGTCTCTGTCACTTTCTCTTGAATCTTTTAATCTCTTTAATTTTGATTTTTCATATTTCCCCTTTTCAACCTTCTCTTTCTCCTAAGGTATTACCTGTCGTATTAACTTTTTGTTCCCTCTCATTCAGATTGCAGTTTTGAAATGTTTTTTCTTTATCTCTTATTCTTTCTTGAGTTCAGTCCCTTTCTTAGTTTTTATATTTTGATTGAGGGGTTGTTCTTCCATATCTTATATTGTTTTCTTCATCTATTTTAGTTCCTCTCACAATAGTAAGTCATGGTTCTGATCTGCTTGGTGATCAGTCCTTCCCAGCATGTTTTCATTGAGTGTTGCTCTGTTATGTCTGCTCCCATCATTTCAAAATAGTAACCTAATATGGATTTGACTTCAGTATTTCTCAATTTTTATGTCAAATTGGTTTTCCTACACTTTAGAAGGAGATGTGGTTCAGGATAGTTTTTCTAACTTGATGCAGTATCTTCTGTTGGTTTCATGTAATGTTCAAAACTCTGGAGGCTTGCTCTCTTGGAATTCCTCGCTCCTTTTTTCCTGTCCCGCTTCTCTGGACCTTCTCTTTCATCTATGTTGTAAAGGGTTCATAGTGGATAGACTTCACGTCCTCCCTCCCTCTGTTGGATTAGCCAGAGTTCACTTAGTTTCGGCCGTTGACTTCGAATTGACACTTCTTGCTTTTCAGGAACACACACTGACGATTGTGGCCTCATTCTTAAATCCATCAGATGCTCCCTTGCTTCTCTCTGCCTCTTCCCTCACAAACACTGACATGATGCAGGCCTTAGAGGCGTCGGTACTTTGTCCCTAGCCACTTGAATCTTGGGGTTCTTGAAGATATTTTGTAACCTCGTTCTTGTGAATGTTGCTCACGGGTTGCTGATTTTGCAGGCCAGCCATCCTGCCCTGTTAAAGTAAGGATTCTGGAAGATTTTAAAAAGCAAACTGTCCTCATCTGCCATATCATCTTCCCAGATTCCTTTTTAACTTGAGGAAAAATACTAAATGTGCTCAGAACTCCAGGGCCCACCCGTGAGCCACCACTTCTTTTTCGTATCTTTTAAGGTGCTCCCAGCCTTATGGAATCACCCACCCGGATGTTCAGTGAAGGTACCCATCGTTGTTTTCGTTACTGCTCTGATTATAAAGCTGCTTGGGTTTCAAGAAGTCATCTTCATTTCTTTCCATAAACCCTGCGACGTTTAGGGCACAGCTTTACAGGAGGTGATGTTTTGGGTAAAATATTTACCATGTTGTCACAGAAATGGCTGCCCATGGCCGGGTATGACACAGGGGAAAGGGCACTGGGAATGAGGACCATATTGTGAAACTGAAGGAGGAAACCTCATTTGAAATGGAACCATTGGGCCAGAAGGGGGCGCCTCCTCCCATCACCCAACCAGAGTCCAAAGATTTGAGGACTAACATTTCACTACTGCGCTTGCTGGGCGTGGCGGCAGGGCTGGGCAGGGACATCCACACAGAGGTGCTTATGTTCAGTCGTGGCAGGTGCACGTGTGGGTTACGTGGGGCCGTCAAAACCTCTCCGGTGCGCTGTCCATGGCTCTGCGGGCCTTCCTGTCCTCCCTGGACCCCTGGCAACAGCAGCCCCGTGATGTGGGCCAGCGCCTGAGAGCGCTCACTGGACGGCCCTTTCCTAGGGAGTAATGGCTCTGACCTTTCAAGGTACAAAATCCCTTCACTGAGGATTTGCACAGGACATTTTACTGGCTCTTAAGGGTCTCCCAGTTGCTAAGGTGTCAGGTCCCTGCTGGCCTTACTGGAGTCAGTCCGGGTTCATTTAATCACTAGGTGTGATTTTCTTAGTTCAAACTGACGAGGAAACCGGGAGTGGCAACTTCTACCGAAGACTTCGGCCTCCACAGCACGTCGTATCTTGGGCCCCAAAACGAGGCCGATTGCTGCCCCGGCCACAGCCGCGGAGCCGCTTCCTGTCTGGCCGCTAGATGTTTCTGAGGAAGATCAGTTGCGAGCGAGCCATAGCCGGCTGTGCGTACCCCCTGCTCCCCTGTAGGGAGAGTGTGCATCTTCCCTGCGGTCTGCTTCAGGCCCGAAGCCATTTTCTAGCTGATTTTATTTTCTTTTGCTTTGATCTTTGTTATGAAATACTGAAGAACTGCCTGTATGCAGACTGGGATGCATTTTTTCTAACATGGCAGAATACAATAAAGTTCCTAATCTAGATGAACTCTAACATTAAAAGTATGCAGGCCAGTGTACACACTACCTTAGGATTCTTAAAAGGGCCTAATTTCTACTCACATTTTCCTTCTTTTATCACATTCTTTTTTCTTCCTCTTGGGTATTTTTCATTCCTCGTTGAACATTAGAATCACTGGGTGAGAGGGGCGCGTGGGTGACTCAGTCAGTTAAGCCCCTGACTTCGGCTCAGTCATGTTCTCGCGGTCGGTGGGTTCGAGGCCCGCATCGGGCTCTGGGCTGACAGCTCACAGCCTGGAGCCTGCTTCAGATTCTGTGTCTCCCTCTCTCTCTGCCCCTCCCCTGCTTGTGCTCTGTCTCTGTCTCAAAAATAAATAAACATTAAAAAAAAAAAATCACTAGTTGAGATTAAAAAAATACCAGCACCTGGGCCCCCTCCATACATTTGCATCAGAATCTCCAAGGGGGCTGGACATCAATGCTTGAATATCATTTCCTAAGTAATTCTGGGTTAGCCAGGGTTGAGAACCAGTGCCCCACATTTAAAAACTTAAATTTGGCAGGCTTATGACACAGTGCGCATACCTGAACACAGTATTCCTCCTTGGGAGCTTGTAGAGGCCATGTGTGGGGACTTTGGGGTCCTCAGCGGCAGCTCAAGAAGCAGTGTGAGAGACCACGGGGTGCCAGCCTGTTGGGGGCCTTCCTAAGAGAATGTCTGAAGCGATTTGCAAGACAAGCGCCCTGCTTTGCCCCGCTGGCCTGCTTCTGGGGTGGGGGCCTGAGAGATTGCTGATGGATAGAGGGTGGGGGGTGGGGGGGGACAGGGCAGGCTAAGCCGGTGTCCTCCCCCAGAGTCCTGCTGACCTGGGTCTGTCCTTCCTAGCTGTGTGACCTCGGGCAAGTCGTTCACTCTCTAGGCTTCTCGGTCGCCTGCAGTAAACGAGATGTTGTGTGTAAAATGCATTTCATAATAGGAGGCACCACGTTGGTGCCAGTTTCGGGGCTTCAGATACAGAGAGCAGCGTGGAACCGGGAATGGCCTAACCCTCCACAAGCCACCTACAAGTTCGTGCAGGTGCGCAGGGATGATCCAGGGAAATCATGTTTATTACTCACCGGGGCTTTGACCCCCAAATACCTCTTACTATGTTGAAATCGACTGTGGTCTGAACTCTGATAAGCTTCCAGAATTCCTTCTGCTCCTTTCATTTAAAAGCAGGCAAAATTGGGGGGAGGGGGCGGCGCCTGCGTGGCTCAGTCAGTTAAGCATCCGACTTCAGCTCGGGTCTCGATCTCGTGGTCAGTGAGTTCGAGTCCCATATCAGGCTCTCTGCTGTCAACACGGAGCCCACTTTGGATCTTCTGTCTTCCTCTCTCTGCCCTTCCCCAGCTCATGTATGTGCTCTCTTTCTCTCTCTCTTCCAAAAATAAACATTAAAAAATTTTAGAAGAGAGAGAGAGAGCAGGCAAAATGGCTTCCTTGTCTCCTTTTTCCTATTCTCTCCGATACCCTCCCTACCCCAGCCCTGTGCCTCTGGCCCTTGTCACCAACAGTGGGAGTGGAGGTGTGCTTCTGGGCACCAGCTCGTTCTGTCTGGGATGTGAGTGCAGCTCCTGATTGTCCCCCTGACATCACACTGAGGCCAGACTGTCCTTATCCTAAGCAGCAGAAAGACAGGAGAGAGGAGTGTAAACAAGACTGTCCCAGGAAGGGGAATTCTTAAACACCGCTCTCCTCCCTCTGAAAGCTCTTCCCCACCTCCCCCTGCCACCCGCTGCCCATTTCTCAGGAGCAAAGGCGGATAGGATTCCAAAGGCGTGGGAAGGAGAAAATAGTGATTGGGATTCTTCCTCTTCCTCCACATGCTACATCTTGGGTGTTCGAGGCTCTGAACTCCCTTCTGTTGTCTCCTCCAAGCTTCGGGCAATGACAGTAGAAGCGTGTGGTAGTCTTGTTGAAAAGTCAAATTAAACGTGGTGAAGACAGAGCTAATTTATCTTTTCTTTCTTTCTTCCCATCTGTTCCACTTCCTCTTGTTCATGGCTAAGGAAGGGGCCCGCTGAAATGCTGACAGAGAAACCCCTGCCCTCTGGGTCACATGTCACCCAGCTAGTCATTTGTCAAACCCTGCTCCTTTCCACAAATGCTCCCGCACCTGGCTTTTCCAGTCCCTCCCTGCTGTGAGAAGCTCTGTCCAAACTCCGGGATCTTCTGACTAGAGTGTCCTGACCTCTTCACTTCATCCATTCATCCATTCATTCATTCATCCATTCACCAGACAATTATCAACTATTTTGTGGTTGACTTCGTTGCTGCTCCAGACTTTGTCGAAAGACTCCAAAAACGAGAAGACCCAACCCTGCCATTCTGCTTAGCTTAGCTTGCACCCTGGCCGGAGAACACTTGCAAAGAAATTGTGATACTGCAGTGTAATTTGCTTTGTAATGAATAAAGCGATAAAGAATATGAAAGCATGACGGCCTCACAGAGAATCCAGGCCATAAAGGGTAGGTGTGAGTTCCTAGACAAAGAGCATGCAGGGGCGTGCCGGACACAGGGCCCGTGTCCCAGTTGAGAATGGCACCGTCACAGTGCTCAGCTGAGATGTGATCTGGAACGTAGATGTGGGGGGAAGTCAAACGCTAGAAACTGTTTGGAAGCCAAATTCGGAATTTGATTCTGTAGGAACGGAAGGGTCATTTATAACCAGAGAGTGACGTGATCAGCGTGGCTGCTGCGAGGGAGGCTTACACACAGAAGGCAAAAAGCAGATTGGAGGGGGCATCCGTGGTCCAGAGCGAGATCCCCCCCAAAGGAGGCAGAGGACGAGGCTCCGTCAGGAGCGTGAGCGAGTGAGCTCCCCAGCCCTGTGGCTCAGGAGCAGAAGGCGCCTTCCGTGGGGTTCCTCCTGTGTTCTCGGGACCGCTCTTCATGCACTGCCTGTAGCAACCGAAACGCTTTGTTACCCAGAACTGAGAGTTCAACCCTGCTCAAAAGTGGAAGGAGTGAAATGACTATGTTGTAAGTTCACTGAGGACAGTAATGGTGTTTTTCCTGCTTCCCATTCCTAAAACATTAGCGGTACCTGGTGTGCAAGAGAGACTCAAGAAAGCGTTGATGAGCTAGCCTCACCCCAAAGGCAGTAAGAAGGGTATATTAGTTTCCTGGGACTGCGGAGCCCAGTTCCCACAGATTAGGTAGCTTCAGACAACAGAAGCACAGTTTCTGGGTCGTGGAGGCTGGTGATCTGAATCCAGGTGTCAGCAAGGTCACGCTGCCTCTTCCCGCTTCTAGTGGTTGTCAGAGTGCTTGGCGATGCTCAGTGTGTACATGCATCACTCCGGCCTTTGTCTCAACTGCCCATGTGGCCTTCTTCCCTGTGTCTCTGGATCTAAATTTCTTTTAAAAATTTTTTTAAATGTTTATTTTTCTTTTATAGTTTCCTGTCAAGTTGGCTTCCATATGACACCAAGTGCTCATCCCAACAAGTGCCCTCCTCCATGCCCATCACCCCCCTTCCCCTCTCCCCCACCCCCATCAGCCCTCAGTTTGTTCTCAGTATTCAAGAGTCTCTCATGGTTTGCCTCCCTCCTTCTCCCAACTGTTTTCCCCCTTCCCCTCCCCCTTTGTCCTCTGTTAAGTTTCTCCTGTTCCACTTATAAGTGAAAACATGTGGTATCTGTTCTTCTCTGCCTGACTTATTTTGCTCAGATAACACCCTTGAGTTCCATCCATGTTACTACACATGGCCAGATTTCATTCTTTCTCATTGCCATGTAGTATTCCATTGTATAAATATACCACATCTTGATCCATTCGTCAGTTGATCAACATTTAGGCTCTTTCCATGATTTAGCTATTGTTGAGAGTGCTGCTATGAACAGTGGGGTACATGTGCCCCTATGCATCAGCACTCCTGTATCCCTTGGGTAGATTCCTAGCAGTGCTATTGCTGGGTCATAGGGGAGTTCTATTGTTAATATTTTGAGGAACCTCCACACTGTTTTCCAGAGGGGCTGCACCCATTTACATTCCCACCAACAGTGTAGGAGGGTGCCCGTTTCTCCACATCCTCACCAGGACAAATCTCCTGATTTGCTCATTTTAGCCACTCTGACTGCTGTGAGGTGGTATCTCAGTGTGGTTTTGATTTGTATTTCCCTGATGAGGAGGGACGCTGAGCATCGTTTCATGGGTCTGTTGGCCATCTGGATGTCCTCTTTGGAGAAGTGTCTGTTCATGTCTTCGGCCCATTTCTTTACTGGATTCTTTGTTTTTCGCATGTGGAGTTTGGTGAGTTCCTTACAGATTTTGGATAGTAGCCCTTTATCTGAGATGTCGTTTGCAACTATCTTTTCCCATTCTGTCAGTTGCCTGTTAGTTTTATGGATTGTTTCCTTTGCCGTGCAGAAGCTTTTATCTTGATGAGGTCCCAATAGTTCATTTTTGCTCTTGGTTCCCTTGCCTTTGGGGATGTGTCTAATAAGAAATTGCTGTGGTTGAGGTCAAGGAGGTTGTTTCCTGCTTTTTTCTCTAGGGTTTTCATGGTTTCCTGTCTCACATTCAGGTCCTTAATCTATTCTGAGTTTATTTTTGTGTATGGTGTGAGAAAATGATCTAGTTTCATTCTTCTGCATGTTGCTGTCCAGTTTTCTCAGCACCATCTGTTAAAGAGGCTGTCTTATTTCCATTGGATACTCTTTCCTGCTTTGTCAAAGATTAGTTGGCTATACACTTTTGGGTCCAAATCTGAGTTCTCTATCCTATTCCATTGGTCTATGTGTCTGTTTTTGTGCCAATACCATACTGTCTTGATGATGACAGCTTTGTAGTAGAGGCTAAAGTCTGGGATGGTGATGCCTCCCATTTTGGTTTTCTTCTTCAATATTACTTTGGTTATTCGGGGTATTTTGTGGTTCCATACAAATTTTAGGATAGTTTGTTCTAATTTTGAGTGGAATGCTGGTGCAGTTTTGATTGGGATTGCATTGAATGTGTAGATGGCTTTGGGTAGTAATAATGACATTTCAACAATATTTATTCTTCCGACCCATGAGCATGGAATGTTTTTCCACTTCTTTGTGTCTTCTTCAGTCTCCTTCATAAGTTTTCTATAGTTTTCATCATACAAATCTCTTATATCTTTGGTTAGGTTTATTCCTAAGTATTTCATGGCTTTTTGTGCAATTGTGAATGGGATCAGTTTCTTGATTTCTCTTTCTGTTGCTTCATTGTTGGTGTATAAAAATACAGTTGAATTCTGTACATTGATTTTGTACCCTGAGACTTTGCTGAATTCATGGATCAGTTCTAGTAGGCTTCTGGTGGACTCTGTCGGGTTTTCCATATAGAGTATCATGTCATCTGAGAAAAGTGAAAGTTTGACTTCCTCTTTGCCAATTCTGATGCCTTTAATTTCCTTTTGTTGTCTGATGGCTGATGCTAGGACTTCCAGCACTATGTTAAACAACAGTGGTGAGAGTGGACATCCCTGTCGTGTTCCTGATCTCAGGGGGAAAGCTCTCAGTTTTTCTCCATTGAGGATGATATTAGCTGTGGGCTTCTCATAAATGGCTTTTATGATGTTGAGGTAAGTTCCTTCTATCCCGACTTTCTCGAGGGTTTTTATTAAGAAAGGATGCGGTATTTTGTCAAAGGCTTTTTCTGTGTCTATCGACAGGATCATATGGTTTTTATCTTTTCTTTTGTTAATGTGATGTATCACATTGATTGTGAATATTGAAACAGCCCTGTAACCCAGGAATGAATCCCACTTGATCATGGTGGATAATTCTTATTATATGCTGTTGGATTTGATTTGCAAGTATCTTGTTGAGGATTTTTGCATCTGTATTCATCAAGAATAATGGCCTGTAGTTCTCTTTTTTTTGCTGGGTCTCTGTCTGGTTTGGGAATCAAAGTGATGCCAGTTTCATAGAATGAGCCTGGAAGTTTTCCTTCCATTTCTATTTTTTGGAATAGCTTGAGAAGAATGGGTATTAACTCTGATTTAAATGTCTGGTAGAACTCTCCAGGGAAGCCATCTGGCCCAGGGCTCTTATTTGTTGGGAGATTTTTGATAACTGATTCGATTTCTTCACTACTTATAGGTCTGTTCAGATTTTCTATCTCTTCCTGTGTGAATTTTGGTAGTGAGTGTGTGTTTTGGAATTTGTCCATTTCTTCTAGGTTGTCCAGTTTGTTGGCATATGATTTTTCATAGTATTCCCTGATAATTGCTTGCATTTCTGAGGGATTTGTTGTAATAAATCCATTTTCATTCATGATTTTGTCTATTTTGGTGCTCTCTCTTTTCTTTTTGAGAAGCCTGGCTAGAGGTTTATCAATTTTGTTTATTTTTTCAGAAACCCAACTCTTGGTTTCATTGATCTGTTCAACTAGTTTCTGGGTTTCTATATTGTTTATTTCTGCTCTGATTTTTATTTTTTCTCTTCTTCTGCTGGGTGCTCTTGCTGCTCTCCTAGTTCCTTCAGGTGCACTGTTCGATTTTGTATTTGCGCTTTTTCTAGTTTCTTGAAATAGGCCTGGAGTGCAATGTATTTTCCTCTTAGGACTGCGTTTGCTGCATCTGAAAGTTTCGATTGTTGTATTTTCATTTTCATTTGTTTCCATATATTTTTAAATTTCTTCTCTAATTGCCTGATTGGTTCATTCATTCTTTAGTAGGGTGTTCTTTAACCTCCATGTTTTTGGAGGTTTTCCAGACTTTTTCCTGTGATCTGAAAGTGTGTATGGTATGATCTCAGTTCTTTTATATTTATTGATGGCTGCTTTATTTCCCTGTATGTGATCTTTCTTGGATAATGTGCCATGTGCACTTGAGAAGAAAGTGAATTCCATGGCCTCAGGATGTAGAGTTCTAAAGATATCTATCAAATTCATCTGGTCCAATGTGTCATTCAAGTCCATTGCTTCTTTAGTGCGTTTCTGTCTAGTTGATCTATTGCTTAGGTGGAGTATTAAAATCCCCTGCTATTACCACATTCTTATCCATAAAATTGTTTCTGTTTGTGTTTGTTTTATATATTTGGGTGTTCCCAAATTCGAAGCACAGACATTTATAATTTTTAGCTCTTCCTGATGGATAGACCCTGTAATTATTATATGATGCCCTTCTTCATCGTTTGTTATTGCCTTTAAAGTCCAGTTTGTCAGATATAAGTATAGCTACTCCAGCTCTCTTTTCACTTCCAGTAGCATGATATATATTTCTCCATCCCCTTACTTTCAATCTGAAGGTGTCCTCAGGTCAAAAATGAGTTTCTTGTAGATAGCAAATGGATGGAATTTGTTTTTTTTTTTATCCATTCTGATACCCTATGTTATTTGATTGGAGCATTTAGTCCATTTACATTCAGTGTTATTATTAAAAAATATGGGCTTAGAGTCATTGTGTTCTCTGTAGGATTCATGCTTCTAGTGGTGTCTGTGGTACCTTGTGTTCCTTGCAACACTTCCCTCATAGAGTCCCCCTCAGGATTTCTTATAGGGCTGGTTTAGTGGTGATGAATTCTTTCCATTTTTGTTTATTTGGGAAAACCTTCATCTCTCCTTCTATTCTGAATGACAGGCGTGCTGGATAGAGGATTCTTGGCTGCATATTTTTTCTGTTCATCCCATTGAAGATTTCCTGCCATTCCTTTCTGGCCTGCCAAGTTTCAGTAGATAGGTTTGTCACCACCCTGATAGGTTTCCTTTTGTATGTTAGGGCCCTTTTCTCCCTAGCTGCTTTCAGAATTCTCTCTTTGTCTTTATATTTTGCCAGTTTCACTATGATATATTGTTCAGAAGATCGATTCGAGCTACGTCTGAGGGGATTTTTCTGTGCCTCTTGGATTACAGTGTCTGTTTCCTTCCCCAGGCTGGGGAAGTTCTCTGCTATAATTTGTTCAAGTGTCCCTTCATCTACTTTTTCTCTCGCTTCTTGTTCTGGAATTCCTATGATACGGATATTGTTCCCTTTGATTGCATCACTCAATTCTCGAATTCTCCTTTCATGCTTCTGGATCAATTTATCTCTCTTTTTCTCGACTTCTTCTTTTTCTATAATTGTGTCTTCTAATTCACCTATTCTCCTCTTTGCCTCTTCAATCTGTGCAGTGGCCGCCTCCATTTTATAATGCACCTCATTTATAGCATTTTTTAATTCATCACAACTATTTTTAAGGTCCATAATCTTTGTAGCAATAGCTTCTCTGGTGTCTTCCATGCCTTTTTCAAGCTCAGAGATTAATTTTATGACTGTTGTTCTAAATTCTTGGTCAGTTATGTTGCTTATATCTATCTTGAGCAATTCTTTAGCTGTGATTTCTTACCTGGAATTTCTTTAGAGGAGATTTCTTGTGTTTTGTCATTTTGGCTAGCTTTCTGTGTCTTGTAAGTTTTAAAAGCTTCCTGTGTGCTCTGCTCCTGTGAGTTCTGCTATATTAAAGGAGGCTCATTGACTGTCCACAGCCTCTCCATTCAGGAAGTATTCTTTTAATGGTGTCCCCTGATCTCTCTTGTTGTGCCCTTGGTTATTTTATTTCCCTCCTTGTAATAATATTTGGGACTCTCTACCATGTGTACTTTGGCTTGTTTCTTGAGGTAGCCCTGCAAAGGAAAACAGACAAACAAACACAGGGAACAGAAGCACACAAACGCACAGACAAATCAAACAAGCAAGCAAACTGAAAGGAAAACAAAAACAACAAAAGACAAAGGACAGTCTAAAAGCATAAAACCAGAAATCCCAGCTACAAATAAAGAATAGGGTGGAGGCAGTGCTGATGGACGAGCATATACAGAGACAGAAATGACAGGGGCGAGGAGAAAGAGAAATTGAACATTGACTTGGCAGAGAGACTACAAGACTTAATTCAGAGACAGAAAAAGGAGAATATGATAGGAGGCAAAGAAAAAGAAACAAAGATAATGTTACCCAGAGAAACTAAATAGTCTGTTTATTCCAGTGAGAGAGAGAAAGGAATGTGACGGTAGAGGTGTAGAATATGCATCAAGAGAATAGATTAAACGTGACTGTTTAAGCATACCAGTGACCAGAGTGCCCAGTCCAGTGGAGGAGAGAGATAAGAATGAGATAATATATCTGGATAGCAAGAATTGATCTAGAGCTAATCATGGCAGTGCATCCATGGTGGTCTTGCCCGGGCTCTGGTAAAAAAAAAAAAAAACAAAACAGCTCTCCAGGGAGGATGGGCGTGGCTTGGTGTAGGCAGGTCTCACCTCCACTGTGGTCCCTGGTCCACTCCCTGAGGCCCCGCCTTGGTGGTTGTGGGGAGAAAACTGCCCCAGTCCCTTCTGAAATCAAGCATTACAAATCACTCTCTTGGGTCCCATCTCCTGTGCCTAAGGCGTAGCCAAGGGGGGCCGAGTTCTATGTCCCAAGCCCCACCTCATCTCCAGATCTTAGTCTGCGCGCTTTATTGATACCACCTGAAATGTAATCCCACAGGCTGGGCTGCTTTCCAGCTGAGGATCGAGTAGGAGGAGCAAGGGAGCAGTTTCTCCTGGCGCCCCCCGGGACCGGGACACCCAGCCCAAAGACCCGCCACAGCTAGAGATAAGATCACTCTCCGAACGCCCTGCGGCTAGAGATGGGATGATAGGATCCCTCTGCTACCCGGGTCGAGGGTTTCCTCTTCTCCAGGGATAGTTCTGTGAGCAGTTTCAGCTGCTCTTTCTCTTCCCCTCGTCTCTCTGCAGCTCTTCGTGGAGGGGGCTCCCTCCCCTCCATGCCTCTGGGTCCCGGCTCGTTTTTATCTGCCCTAGTTGGCAATCACTATGAGGCTGTCTTCTTAGTGGACTCTGTCTCTTTTCCTCCCAGACTCTTGTGGTTCGGTGTCCTATGGCTTCAGCCCTCCTTTGAGATGTGGGCAGGAAGTATGGAGCGCCCTACTTCTCCGCCATCTTGCCCGGAGCCTGTTTATTTATTTTTGAGAGAGAGAGAGCAAGAGTCAGGGAGGGGCAGAGAGAGAGAGAAAGAGAGACAGACAGAATCTGAAACAGGGTCCGAGCTGTCAGCATAGAGCTCTATGTGGGGCTCGAACTATGGAACGGTGAGATTGTGACCTGAGCCGAAGTCAGATGCTTAACCAACTGAGCCACCCAGGGGCCCCTAAATTTCTCTCTCATAAGGACACCAGTCATTGGAGTAGCGCCCACCATAATCCAGTACAACCTCACCTTTCTTGATTACATGTATAAAACTGTTTCCAAATAAGGTCGTGGCCATAGGCACCTGGGATTAGGGCTTGGACACTTTTTTTTTTAGCCAGGGAGTAGGCAAATCACTGCGTAACAAAGGATGTGGTGTGTGTATTGTTCTGTTTCTAGCTGCTGGAACCTTCTCTGGAGGGGCTTGTCCTACACGGGCAGGTTGTCCCCAGGGCAGCTCCAGAACTTCAGAGAATTGCACCACATGGTCGGCATGCTCTTTTAAAAAAAAATTAAGACTCATCCATTCTTCAGATGTTTGAGAACCTACTATGTGCCTGACCTGCTCCAGGATCTGGATATGCAGGGGTGAATAAGCCAGACCTGGGCCCTGCCCTGATCAAAACAAATTCATTTGTTTTTTAAACTTGCCAAGAGTGTAACCAACTCTATTGGCAATTGCGTGACTAGAAGTTTTTTTTAAGGAATGGAAATTAATCATTCTTTTGCCAAGAGTTAAGCTAAAACCCACAGCTGGGAGAATGCGATTTCATACAACTACATCTTACCTACAAGGGCTTCTGGCAAAAGTGTGAACCCCGTTTGAGGTGCCTCAAATGTGAGCAGAGCGTGGGGCCAGGCCCCGAAGTGAGGCCCGCGAGCTCAGGCAGGGGCAAAGCCACGTGAGCTGCCTGCAGCTCCTTTCTCGCCACGTGACAGGCACTTATGTGTGGCCTCCCCATGAGTCAGGCCACACTGATCATCCTGAATCACTTTGGTGACCTTTGGAACGGCCACAGTAATGCTCTGTAAGAGCTCGTCATGGGCCCGTGAGCGTGTTGGGGGGCACCGTGAAGGAACGTCGTCTAGCGCTCAGGGAAGTACATCCTGCGCTGCTGTCGATCAGTCCTTGTGCCGTTGAGCTGACTCACCATTTGCCTCTCTTCCTGCAGGCTGCGGGGCACTCACGGGGAAAGGGCGTTGGTGGCCCACCTGTGTGATTCAGAGGTGTGGCCTTCTAAGCCATGTTGTCCAATAACTATCAGCTTTATTTTGGGTGCTGTGGTCTTTTGTTCTTTAAGTGGATTCTACAGCCATTGTGGGGCCTGAACTCACCACCTCGCAACCAAGAGCTGTATGCTCAACCGACGGAGCCGGTCCAGGCGCCCCTCTCAGCTTTATTGTAGTAAAGGCGATGTTTCACTCTCCATCTACCAAACCCTGGGTCTACCCCAGTTAGATGCAAAATTAATTAGGCAGGGATGTCAATTATTAGGGTCCCCGCAAATCCTGACATTCTAAAGAAGGATGGGAGGAAGAGAGGGAAGCTCTCTGCTGCCAAGAAAACTATAATCTAATGAGACAGAGAAGAAGAATGTAATTGTTTCCATATTTAGCATGCAAAAGAGCCCATGTAATATAGAGTAGGTATGAATTCAAGGAAATAGAAATAAAGATAATTGTGAGGTACAGCATTTCTTAGTACTTAGGGAAACCAAAGTAAGTAATTACTTAGGAAAAATGGAGTTAGATAAGAAGGCCAGAGGTGAGACTAAAATGGTGAAGCAAGAACTTTGAAAAGTATTCTGGATTTATGGCAGGGGAGAGGGGGCGACAGGGGCAGTTATAAAAAAGAAGAAAATGCAGTAAAGTGCAGAATCATTTATGCATTCAACAAATATCCATCGAATACCTATCGTGAGCCAGGCATTTGCTAGGTAAGACACACTCACTACCCTTCTCAGTGGAAATGCCAGTGAGAAATAGAGACAATATTAAATAGCTTTCTTCCCTAGACAAACGCACGCATGGGTCCACAATACCTTGTACGTGAATGTTCAGAGCACCAATATTCATACGATCCCAAAAGCGAGAAAAAAAAACAAGGGTCCATCAAGTACATAATGGATAAATAGAATGTAGCCACGCCATGCAATGGAGTATTATCTGGAAATAAAAAGAATGAAGGGCTGCTTCACGCTAGAAGGCTGAAAACACGTTGTTGAGTGAAGAAGCCAGCCACAGTAGACAGCGTTTATTATTGCATTGTTATGAATGATCTCCAATAGGCAAATCTGTTGAGATAGAATGTGATTCAGTGGTTGCCTGAGGTGGGATGAGGGCGGGAAATAGGGACTGACCGCGGGTGTGCTAGTGGACGTAGTCTTTTGGGGTGAAGAAAATGTCCTCAAATTGATTGCGGTGACGGTTGCACCAAGTCTGTGACTAAAGCCATTGAATTACACACTTTAAGTGGATGGATTATATGTTATATAAATTAAATTTTGATAAAGCTATTATTCTAAAAGTAAATATGCTTAATATATTCAAAATCTAATCTCCCTATTTCCTTCCTCTTCCTTCCTCCCTTCCGTCTTTCCTTCCTTTCCTTCCTTGTGTCCATCCGTCCATCACCGAATTCATATGCCTGAGAAAGAATATGCTTAATCCATGAAATGAAGTATAAGTCTCCCATCCAAGTACTAACCAGGCCCGACCCTGCTTAGCTTCCGAGATCAGACGAGATCGGGCGTGTTCAGGGTGGTATGGCCGTAGACTGAAATGAAGTATAAGTATATTTTCAGTTGGGTGATAAGAAAAGATAGCAAACCAAAAATGAAACATTCTTTTAATCTATGGAACTACAGACAAAAAATATCTGAGGTGTAAGCAAGTCTCCTTAATGAGATTTATTCTTTTTTTTCATTCAACACGTATTTATGGAATATTTATTAAACATCTGAGAAACTGTACTAGGTGCTATTTTATGATTTCAAAGCAACAAGCACGAGTGTATTTTTCATAGCATACACCTGAGACCAAGTTTCCCATGTTGTGTAATAACCACTCTGCCAAGGCTACACCTCCCTCCCTTCTAGCAAGTAGTTTATAGGAGCTGACTTTGGTCTATCACAAATTGCTGAAAAAGATTAAACACACAATAACATTTGGAAATCTCTTGATATTTACAGAAATGCAAAACACGTTCTTAGAAAATTCATAAAACAGCCACATGTCTTGAACAGTGAGTTTGTTTGACAGCACTCTTGGGAATCTTTGACTCATGGGAATGGGGCGTAGAGAAGCCAAGTTTTCCCCACTGGGTGCCTCACTCCATCCCTGGGGTTTGCAGATCTGTTGTGGTTTAAAGAGGGCTGGAAGCTTGACCCAGCTGGGACCGGGAGCCGATGGTAGTCCTATGGCCTCTGGAGAAACTGGTGGATTCCGAAACTGCTGTCAGAAGTCTCAGGTCTGCCAAAGTCAAACCAGAACCCATCTGTCCTCAGAGTAAGCCCAGACCTCAGGTCTGTGCTGAGGCCGCACCCAGATCCCCTGAAGCTGTATCTCTGAAGTAGGTCAGATGATGCTTACAACCCCAGGAAGTTTGCAAATGGCCGTCAGTGACTACACTCAGAGGTCATGTGGATTACCAGATTCTCTTTAAAAGTAGAAAGAGTTGGGACTCTATGGATCAGGACTCTTCAAGGCTAGAAAGAATTCCCTGAGCCTGTTCTAATTTATGCTTAGCTCTTCAGAATTTAATTGAATTGAGTTCTGGAGATTTGAAATTGGGCGGGGAAAGTAGCCATTCACCTCCTCTTTAATGTAAGGACCCTTCCTTTCATTTACCTTTGGTGTTTGCACATCCATCCAGTTATCAAGTTACCTTCCCCCTGGAATTAGGAATGAAGCAACAGCATAATCCAGGAGAAGAGTGTCTACGTGTGCTCAGATTTTACTCTGATGGAACAAAACACATTTTGAGAAAGAATTTTCCTGGGAAAAAATAATGTAACTTTAAAAGGAAAGTGAAAGAGAAAAAATTCTGGCCAAATAAGCCACTAAAACTAAAACGTATGCATTATTTTAGGAAAAAATTTTTTCTCCATTTAGTGAACTTTCTTCATTATTCACCAATACTCAGGATTCCAAAAGTATCTTCCTCTTATTCATCTATCCAGGATTACTTATTAACTACACTTTGTCAGGTAAATAGCTGGAGTTTTATTCTGTAACTTGAAGAATTTATGGATGAGTGAGGGGGAAATGGTGGAACAGGAAAGACAAGTGTGAAGACTGTGTACATGTTTGTAGCCTCTTGACTTTGATGATCCACTTTAACTTAATCTTCCAGGAATATCTTCTAGGGGTCCCTCCTTCAGGAAGGTGGGTGCCACTGAGTTCATTAGAACACCATCCTTTCAGGAGAAAGGAAACTTTGAACCATGGATGCCTGTTTCAGGAGCCACGGCCAATGTTCTGAAAGCACCAATTTACTTTCAGCCAAATAACAAAGGCCGATTTGCCTTCTAATTGATTTGATGACTTGCTGACACTTTTAAAACACAGTACATCAATCCTTAGACATCTTTTGTGACGATAAGTAGTGATCTTTTGCTCTCGTGATTCAAGGCATAGAGGTGCTGCCAGCCTTCTGGAGTCATGGTGAGTGTGGATACTCATTTCTTGAGACCTGATGAGCTGTGTCTTCCTGACAGAACGTCTCTTTTGCAGATGTGCCCCATTTCGTGCACACTGTATTCAGTGCACTCATGTGCAATCACACATGCGAGTCGATCATCTGAAAATGCACTGATCCTTTGTCTTACAATAAGATCTCCTACAGCAAATCAGGAGGAACTAAGAACATTTCAACTCAGGCTCAGTAGCTCTTCTCGGGTTTCCAAAGAACTCAGGCCCCTCAGATGGCACTTTGACCAAACTGTTTCCTGACTAAATGGTTAATTGGTTGGTGACTGGGATTTGGTCCCATCGTGTTCTCTCCACTCCCCATCCTGCCCCCAGCTTGGCATTTTCCTCAGGATTCTGGATCACTCAGGATGCACTCTGCTGGTGTTCAGCAAGACTTGCTCCAGAACTCCTAGTGCACAGAACGTGTGCGTCACGTGCCCCCGTTCCAAGCAGTGCGCTGAGATGGCTGCAAATACGTCCACTCGTCCTCAGCACGACGTGTGACAGCTGTGTCGGACCCCAGTGACATGCCAGGTACTGCTACAGCCTACACTCCAGGGACCCAGAGCACGGCGGGTAATCCATCAGGCCACCCACACATGCAGGGCATGCCACGTGCAAGGTTCCACATTGTGACAGGCTGTGAGGAGGCTCACAGGAGCCCCGGGCTACAGTAAGCTTTTCTCCTCAAGGTGAGGGAGACGTTTTTTGTGCACTCAAGGCTTTGGGAGGGCACCCACGTCTTCCTCCTTGTTCTGTGAGTTCTTCGATCCTTAGTAATTTTGACTGGTGATTCAGGCTAAGATATGCCCTCTCCAGGACTTGGCATAAAATGAAAAAAAAAAAGCCCATGAGCTGGGTCGCAGACAGATGACACGTATTGATTTTATGTGGATTTCCTTTGTCAGTGCACGATTGTGGCCACTGACCCCAAGGATGGCTCCTGGGTGTGGACACGACACAGACAAGGCCCTACTTTGTGCAAGGCAGGACAGAGCAGGCCCGAGACTCCATGCAGTAGGCAGTTTGCCCGAGGGGCAGGCTCCTACTCGGACAGTCCATCTGAGTAACTGCACGAGAACAGTGCAGAAAAGGACATGCAGCTGAACCAATGAAAAGCTGGGTTTTCCTGATCTCCAGAAGAGCTAAAGCTTGGGGGTTTTGGTGGTTTTTGTTTAAGGAAGTAGGGACTTTTGGGGCACCTGGGTGGCTCAGTCAGTTAAGCATCCAGCTCTTGGTTTGGGCTCAGATCATATCTCGCAGTTCATGGGTTCGAGCCCTGAGTCAGGCTCTGTGCTGAGGCTGGAGCCTGCTTCGGATTCTGTGTCTCCCCCTCAAGCTGCCCCTCCCCCACTCATGCTCTGTCTCTCTCAAAAATAAACGTTAAAGGAAAAAAAATTTTTTATAAAGAAGTAGGGACTTTTATGTATGGAATCATCCAAGAACAGTATATTTACAATTTCTGTGGCCTTGATTGTGTTAATGAAGCTATTATTCAAATAGAAAATGAAACCCATTCCACTGCGGAGGCACACTTGGCTGAGTGTTTGGGGACAACAGCAGCAGCATCTATGCAAACAGTAGGAGTACAGTCAAGACCAGAGCACAGCTGCTCGGCCAGACAGCTGAAGCCGAGCCAGCCTGGCCCTTCAGCATGCACATCACCCTGGACCAGGACCCATTGTTGGGCAGGGGAGCGATGCCTGCCACGTTGCACATGACATTGTAGACATCCACGGATCTGATTGGAGCGGCTCTGAAGTTGGATTTGAAATCTGAAAGGGAAAGGCAAGCAAACAAGTTGTCACAGCCACTACCTCTCCCTGGGCAGAAAGGGGCCGAGTCACAATACAGAGGAATTACACTCAGGCTCTGGGCAGCTTTGGGACGGGAAATCAGCTCTCCCCGTGGGGTGTGGCCAAGTCCCAGTGAACTTGGAAGGGGATCTGGAAGGGGTAGAGCTTGCAAGGAGTCACTTCCTATGGCTCATAGAGAGGAGTTTCTTTAAAAGACAAGTCAGCAGACTGTCCATGTGTGTAACTGTGGTCCCTTTCTGACAACAGAGTGAACCTGGGGAGGGAGGGGGCATCTCCGTTTTCCCTACTCATTTCTGCAGAGCCCTGGAGAGCAGGTGTGGTTGCAGGAGGTTGCCTGTCTTGCTGAGCAACCCAAACTCAATTACACGGTACACTTATATTCCAGAACATCTATCTAGCAGGCACTGGTTGGCCAAGGGGGCCCCACAGCTACTCAATAATTTTTTTTTCTTTCCTACCACACTGAGGTTTTAGGCTCAGTGGAAGGTGAAACTGTACAGGCTCCTCTGTGCTAACTCAGAAGCAACAGCAGCGCTTTCTTAAAAAGCTCGGAAGATCCACTCAACATTCCTTGGGAGCCTTTCCCCGGCAGGTCAGATAACTTAGCTGCGTGGAAAGCAAGCACCCTGGTATTGATTGGGGCTAGGGGCTCAAGCGAAGGCTCCGAGAGCTCTAACGGAGAAGAGCATTGACGTTCCACCCAGAGGCGCACCGAACTCCGGCAGGGACACAAAAATAAGAAGGGTAGGGCTGGCCCTTTGCAGCTGAGAGGGCACCGTCTCCTCCACAGGAGCCACACAAGGTGCTCAATGCGAAGCACTTCTCTGTTCAAAGAGTGTGGAAGAGTTTAGTAACATACATAGCCATTTCCCTCTCGGACCCCAAACCAGAGCACCATTGAAGCTGAATTCAAGGAGGATATTTTAATCCATCAGTAAAGGCTTCTCTGCATGAACTTTTAATCCATGCAAGACTCGGGAAAGAAATGGGTAGTGCGGGGGCTGTGAAGCCAAGTTTTCTACCTTAGAAAATAGTCCTTTATAATTGCTTTGCTAAAATGACTGCCCATACTTTCTTTAAAAAATGAACAAACACCAATGGCGACAGAGTCCAGAAGTGCCGACACCAAATCCTTCTGTCATGTTAACCCTGAAATTACAGATACAGAAAGTTCTTTTCTGGAAACTCTGCCACAGATATGTTAGATCTGGGGCAACTTCCCAGGTGGATGGCTTTTGCTCACTCTGGATAACTAATGCTGACTTCAGTATAAGAGGTTAAGAGGCTCTACAATCAATCCACAGCCACTTACTAGCGGGATAACCTCAGGAAATGGACGTGGAAATGGTACGTACGTAAACCATAGTTTCAGGTACGCTCTACATGCTCACTAAATGGTACTCATTGCTATTAATAAACACAGAATAGACACCCAGCAAGGGCAAGCCATGGATTGAAAAGATGCACCCTATACGTTACTTGGATAGTTCACTTTACTTTTGGATAGTTCACTTTACTTTTGAGGCAGGAAGGGTAAGGGATGAGGTAGCATCACCTCATGGTAAAAACTCGTTAAAACCCTCCCTGGAGGTCAGGATCAGACTGCCCCAGATTTCCCGCCCTTCCCAGTAGCCAGGCAATTACAGGTAGGTGAGGACCGTGGCTAGCCTTCGCCAGAGGAGAATCGGCTGAAGTATGAGAAGGCGGTGGAAAGGCCGGCCCAGCGATGTGGAAACAAGCCCCCTTCCCAGGGGCCTGATGTGATGCCACACTGCCCCACCACGTGGTACCCGTGTCCTTTTCACATGTGTGGATGGCAGACAACAGTCAACCCAACATAT
The DNA here is from genome assembly GCF_003009895.1 of Hyaena hyaena. Taxonomy (NCBI): domain Eukaryota; kingdom Metazoa; phylum Chordata; class Mammalia; order Carnivora; family Hyaenidae; genus Hyaena; species Hyaena hyaena. The sequence continues at coordinate 1,048,708 of NW_024081100.1, read as the reverse complement.
CCTTCTCTAGCCTTTCCTTTCCAAACATCCGTATCTTTGTAACACATGGCAGGAAAAATTGAGATCAAACCCTACCGACAAAAACATATTAGAAAAGATTACCTTTTTACATCAGAAGCACAAAATTAAAACCTAAGCACGTAAACAGGAAGGAGCATTGGGTTTTCTTTTCTATTCCATCTGGTTCATGGCTTCCTAATCTGCAGTGCTGGGACTCTGGGCCCAATGAAGAGATGATCTAGGCTAGCATGAGAGCTTCTAGAAAATTCCTAAACAGCAAAACAATACCAGATCCAGCTCCGGAGGGCCTGGCCAAGCTCTGCTAACTCCAGGTGGCATTCTGAACCTAGACTGGGAATCCAAGGGATTCCCAAGAACTTAAGTTTTGTGGATATTGAAAGTGTTTGTTTCTCCTGAAGAGAGGAGGTTCTACAGGCCCAGGCCATGCCTGGCCACACCGGGCTGCTCTCCGGCTGAGGCTTGCTAGCTTGCAGGCAGCTCACCAAATCACACTCCTGCCGTCTTATCTTGAAATGTGGACTTCTCCAGGGCAAGATTAGGTTGTTCGAATTAGAAACTGGGATTAACCAGAGAGACTATCTTCCACAATTCTTTCCTTTTCTTTTGGCCGGACCAGACTTAATGACTTCTAAAGCTGAATCTGGGCGGCTGCAATGATGCCCAGCTTCCTCCCTAAGCGAGAAGTGCATATAATTAATCAGGAGGGACGTACCTCTATCTCAGAGTGCAGCTAGATAGCTATTAAAGGCCTCACTCTTAAATTTTCTTCTGCGTATAAACAGTGTGTAAAGCTGTTCAATCTTTTATGAGAACTGGAGCCAGAAACGTGATGGTTTGCGGGAGGCTCTCAAGGTTGTATCTGCCTGGAAACATTTTTGCGATTGGCCCAGTCCATTTTCATCAGGGGTCATCTATCTGTCTATAAAAGACTTAGGCTTTTAGTTTTAAGGAGCATATGATGGAGGCCTTGTTGATGGACAAACTCTCCCCCACTGAATTTAGCTTGAAGCTAATGCAGCTTTGAGTACTTTCTTTTAAAATTTTGGTTTGAGGCTAGATTTGCTTCTGCTTTAATATATGCCTGAGACCCTTGCTTATAAACACTCCTTCAACTGACAACTGTGTTTGCTTTCATGATGTTATTTCTGTCTTTTAGGGAAGGAGGAGGAGGAGACACCTTTGATTGAAAGCCCTGATGTTTAACGTTCTCCCATATAAAGCCCACGGCCCTGGAACGTCTCCAACCTAATCCAGCAGTTGACCTCAACCAAGTCCTTAAGGCTTCATCCCTCATTCATTATGTTTTGAGCTTTTTAGAGAATTAATGTTGAATTTAGTATAGGAGAGTCTATCTGACCCAAGGCTTGGCTGACCGGAACAGCCGGTAACTACCACTGGTTGATGGCAACCTGCTTGGACATCCTCTGAACTCTCTCAGGCCAATGTCAGGAGCCCAGGCGGCACTCTGTGAACGTGCATCCTGTGGCAGATGCAGACAGTGACATCTCATCATTCTCGGCAGCTCTTTTGTGGTAAGTAGAGCGACCCAAGGCAGATGAGATGAGATGGGTCGACATACATCTTTGTCTTGCTGCATCAAGAAGAGCAGACCTTCTGGGCATGACCTCTAACCTATAATTTGAAAGGGAAGGGTGGACTTTCATGGGCTGAAACATTCTGGTCTAGTTCTAGAAACAGCATTTGGAATATGGATACCAGGATAGGTTTATTATATTTACTAAGGAGAGTGGACAGTAGTAAGAAAGACCAGCTGATAAGCCAGTGAAGTGACGGTTGATGGCTGTAGAATGCTTCCCGCCACCCATCCACCCTCCGTTGTTTTGTTTTGTTTTGTTTTGTTTTTTAAAGAAAGAAGGGGATGTTTGGGTCATAGTGTGATCTCCAGAGTCTGTGATAAACTTTTCTCAAATGTGAATTCACAGTCCTCTGTCCGTTAAAGCAAATGACCAAATAGACCCTTTCCATCTCCCTTCTCTTCCAGCCCTAGGGATTTATCTGGTCAAGGTAGATGTGAACGTGCATCCTGTGGCTGATTCTGTCCATCATTCTGGCTCATTCCTAGTCATTCTGGCTCATTCCTCAAAGGCAGTCTCCAGGTCATTTCCTAGCCTGGCCTTGAGCACATCCCAGCTTCTGGCTGGGCCCTAAACCGAATGACCCCCGCAGGGGTGGGTGCTCTAGATAGGGAGGGGCCCTGGGAGACTCAGACCCCTGAAGTGATCGCGTCAACTCTGAGACTCACAGCTGTCAGCAGCCTGGTGTCTGATAAGCCTTCCTGGACATCAGATAGCTGTGAAATAACGTTTTGATGAATTAAGTAGAAAATGAATCACAAACATGTGGAATACATTTTCTTCACTGCAGTCAAGACTTAAAATTTACAAGGAAAAGTATTTGGCCACATTTGCCAAACCTAAGAGGCATTTGAAAGCAAGCCAACAAAAGATGTTTCATGGAGACCAGCTGGGTTTGCTCAGCCCTGCTCATAAAGAGGGTCCATAAAGAAACCGCTTCAGCCTTTACTAGTGCTGTTAGCCCCTACTGGGGACACTTCCTGGGAACGGAGGACTGAAACAATTTGGTCAGGTCTTGCCTACCGGGTCCAAAGGCCAGGAAGATGCCCCTCATGTCCATGAGCTCATTGTCATAGCCATGCCACCCGTGCTGCCAGCCTTCTCTCTTGCCAGTGCTGTTCATCCAAAATGGAAGCGTCTCTCGATTCTGGAACCAAGCAAGGCAGTTAGTTACATTACACTGTGTCCCAACCACTGCAGTGTGTGAGCATCTGGCCCAGCCTGCCACCCAGCGTGGGGATTTCCTCCTCCCCGTTCTCCACCGGGGTCATCCGGCCTTGGCTGGCTCGCCTCCTACTCCAGGTAGCTCGGACCTCTGGAGGCACCCCGTTAAATTGCCAGGGAGCTCTCGTTATAAAAGTATTTTCTTACATGGAGCTGAACTGTATACCTTGTAAGCAGTTTTAGAGCCACTAAATATATCATGTTAGAGACGGAAGGGACGTTAAACTGTATCTATGGTATCGTAAAAGGTAGATTTGGCTGTGGTCCCAGGTTGCTGGCCCAGAGCTCCTAAAACCTTGGGCATGTCTAGAGTGATAGGAGTGTGTTTTGTTATTCAGAGTAAGCAAGCCCCTCTCTCCCATACCCGAATGGGATGACTCACTGTGAGGGGAGGGGAGGGGAGGGGCTGGGTGGCTTCAGGTCACTGTAGGACCCCAGCCACGTGATGGGGGCTTAAAACTTCAGCCTGTGCCGTGAGCCAGTATAAAACCCTGAGTGCCGTGGTGCAGGGAGCTTCTGGATAATTGAACAAGTTAATGTGCCAGGAGGATGGTGACCCCAAAGAGAGCATAGATGCTCTGTGCCCCTCACCCCCCAGACTTGGCTCTATGCATCTCTTCCAATTGGCTGTTCTTGGGTTGTATCCACCGTAATGAAACTAATCACAAACAGAGCACATTTCTGAGCTCCGTGATTCATTCCAGTCAATTATCAAACCTGAAAAGGGTTGTGAGAACCCACCACTCTGTAGCCAAGTCACATGTAAGTGCAGGTGGCCTGGGGACCCAGGACTTGTGACTGGCGTGTGAGGTGGGGGCGGCCCAGTGGGACTGAGCCCCCTGGTGCAGGGGATGCTCCAACTCCAGGTGGTCGGTGTCAGGACTGAGCTGAATTGCAGGACACCCAACTGCTGTCAGAGAATTGCTGGGAAATACAGAGTCTAATCTAATCACCTCATTTTTCTAGCAAAGCTGACAAAACCCAGAGGCCTTTCCACAGCCCCCACCCCCCAACCATCCCCATCTTCTTGTTTTCCTAGCTCCACCCTTGGGAGCAACTGGGATAAATTTGTCCCCTCCCCTCAGACATTTGAAGATGGCACTCCTCTTCCTCTTAGCCAGGCCTACTGCGTCTTTGTTTCCTTCAACCGTCTTCATTTGGGATTCCAGAACCATCACTTCTCTGCCACCCTTCTTCCCTTCAGAGCTCAAGTTTTCTTAGACCACGGATGCTTTCTTGTGAGACAGACGGCTTAAAGAAGGTTCTGTGGATCCTGAGAGGCTGTGGCCAGCTGGACAGAACCCTGCCCTTCACTGCAGACTAACCATTCTTTCCTGATATTCCAGGCAGGCTTTGATATCACAGACATTTCAAATGCAGGAACTAGACCGACTGGTCATAAAAGATGCATGGATGCAACAGTACCAGCAACCTATAGGTTGGTGCATAAGACTTGTAAGAGTACCATCTTGGGGCGCCCGGGTGGCTCAGTGGGTTGAGTGTTTGACTTCGGCTCAGGCCATGATCTCACAGTTTGTGGGTTCAAGCCCCACATCGGGCTCTGTGCTGACTGCTCAGAGCCTGGAGCCTGCTTTGGATTCTGTGTCTCCCTCTCTCTCTCTCTCTCTCTACCCCTCCCCAGCTCCTCTCACTCTCAAAAATAAATACATTAAAAACTTAAAGACATACATGTAATACTACCATCTATTTAGTCAGTCAGTAGGCTATGCTGACATTCACGTCATCGTCACCCCATCCCAGTGTGGATGATGTCTTTTTCCCTACTATAGGGCTGAAGAACTAAGGCACGGAGAGGGTAAGGGACACTGTTAAAGTCACACAGCTATTGAGAGGCAGGGCTGGGATCAGAACCCAGGTCATCTGTCTCCCGGTCCTTGCACACCTGCCATCACCCCACAGCCAGAGGCCATGGCGGGGCCCCTGCTGGCACTGACAGGGAGGTGTCCCCTGTCCCTTGTCTCTTCACCGGGTAGGGGCCAGTTATAAAGTATAGAAAAAAGGTTTTAAAATGGGATTCCAGTTTGCCAGCATTCTGGCTCCATGATCCTAGGCAAGCTACCCCTCTCAGCTTCAGTTTCCCTGCAGGATGTGAGAATACCTGCCTCACAGGGTTTTGGGAGGAGAACATGACCACGCTACGTGCCTGACACAACAGATGCTCAGTAAGTGGCCGCGGGATGGTCGCCAGATGCCGCTGGCGGCGGGGCGAGGCGCGCTGGTCCTCTGTGGCCGGGCAGCGATGGTTGTGAGCCCCAAGGTCCCCTCTGCCTATTTAGCGGTCATATCACATTGCACACCCATCCAGTCTCACCCCATAAATCGCTCCCTGGCATTACCGCTTTCCAAATCACACTCCATCACTGACTCTCCGTTTCCTGAATTTCCATCACCCCCATCCCTCCTTCTCCAGCTGTATGTAGCTTGTATTTTTCCATGGGAATGTTTTCATCAACTTACTGCATTTCTAACTTGTGCGGGTTTTGTCCTTGAGCTGTCTACGGCCATGAGCGTGGCACAGCCCAGTGCGGCCCTGTCCCGGTCAGACTACCAGGCAGGGGCTCCCGCGGCACCGGGGAGAACATTTTGTTACTAGCGACTTCACAGCCGATGACCCCCACGGGACATGCGCGCCCCATGACCAGGGGACCGATGAAAGGGAGATGAAGACCGACTGCCTGATTTAAGAATTCCAGTCCACAGTCCACAAACATAAACAGAGCCGTGGAAGCCTTGGCCTGAAGGTCACTGGGGCTCTGTCTGATCACAGGTGAGTGCGTTCTTTTTCATTAAAAGTGACAAAGTTGTCCAGTGAAACAACTCTTCTTACTGATTTTAAAGAGTAAGAACGAACTGGCGGCTTATGTGAGAAGCTAACCATCTCCCCTAAGTGACCAAATGGATTGCGTTATGTGCACAGCCTTGGTCTCAAACTGGCGTGTGGATGGTTTTCTCCCTTTCCTTTCCCGACGGCTTTCCCCGTCTCTGTTCTGTACTCCACTTTTGTCACCTAGATGCATACGCGGGAGGTCCCACTGACGAATGCGTGTCACAGGCCTCTCTGCCTCCGGAGTGGAAACCCCCAGGCCGCAGGTCCTCAAGCACCTGGTTGAGGACGGCTGACCTCCCCGACTCCACCGGGCCAGGGACTGCTGCACAGACCACCCAGTGACGTCCTGGGAGGTGCCCAGACCCTCAGATCTGGTCAGAGCTGAGCGAGGGGGAGAAGAGCGGGGAGGCGGGGGGGGGGCGCGTCCGTGTGGAAGGAGGGTGGCACTCCTAAGTTTGGGTCTCTAAGGGAGCTGGGTGGGGGGGCAGCTGAGTCCCAGGGCTGCAGCGTGTGGCGGGAGGGCCCAAATAAGGCACCTGCCAGGAAGCGGTAGTTCCCCCTCATAAACAGGTGAGGGAGGGAATCCACTCTGTGAAGGCCAGAAGGGTACTGCTGGCGGGGGGAGCCACAGGCCAGGGGTGGGCACGTCCCTGTCCCCACGCACGTGGGAGAGGGCAGTGACTTAGGAGGCTGTCATTTCATTGTGCAAATTCAGCAGTTCCGTGTTGAATCGGTGTCAGGCGCCCTGCTAGGCTTTTGGGGGAGAATCCTCTCTTCACCTACAGGAGCTGATCTTCAGCAGGAGAGGAGGGGGCTGCGGCTTCTGTGTACTGATTCCCGCGCGACCGGGACAGGCGGCGAGGCAGGATCCGCCCCGGGGGCGCCCAGGCGGGGCGGGGGGTGTGGGTGCGTGTTGGGGGGGAGCCTCTGTGATGGCCACGCGGGTGGCTCTGGCCGAGTGTGGGCCCCGGGGTGCCCGAGGGAGCTCTGGGAGCCGAGCGGGGCCAGCCTCGGATGGAGGAGTGGGAGAGGGAAGCGGCCGAGGGAGACAGAACGTTGGCAGGAGTGAGGCGGGGAGAGTCACAGGTTGTGCCAGTCACAGGGTGAGCGGCCGTGCAGTCTGCCCAGGACCAGGGCTGCCAGGGATGCAAGACTTCCATTTTCATTTTTTTTTTAAGTTTATGTACTTAGAGAGAGAGAGCGCATAAGCAGGGAAGGGGCAGAGAAAGAGGGAGAGAGAATCCCAAGTAGGCTCTGCACTGTCAGTACAGAGCCAGACAGGGGGCTGCATCCCACAAACTGTGAGCTCATGACCTGAGCTGAAACCAAGCGTCCGATGCTCAACTGACTGAGCCCCCCAGGCACCCCAAGACTTTCACTTTTAAACTGGGCCAGTCCTAGGCAAACCGCTACATGCCAGTCATCCTACAGTGAACACGGTCTTGGAAACTGAAATAAAATCCTCACCACGTGTGATTTGTGCAGCACGTTACAGAGCTTCACAGGACCCCCTCCTCGAGGACCCCTCCTCGATACACTGGTAGGGAGCAGGGAGGGGACCCTCTCTGATGAGCCGCTAAACTAGTTAATTTCTAACAGGAAGGAACCAGGAAGAGCCCCACACGGGGAAACGCTGCGAGAAACAGTTAGTACGTTTGCAGACTTGCGTTCCTTTACTGGGGCGCCTGCGCTCCACTGCCGGCTCATCATGAAAACGCCTGTCATCAGCTTGCGTGAATCCGGGAAGCCAGGAGAGTGTTTATGAGATAAGGGTGATAGTCTCTAGACTAGATCTTTGTCTCCATCATCCTTAGAATTAAAAAAGAACAAACAAAAAGTAATGTGCACTGTTTATTCCCAAATCAGCAAACCAGCTAATGAAACTTGTTCAGCACATGCCCCAAGCCATCTCTGAATCTGTCATTTCACGGCGAGTTCGGTCCTTCGTGGCGCTAAGCTGGGAGGTGCAGGCAGCACAGTGGGAAACGGGGGTGGGGGTGGGAGCGAGGAGAAGGTAGGAGGTGGCATGGAAGAGCAAGGTGCGCCTTGGATGATCCGTATCACTCACTACTTCTGTTTGCACGCGGCCAGGGTACTTGCTTGGGCAAAATCTCAAGGCATTTTGTGTTTTGTTGTTGCATTTTTGGAACACGTTAGCGCGTATACCTCTCGCCTCTTCCTTCTGACTTCCCCTTGGCGCAGATCAGAAAATGGTTGCTAAACCACAGAGAGAAATACTCCTGAGGAGGCAGGGCTGCCAGCTTGCTGGGACAAGAGCCAGGTCCCCGCTCTCACCGTGCATCCCGAAATGACTTGGTGTGGGGAGGCTGAGGGCGCAGATTTCTCCGCAGGCCAGGGGAGCATGGAGGGTCTCTTCTGGTTCCTCCTGTCCTACATGACTTCCTGTCCAGCCTTCCCCCACTGGAGGCCACCGGGGACACTCCTACCTTCAAACTTGGGAGCACCCACTGTCGACCCTGCTGGCTTCCAAGCCTGGCTCTGCAGACACTGCCCCGCGCTTCTGCAGGTCCCTACGTTGGGGGGTTTTGCATTCAGTAGGCCAGGGTGAGGCAGGCAATAGCTCTGTTGAGTAATCTTCCCCCAGGTGGTTGGGACGCATCGTCAGCCATGGAAACCCTTGGACACCATTCTCCGGGCACCTGTCTGGTGCTGTTGAGTCACCTGTTCTTTTCTAAGGACACTTCTTGTTTATACTGGATTCCCATGCTGAGGTCTGGGTCTGGGTCTCAGGCCCTCTGTTATACACAGTGATAAGAGGAACCTCCCATGTGCTGGAAAAGACAAGAAACTTCTGACATCATCTCAGGCTGAAAGAGGCACCCAGTGACGTCCAGTCAGGGGCGGCTTCAGTTAAAACTGCTGTGGCAGTGACAGCAGGCTGGCTGGCTCCGGCGGGCTCGCTGCTAGGGTGAAGTCCGAGCAATGGCTTCTACTCCGGACCATTTCTTGGGTTTTCCCCATGGCTATCAAGAGGCTTCCTGTGGGCATGACTCCTTGGAGCCCCGTGGGTGTGGGGGTTCAGGAACACGTCACTGCAGAGAGATGTCTCTCGACAGTTTCTCTCCCTGCATCTTAGGAGGCTGCCTCTTCCCAGAACAGAATGTAATGGCTCAGGCCGCAGGCCCTGCTCTGAGCCTGGAAAGGCCTGTTGCCACACACAGCCTAATGCTTCGAACAGAAAATGTCAGAGGGCAAAACCAGCAGGGATCGAGAGAGGTGGAATTCCCTGGACGACTGTGAAGGGGAGGGGAGCGCGGAGTGGAAAGGGCTCCTTTCTTCTTCTTCCCCCAGGATTGTGTTTGCGGAAGTGTGCCAAGGGCAAGGAGGGTGTGCGTGTGCCCCCCAATGACCCTAATCACTGCCAGAAAGTAAGCAGCTCCCAGCACTCGACAGCCGACTTCCTGAAGCTCAATTAGTGGGGCCTGGACCACACTACTCTTAGCTGCCACTAAAGCTCAGAAGCCACATTTTCCAGATTGTCTTGATTTCCCCACATATTTGGGTCCACGCCTAACTGCCATTCAACCACAGGCCTTAGAATTGAGCCTGGCATCTCATATCCTTTGCCAGTTTTCAAAATAAATCTTTCCTCTGGAGACAAATCTTGGCCTCCCTTAGACGCTCGGGCCTGGACTATTTCTCTCCACCCAGATAGGAGACCAAAAGAGCAACACTGAAGTGGCATGTTTTACAAACCCTCACCAGGCTGCGGCCCCACCTCTCTGAGCACCGTGGTGGACACCATCCAGGATGGGCCACAGGACTTAGCACCAACGCGGGGGCGGTGCGGCGGGGTGGGTGAGAGCGGTTGTGTCCCATGCTGGGGGCCACCTGAAGCTAGGAGAACAGCCATCACTGGTTTGAACGAACACGCTTCCCTGTTGAAAACTCTGCACCAGCAACTAATAATGAGACAAAAGGAAAGGCTTTCCTGACTCAGCCTTCCTCCCTGCTTACTTGGTCACTGACGGACAAACCTACGAAGTGAACAGCTTGTTGATAAGTAACCCAGAATCAGTGGTCTTCATATTTAGTAATTCATTATCAATTCACGTTCCACAAACATGTACTGAGCCTCTGCTATGTACTGGGTTCCCCAGAGGAAAAGGAAGGTAGGGACGCCACAGGCCTGCCTGCGAGGAGCTTACATTCCAGAAAGAGTCCAAAGGCAGATGAACAAATGTGGCAGGCAGGGGAGAGAGTCTGGCTTTTATAAAAATTCCTGGGTGGAGAAGTTTTAGGGGAGACCTGGGTGTTTGACGGGAGAGCCGGTGTCTGAGCTGGGCCAGTGGACAGGGGGGAGTCAAAGCAGAGAGGGCACCCCAGGGGCTCTGCCCAGTGCTACCAGGACCCGCTGAGTACAGGCTAATCTTTTAGGTACAGGCATCCCCCGCTTTCTGTAAGTTCGAGTTACGTCACTTGACTTTTACAAAAAGAGCCCCATTAGCACCCGCTTTTGCTGACTGAAAGAAATCCGAGGAGGATTTGTTTTTGAAAAACAAAAAGACGAAAAGCAAAATCAGTGTTCGGCATTGGTTTTGCAGTGAGCCTTTACAGAGGCAGCGCACACCCAAGCAGCCCCTTGCCTGGAAACCACCAAAGCTTTGACCTGTGTGCGCATCTGGGCTCTATCTTGATTTGTTTTGTGCATCTGTTAGCAAGAAGTGACCTAAGGTATCAGAAAAGCCTAAAAGAGGTCATTTATTGGAGGCCTGGGAACACTCATAAATTTTTCCACATAAATTAACGGTAATTGCTTCTTCGCTTTGTGCCATTTCCACTTACAGAAGCTTTCACAGGAACGCTCCGCTTCTGGATGGCCGAGCAGAGCTGCAGGTGGACGGAGGAATGGAGGCGGAAGGTAGAAGGATGCACTGGTGTTCGGCGGAAACTACCCTCAGTACTTCCCCACTCTGCCTCTTCCTGCACTGTTCCTGACATTCCCATATGCCGAGGACATGTAGCGTCACTGGACCCGCCTCCTGAAGGTGCCTGAACCCCCCAGTGGGTCCCCCCCCCCCCCCCCCCCCCCCCCGTCTGACCAGCTCCGTTGCATGCGGGCGCCCCCTGGAGGAGGGATGGGGTAGAGCACGGGTGAGTGAAACCTGGGGCCTGGGCAGTAGGGTGGCTCTTGAAGGGTTATGGCCTTTGACCTCCGGCAAGCACAAGCCAAGAGGTTTCCAGGGGACAGTGACCAGGTCTTTTAGGAAGACAGAGGGGGTGGGGACATCAGTTAGGAAGCCCTTGAGGAAAGGAGGCTGGCAGGTGTGAGAGGCCAGGGCTTGGCCTGGGTGGGTGGCCTGGATTTTTCTCCTCTTCACGTTTCTTCGGTCCTCTGGGAAGAGACCACGTGGGGCTGCGGGAGGAGAGCTGGGAAGGACTGGCTGTAGTCAGGCATCCAGCCCAGAGAAGGGAGGAGGCGGGGGCAGAAGCGAGCTGCAGGGGGCCGCTGGCCGGGGGGCTTGCTTTTTCTGTGGCAGCAACCACAGCCACACTGGGTAATTGTGCGATTCCAGGTGACAAATTAAATCTGTTTCCCCGTCTTTATCTTTTTCAGTGACAGCTCTCTAAGTGACCATTAAAAAAAATGAGCTCAATTAAGTCTTCCCGTTAGAGCAGCTGCCGTGGAGTCTGCAGAACTCCCATCAGTGGCACAAAGTTGGTGTTTATACGGGACTGGCAGTGTCACCAAGGAAGCCAGATCTTGTGCTGCTGAGTGGTGGCGAGACAGAAAGCGTGGGGACACGGGGTTCTGTTTTACTGGCCCCAACCAGCATCAATTTGTCCTGCCTCCGCTGCTTTTCTAATCATGTCTAACGTCTGCTGTCCACACCCGGACTCAGACTGCGTGCAGGGCAGAGGCCACGTGCAGGCCAGCCCGGACACACCATCACGTGGGCTCCGGGCCGCGGTGGGGGGCACAGAGCAAAGCCCAGCGTTCATTTACCGTGTGGGGAGAGATTCCGCAAAGAGCGGTGTGGGAGAGCAACAGCCCAGCACGGAGCGTGAGCAAAGACAGAGAGTGGAGTTTTTCAATTCTCCGTAGTCAAGTAAGTATAATGAACAGAAAGATGTGAAAGAAAAAAGTCCAAGAAAACAAGGAAAGAGATGGACCTTAGTTTTTAGGACTTTTCAGAAAACCGAGAGATAAAAAACCCAATGTTTTATCAAGGTAGAATGAGAAATTATAATATTTACCTGTGAGTCTTAAAAACATCCAGAAATTCAAGGCAGGAAGTAAAATGATGAAGGTATTCATTCAGTCTAGGAAACTGAGGTACAAAACAGTCACAGAGGGGCACCTGGGTGGCTCAGTCAGTTGAGCGTCTGACTTCGGCTCAGGTCATGATTTCGCAGTTCGTGGGTTCATGCCCTGCCTTGGACTCCGTGCTGACAGCTCAGAGCCTGGAGCCTCCTCCACATTCTGTGTCTCCCTCTTTCTCTGCCCCTCCCCCACTCCGTCCCTCTCTCAAAACTGAATTAAAAAATTTAAAAAAAGGAGTCACTGAAAGACATCTAATTTCTTTCAGGACTCGGGGACAATCATGATTTGCCAGAGAAACACGTCATGTTTTTATGTTACTTACAGATGTAGTAAGTTACATCGATGTAACTGGGTGTACCTCCATCTGTGAGGTGGCCGCTAGGAAGCTCGGATTCACCTTAGTGTCCCACGTTCTGTTGTGGTGAGTTACTTTCAGGACTAACAATATCCTCTACACAGAAACATTGGGAGGAAGAGAAATAGTAACCAGGAGGTACTTCGTTCAAGATAACTGTTGTTGTTGATCAAAATTTTAAGAAGAAATTTTTCTTCATGGGTTTATTCAGGTCCTTGAGCCTGTGGAGGAGTCGTCATTGTAAAGTTTCTAGTGAACCAAGCGTGGTCAATGTCAGATTCGTTTTAATCACACCCATCATTACTAACGAAAGCTGGGTGAGTTAACATTGATGGCCCCTATATTTAGTGGGTCAACACTCATCTTTCCAGAATCTTATTTTTTCATATCCTATTTATCTCCCTTCTGATTTCTTTCTTTAAAGAAGAAAAAAAACTCTCTGGTTCAAAATATGTTTTAAGAATCACCTCAAATTTCCTTTTTGAAATAACTCTAAATTTTTAAAAAGCTTTTCAAGCAATTGTCCATTATTAGACATTCTTCCTTTAGGCTCTTGTGGCTCCTTCCGCTGCTTCTTACAGCATACAGTGGGACACTGGGCAGCCCGCTTAACTGACTTAGTTCCGATTTGCACAAACAGATATCTGCATATGTGTGTGACCATGTGATACGTACAAAATATATTATGACGTAACACAGTACGTAACATGGCACATGATGACCACGCGGCTCTCCCTCAGAGGACACGTTTGGCCGGCTTCCTGCAGAGGAGCAGGTACCTGAGGGGAGGGGTCCTGGGAGGTCGGGGAGGCGGCCACGAGGCCCCATCAGATTTGTCACTGGGCTTTGTGAGCGGGCCACCGCCAGCCGGTCACCAAGTTTGCCCTCATTCTCCTCTTGCCTCCTCTCCCTTGTGATTGAAGTTTCAGGGACTTGTGTGCCTCACCCCCCAGCCTCTGTACCCACTCCGTCTCGCCACTGTGGCCACCTGGTCCACGCTGCGGTGTATGTAAGATCTTAGGACCAAAGCAGACTCGAGACAGGAATTTTCTAGCCACGCTGCTGAATGGATGGATGAGACCCGGGGGGACGCTTGTTAGTGGGGTCTGGGCAGAAGTGGATGTACAGTGCAGTTGAAGAAGCTTAAGCATCAGGGCTTCTCGCTCTCGGGGGTTTCTTCCGAGTCCCTACACCTAATTTTATATTTCTAATTACATAGTCTTTTCTTAAAGAGAAACACCCCCCCACCCAAATTTTATTTATAATTGTGAGAGTCCCATGAAACCAGTATCTGCCTCTGATCCTGGGATGTATTTTTTGCTCCCTAATAAAAGGAGGAGACACACAAGCAGAAGCTATACCCCTTCCTTCCTGCTTTGGGATGACCTGAAGGGATGCGATGCTCGGGGCTGCAGCAGCTGTCTTGTGACCCTGAAGGGAAAGCGAAAAGAAGTGCAGAAGAGCTGACTCGGGGCCTTGATATGATTGATGTGACTGGGCTGCTGGGTGAGCCAACCCTAGACCCGCCTACCCCCAGACTTCTAGTTACGTTGGGTACGAAGTCTTCATTAGCTGTGGCGCATTTATTCAAGTGGTCTGTGGCTTATAACCAAGAGCTGATACCTCCAGGTCCCCCATTAATCACTCCTTGCCGGATGTGCTGCTGCCAAGATGCGTACCTCCTAGAACGCACTTACTGCTAGAGCAGCTTCACTGGTGCCCATCCTCCCCCACTGGAGGGGTTCAGGGCCTCTCCCACTGGAACTTAGATGGCACCTCATTGGTTGTGCAGGGTCTCTGGCTTTGCCACTCTTCCCACCTAACACTTTTCCCATAAATTACTAATCAATCACCTCACTAATCCCTCCCTACCATGAGCTAGCTTCTCAGTGCCTTTGACTTCAACTAACTATGAGAAGGTAAACAATACATGCACGTAGAAGTGAGTGACTGGTAACTAGATTGGCCACCGTCATCTCTCTGCTTTGAAAAACTCAAAGGAATTCCACCCAAATTTTCTACGTTGAAAACGTTTCCAACTGTAAGCCCCTGTGTGTGACTTGCAAAGTTGGCCTGACGGACTAAAGTCGTACAGGCACCCACCCAGCTGACCCAAGTGGCTGCCTGGGTATTCAGTGCAAAGTTCTGAGAAAATCATTAGAAATGAAAGTGCCAGGAGCCTAAAAGAATCGCGCTCCAGGTAAATGTCAAACAAACAGTGTGATAAAAGTGAAGAGAGAAGCATTTTGGTTCTTAGAGGAAGGGAGCAGGAGAAGGCAGAGGGACCTTCTTGGAAACGTTTACAGTCCTGTGGTGTGGAAGCCAAAGTCTGTTCACCGGGTCTGTTTCGTTTCCTCGGTGACCAGATGCTTCTCTTTGAGAGCACGCAGGAAGGACTCAGTCCATCTGTCACCGACTTTCAGTCCAGGCAACCCCCATTTTTCCACACCTAGGCCCCTAGACTTCCACCCGTCTGCCTGATCAGTACTTGTGCTGATCACCGCCTGCCCTCCCTCCGCAGATAATACTCGCCGTACGCCCTTACACGTCACCAATGTCAACTGACGACTCCCACGTGCCAACAGTCTGGTCTGTTTACAAGCTGTCTTCAAACTCGCGTCTGTGATAACCCCTCTTCGCAAACTGATGCCAGACAGGCCTTGCCCGAGGTTTCCCTGAAAGCCAGGGCCTTCCCACACTGGCCTGAGAAGCTGATGTGAGAGCCTGGAAAGCTTGCATCCCAGGCCAGTGAGCAGGAGCTGCTAAAGTCGTTCGTGCACGAGGCAATCAGGATTTGGACCCCCAAAGGCAAGATCATCTCCTTGGTAAAATCAAGTTGGCAGGCTGGGGACCTGGATCTCTGGAGTTTTGTTTGCCAGACATTTCCCTTAAAGGTGGAAGCAAGGGCGCCTGGGTAGCTCAGTAGGTTAAGTGTCCAACTTCAGCTCAGGACAGTCTGGAGCCGGGGAAGTCTAAACTGTGACTCTGGGTCCAGGTCTATGGTTTGTGCCCACAAGGTCACCTTGACCAGACTTTGGGGTCTATAAAGATGGAAGTAATGCCACGAAGGACACTTAAGTGAAAACAAAACATTTTAAGTGCAAACGATGAATTATTTACCTTGAGCTGTTTGACAGAATCTGTCTGATGTACACAGTGCCATAATTTCATCATTACCTCAGTTATGAACCATCCTTCATCAGCCACTAAGGTCAAAGGAGAGACGAATTTCCCTTTCTTGTAATAGAACCTGCTGGGTATGGCTTCTTTCTCGTAGACGGTCATGTGCTCCACTGCTCTCAACTTGTTATACACCTGCGACGACAGCAAGAATGGGCACTTTGGCATTCTCTCCCTCAACTCCACGTGAGTATTTACTGGGCCTGGGGGAGAGGGAGAACCTTACAGGCCAAAGAAAGAAATGACCAAAACACCTGACAGCTTTGACTGCATAAGAATGAGAAACTTCTGTCTCAGAAAACAAGGTGACTTTATCTAGTAGGGCTGAAGATCACATACCCTGTGACCTTCCAAGTTAGCAGCTAGAGAGCTAGTGAGAACACTTCATAACTCTGCACCCAGAGACATGAAGAGGGGTAAATACTGCAAACCGGAATGCCCACATGCCCAGCAGAAGGGAGAAAATGGGATGCGGTGCGGCTCTGCCGTGAAATACTATGCAACAACGAAGACGGATAGATTACAGCTACAAAGACCATCTGGTAATATCTCAGTGATCTGAGTTTGAGAAAACAAAGCCAGTTGCAGAAGGATACAGACAGGACCATTATTATTACGTGAGGTTTGAATAACTATAAAACTAAAGAACATCTATGGTAAAACCATAAGGAGAATTAAGGAAATGATATCTTATATTTTAAGAGAGTAGCTTCCTCTGAGGGGGCAAAAAAAACGGTGATGGGGTTTGGAAAGACATACAGGAGACACCATTAGCAGTGGTCACGCCCTGTTTGTTAAATGCTTAGTGAATACTTTGTGATATAATAATTTTAAAATAATTTGTCTACTCAGTCATTAATAACCAAATTATAAAAACTTATATATGTCCAAAATGCTGTAGTAAAACTAAAAGGCAAATGAGAAAGTGGTCTGCCTGATGCTAAATACCACTAAGATCGAAGAGAGAGGATTTCTTTGACCTGACTTAGAGTATGTCTTACCTCCACCTGAATATTGAAAGTACTAGTAATAGTGTGCCACTCACTGCACTACTAATTTCATGACGAGGGTGTAAACTCTGTACATATTTCCAATATTAGGCAGCAGCTGAAATGTTTATGGCTAACATTCAAAGCAACTGGCTGATGTGGACTTGTTGACCCTTCGCCAAACCGGGCATATACTGAATATAGAATTGAGTTTGTCAACTCAAGTCTGGAGAATAATTAGCCTTCAGGCTGTTTAGCGGACCGACCCCACTTGATTTCCTACTGGAGAAAATCCACGGTCCTTAAGGGAAGCGGGATTCATTTGCAGACAGATTTTGGACACGTGGAAAATCTGATGCCATACAGCAGATCTCACAGACTGTTGTGTCCATCACGTGACAAGCCGTCACCCAAACATAGCCCCCACTCTCGAATAATCCACCAACTGCTTCAGGCGGCTTGTAGCTGCCTGGCTCGAAGCTGCACTGGCGAGAGTTCTTCCCGCTCGCGAGGGGCGGTGTGCAAGCGTCCTGGAGGCTGCGCTTCCCCCCGTGCCAGACGGAAGCCACCGATGCTCTTCCTGCCAAGAAGGCAGAACTTTGCAAGAAGCCATTTACTGTGGGCCCTGCCAATGTGTGGGGCACCCCTGCCAGCTTCAGACCTAGGGGAGTCACGGGGACACAGCAAACATGCTCGGCACCTTGGCTGCCTGAGCACGGAGCTTGGCCAAAAGGGGCATCCACCCAGGACACAGGACAAGGCTGTCAACCCCCAGACAGATCTCAGGCGTCTATGTGGGAGGAGGCCCAGGGGACCAGCGGAGAGACTCCGGCCCGCTGCGTGCAATGCTCCATCAGTCCCGATGACCATCCGGCGCCCAGCATGTTCCCGCCGTGGCCGCAGGCACCTCCAGCGGCAGTGGTCCGAGCCTCCCCAGAGGATGAGATGCGCCGCCGGCTCCAGAGCGGGAAGTTTCCTCTGGGAGCGGGCAGAAGCCCCCAGGCTTGCCCTGAAGGTGACGAGGTGACCCGGGCGGAGCTGTGGGTCAAAGGCTCCCCTAGCTCCTCCCTTTCCCGTCATGACTTAGGAAGACCCACCGGGTCACCACTGCTTGTGAAGGGTAAGCAGGGGTCCCGTCCTCTTGGGGTGCCCATGGGGAGCACACGCCCTCCTGGGAACGGCCCCCCTCGATGGTGATCACTGTGACAAGTGACGCGGATGTGCGCATGCTGCCGTGTGCTTTCCGCCAGCCCAGGAGGGCCGCTGTGAGGACCCCACCACGCGCCTGGACGCCCCTCAGCAGAGGGGCCGGGTTGGGGGGGGTCACTGGTCCCTGACAGGGCTGAGATTGGCGCCTGGTCCTTAGATAAGGAGCTGACCCAGGACACGCTGGGCCTCAGCCTCTCTCGCTCATCAAGTTCTTATCTCCACGTCTCTGGTGCCAACAGGTCAGACTGGCAGCTCTGTCTCTGAGAAAGGGCGTTCCCTGCACGCGTCCGCCCCCCTGCCCCCCCCAGGGCGGCCGGCCAAGGGCTGCCTGTGGGCTGGTCACAAAACAGCCCCAGCAAAGGGCCCAGGGCTGAACCTGCTAAGCACTGCACAGCCTTCACCTCCCTGAACTCCTAACGCTGCGGGCAGCACATGCCGTGAGCCCATTTCAGAGAGGGGAAGACGGACACGGGAGGGTGAGCAACGGGGCGGAGGTCCAGTGAGGGAGCAGGCTCCCGGCTCAGCCCTCTCCTTCTGCATGAGGGCCACGGGGCAGAGCCTGGAGTGATGGTGGAAGAGGCGCAGGGCTCTCCCCTCCCCCCGCCACGCCCCCCCCCCCCCCCCCCCCCCCCCCCCACCCTGCCGCGCCGGAGCCTGCTTGCCTCCGCGTGCTTCCCAGGGGCTGGCCACACGCTCACGACAGGCCCTCGGTCCTTCACCTGCTGCAGCTCACTCGGGCTCACGTACTTGTTCAGCTCGATCACCTTGTCCATCCAGAAGATGTCAGTCATTCCATGATCCGAGAAGATGAGGACGTTCAGGTGGTCCTGTAGCTCCCGCTCCTGCGAGGGGACAGAGGCCGTCAGGACCGCGCCACGCCGGAAAGTCTTGTAAAGAAGTGTGTTTCTTAAAGTTTTTTTTATTTTGAGAGTGGGAGGAGGGGATGGGAGCAGGGAAGGGGGAGAGACTCCCAAGCAGGCTCCGGGCTGTCAGCACAGAGCCTGACATGGGGCTCGATCCCATGAACTGTGAGATCATGACCTGAGCCGAGATCAAGTCAGGTCCTTAACTGACTGACCCCCCAGGCGCCCCTGAAGAAGTGTTTTCAACAAGAAACGGTAGGGAAAGGCTACGTCCTCGGTTGTAAACCGAATCATGTACTTTGCTGCCCTCATGAGACCAGTTCAGAATCCCCACAGATGCACTCCGAAGAGAGGGACGGTGAGAGCCCACCCCCCGTTCCTCCTGGGCTTCTGCCCCTCGAGGTACCTTTCCTGCTTTCATTTCGTCTCTTTCAACAAACTTGTGTGGTAATATGGGAACTGTCACCCATTTTTATAAATGTGGAAAAGAAAGCCCAGAAGGTGGCAGAATCAGGGACAGAACCCAGGTCTGGCTCCACGCCCACTGGACCCTGGATGCCAGGCTTATTAGGTTTGGTAAAGAACTGGGCCATCTCACCAGCTCCACCAGGTAATAATAATATAATCATCATCATCATCATCATCATCATCTGGCTGTTTCAGTCCTGCAGGCCAGGCTGTGAAACAAGGGGTTTCCGTGTCTGAAAGCTGTTGTGTGCAGGCACGACACCCGCCACAGTCCTGTGCCCCGTCGGCTACCAGCCGCAGCAGGAAGGTGCTGAGGGCCAGCACAGCCAGCGAGCAGGAAGAGAGTGACAAGAGGAAAGAGGAACGGAGGGTACTGGTTTGCCGTCACCTGGATCCACTTGGTCATGTGCTTCAGGACGGCGTCTACGGCCTTCAGGGCGTCTTGCCTCTGAGGCGACGAGGGGCCGTAGTGGTGGCCTTCCACATCGATGCGCTCGTGGTATATGGCTGCCAGGTCAGCCCGGCCGCTCCTGGAGGGAGAAGGGCGAGAGAGGTGAGGTTGAGGGGGGCGCCCACCGACCTTCTCCCCCTTCTCCCAGCAGCGAAGACACTGGGCTATTCCCCGAACCCTGGTCTGTGGGCCAGGCAACGCCGACACCTTAAAGTGAACAAGGTGACCTCCAAGGGAGAAACACAATTCCTGCATCAAGACACGCCACGGGGTGCCTGGGGGGCTCAGTCTGTTAAGCGTCCGACTTCCGCTCAGGTCATGATCTTATGGTTCGTGGGTTCGAGCCCTGCTTCGGGCTCTGTGCTGACAGCTCGGTGTCTGGAGCCTGCTTCAGAGTCTGTGTCTCCCTCTCTCTCTGTCCCTCCCCCATTCGCACTCTGTCTCTGCCTCTCAAAAATGAATAAACGTTAAAGAAAAAAATAAAAACACATGACAGTCCCGAGCACAACAGAGAACATGTCTGTGGGCCATCTCCACTCCGGACTCCGGACTCCCCTCCGGCTCACGGCGCCCCAGGAGCTGGAAGGTGTGGTAGCAGGCAGAGGATTGTTCTCGTGGCTCCACCCCACCCCCTGCTGCCGTCGGAAGATCAGAGCAACCAGAGGTGATCATTTAAACAATTACTGTTCCAGGGGAGCCTGGGGGCCTCAGGTGGTTAAGCATCTGACTCCTGATATCAGCTTAGGTCCTCATCTCACGGTCATGGGATCGAGCCCCGCATCTGCCTCTGCGCTGAGCATGGAGCCTACTTGAGATTCTTTCTCTCCCTCTCTCTGCCCTTCCCCAGCTCACATTCTCTCTCTCTCAAAATAAATAAACATACATTTAAAAATAAAAAATAACTGCTGGATCCTTTCTGGACTTTAGGGAACTGTTTAAAGAAAACATCAGACTGCATGTTTAATCGACGGGCAAGAATAAGAACCAGGGTTACCGGGGCAGCCCTGGGGGAGGCAGACAGGTTAGTTAGCGTTCAGGGCCTGACATCAGTAGCCACTTATTCTATAGGGACGTCTATTCTCTGCAGGGTCAGTTCCAATGTGGATTAGAGTGAATTCTAACTGCGACCACACTTCTGTGGGTCCCAGGAAGACACTGGTTCTGGAAAAACCATCCTGGCTCGAGTGCTGACAAAAAATATGGATAACAGCTGAGTACGAATTATCTAAGCCCTTGATGCTGGGCTAAGAATGACCGGGAACCAGTGGTCTAAATCAGAGTCAGAGGCCTACTGAGTCAGGGAGGGGAGACAAGTGCCAGGTAATGCGCTCCCTCCTCCACACAGTGCTTTCCGCCGTCCCTCCCTCCTCAGCTCAGGCTTTGCCCAAAACTCCCCTGACCCCAGAAGTACCTGAACAGAGCAACAATCCTTTTGATGCCGAGGATGATGGCGGTGGTGGTGGTGGTGGTGGCAGTAACAGTAACTGACGAAAGTTGAAGCAATGCAAAAGAAATTCACGCTAATTCTTTTTCTTGGACTTTACAAAGCTGATGACACTCTTGGTGGGTTGCCTTGCGTCTGCTGAAAAACTGTATTTTAAATGCACACACACAAACGGGCTGGCTCAGTGCCTCCCGGAGCGGCTGCCCCGACGCCCAGAAACGGGAGCAGTGGAAGGCGTGCCCGCAGAGCCTGCTGTGCCCTGGGTCTCGCAATCCACAGAGGAGGGACAGCCCCTCTCGGGAGTTCAGACGGCACGGTTTGCATGACCAGAGTGACATGGCTCCAGCTCGTCCTCCAGGCCTCAGACAACATGTCCCGACTGGAACCTGGCTCGCTCTGATGCCCGGGCTCAGCCAGGCAGCCCTCCAGGCTAATCCATCCTGTGCTATAATTGCCTGTTGATGTTCCTTCTCCCTTTCTGAGCTGTCAAGTTCTTTCCAGGGGCGGGGGATGGCGAGTCATCCTCCCCCCTCACTCAGTTCTCTCCTATGGTATCTGGCCTTCAGGAGGAGCTCTGTGACTGCCAGTTGGATATATACTAATAGTGCTCTAGAAAGGACAGGTGTTCTGTGGTGCTATGTTCAAGGCTTTTCATGCACTGGATTGGTTAATCTTCGTAGCAACAACCCTATAAGATAGGAATACGTTGAACAGAGGGCTCAATACAGTTGCCTGCGTCACACAGCCAGTGAGAGATGGAGCCAGGGGTCAAGCCCACGTTGGGCTGACCACAACCACTGCAGACTCTGGAAGACCTCAACAGCCCATGCCAAATGGGACAAGCATTCTGCTTAACCTTCCTGTGGAAATGGTCCTCATTCTCATTTAAGAATCTCACCATCCCCAAGACAGCTGGGTGGGAGGCAGGAGCATGAAACTGAGTCCCTTCTTGATGTACGGCGCTCCCTGTCTGTGGGTTGGACGTGCCTCTGAGTTCTGGAACAACTGTGCAAAACGTCCCTATAGAAAAGCATTCGTACACTTTGCAGATAAGTAGGCCAGGAAGGGATTCTAGAACTTACTGAAGGCCTCACAGAGACATAGCTAGTAACAGAAATGTGAGACATTCCACAAATGTTCTGGGCTTTTGGAAGTCTGCATCGACTCCATCCACCGCCCTGAGCAGCCTTCAGAGGGCGCTCTGCCCGGCATCTTCGTTGTGGTCGTACTTGCCAAGAGGGCAGGCTCTTTAGTGATGCCACCCTGTTCTACGTACCCTCAGGTGCACTTCAATTACGATTTTGAGGTCAAGTGATTTCAAGTTAAGTGAAACTGCTAGTCAACTGTTGTTTTCTCTTTTTAGAACAAAGCAAACCAGGCCTTCTTCAATGAATACCATTACCACCCTCCTCCACAGTGGGGATTGGATTAGGGGTTTTTCACAAGTGTTATTATCATTATTCAGACTTGCTAATGAGTGAATGACTGATCCCTCTATAGACAGCAGAGAACAAAAAAATCACTTCAGGGGCGCCTGGGTGGTTCAGCAAGTTAAGCATCCAACCTCGGCTCAGGTCATGATCTAGCAGTTCGTGAGTTCGAGCCCTGCATTGGGCTCTGTGCGGACAGCTCAGAGCCTGGAACGTGCTTCAGATTCTGTGTCTCCCTCTCTCTCTGCCCTGTCCTCACTCAAGCTCTGTCTCTCAAAAGCAAGTAAACATTAAAAACAAAATTATTATTAAAGCCACTTCAGAGTCCCATAAGTGTGTGGGCTGTGGGTGAAAGTTCTCACTAGGAAATGGCATTTTAATACATATCCCTAAATTCTCTTGAGACCTGTGTTCCTTATACTGATGAAATAGTGAACATAATGGAAACTTCCATAAAATCATTCCCTCAGCTAAGCCTCAGACTTTAGCTGCTTCATGCTCTTGCATCTGTAGCTTCCCAAATGTGCAGATTCACGAAGTACATCCTGTGTTCAAGTGCGCATATTTCCAGGGTAGAGCTTGTGTGGCGGGGGTAGGGGGGTGGAATTTCACAAACAAGGTTGACCGTTGCATTAAAGATCAATGGAATGCTTTTAGGTCACTGCATTTTAGACATGTCCCTTAATACCGTAGCTACTTGCCTGCTCTCTCAGGCTTTTCACCAAATTCACAAGTCTCCATGTGACCAGAAAGTATCACAGATTTAGCTGATGGCTTTTGGTCAGGAACTGTCAACCCCAGGTGCCAGGAACACTGGATCCGGGATGCTGGCAATTCAGCCATTTATAAACATGCCTTTGGAAAAGATTTCTAGGTTGGAGTTTTGTCAATTCGTGAGGGTCCTGGGTCTTCAAGGGCTGAGAGCTCTCGCCTGTTTGGAGTTTAGCGGACAAATTCTTGGTCACCAGCTGTTTTCCACATGGATCTGGTCTCCATCACAGGTCAGCTCATTTGTAATGGAGCAGCTGGGTGAGGAGCAATGGGTGGAAATGCCTGCAGACCTGTTGTTGGCCGTTTATAATTTATAGCTTCAGGGGTCCAGGAATGGAGCCAAAGGACATGTGGCTGTCAGCCCCGTACTTGAGAACTGCAAGGAGCCCCCAGCCTTGGGGTGTCAGGGACACTCAGGTCCCCCATCATCTTAGGATGATGTCCAGATCTCTCTTTCGTGTAAAAGGTCATAATCACACATCCATTTTCCTTACTGAAGTGAGTCAGAAAGAGAACAATCTGGGAGACCGAAACAGGAGGCAATTCAAAGGAATGGTTATCAACGGTTAAGAAGAATGATCCAAAACTTAGAAAATAGGGCCCCCAGACCAGCTGCCCGTCTTTCCTGTGTCCAGTAAGAGTGGCGTCTAATCAGCTTACTTATGGGTCACCAGACTTTATGATCATCTAGCGCCCAGACTGTGTAAACTTAGCTGTTAACCAGTAGGAAACCATCAAGATGAAGGTTATGTTTGCCTGATGGAGAAAACAGTCCCAAAGATCATAGTGTGACTGTCCTCTAGGTTATTATTTCTGCAGCTAATGGTAATCACGTCCCATGGCCCTCCATCATTC
The DNA here is from genome assembly GCF_003009895.1 of Hyaena hyaena. NCBI lineage: Eukaryota > Metazoa > Chordata > Mammalia > Carnivora > Hyaenidae > Hyaena > Hyaena hyaena. The sequence continues at coordinate 1,024,719 of NW_024081100.1, read as the reverse complement.
ATTTTCTTCATGTGTGTGTGTTTCTCATATTCTCCAGTTACCCAGCCCTGTCATCCCCTGATTCCCTCAGCAATAAAGTAATTTGGACTCTGGCATAATTCTCGCATTCATATGTACTGAGCACATGACAGAGGCTTAGTTTTGAAAATTATACTTTGATAGGGAACTGGAATTAGACAACTCTGTGTTCAAAGATATGAACCTCGCTAACCTGGAGGTCTCAGAAGAACAGCAAAAATATCTTGAAGCTTCAATTTGCCGTGTGAAAAACCTCTACAAAGGGCTGCACTGGGTTTTAAATGAGCTGATGTTTGTAAAGGGCTTGACACCCAGCAAAGGGAGGCAAAGGGAGAGAAATGCCTTCCGTTTGTCTCTTCCTTCCAGATGCCCCTGGATGATGGCTTTTCCTTGTGTGCTGAACCCCATCCCGCAGAGCCCATGAGGAGGAGGGACGAAGGCCGGCACATGTGAACCAGCTGCCTTTCGGCCTGTGGAAGAAGCATCTGGTCGTCCATCTGCTCCTTTCTAGGCACCAGCAAGCACTGAGGTTCTGAGATCGCAAAGGGATTCCTCTGGAGCCTTCTTCCACAGCCTGGAGCCCAACAACGGACAGCAGCCATGTCCCCTGCTCCCATGGTCCAGCTGTCACTTGGCCAGCCCTTTGGAGAGGCTGCATCAGGCGGTCGGTTGGCTGGGCCCAGCCCAGAAGCAGCCTCCTGGCCCCTGCCAGCATCAGGGCCGCCTCTGGCGGTCACGGCTCACACGACTGCCGCCCTGCATCCGCCCACCAGATGAGCTCCTCACGTCCCTTCTTCTGTCCACAGAAGCGTGACTGTCCTGCCATGAGAACTTCCAGGAGGATGGAGGGGCACCCGGGTGGTTCAGTCAGTTGAGCGTCCAACTTTGGCTCAGGTGATGATCCTGGGGTCTGTGAGTTTGAGTCCCGTGTCAGGTTCTGTGCTGACAGCTCGGAGCCTGGAGCCTGCTTTGGATTCTGTGTCTCCCTCTCTCTGTGCCCATTCCCCACTCATGCTCTGCTCTTCTTCAGAAATATTTTAAAATTAAAAAAAAAAATAACTCCGGGAGGACGGATTAAGTGATGCAATCGCAAACTGCCTCCTGTCGTGGCTGCAGGGCAGGGGTGCGGCCTCGCAGTCCCCACGTGTGGTGCACGGTGCACGAAGCGCTCCTGATGGGGGCTGTGTGCTGCTGAGCATGGCCAGCAGGCCGCCATCCCACCGCAGGCCCTCGTGAGCCCCAGGCCCGGCACAGCCACACGACGGGGTGGCTTGCAAAGGAGCCACCCCTACGCCCTCTCCATCTGATGCGGTTTCAGGACACCACAGAGGTAAGTGTGAGGTCCCTGAGGACAGCTGTGACGTTGACTCTGAAGTGTTCTTCTCATGAAGAACCGGGCTCTGGCTCCGGCACCAGCTAACTGTGTGCGACCTGACGCAAGGGACCTAACTGTGGGAGAGTCACCGGCCTCGCCGTAAGCAGGGGAGAACGACAACTATGTAATACAGTAGATGTCATGGCAGGATAGGTCCATGGCAATGAGGCCTTTGACACGATGCTAGCAGTTGGCTGTTGAGGACAATGATTTCCCTTCTCCATCTCCTTTCCTCGACGCCGGAAGTTCCCCAATGGCATCTCCCACAGATATGACTTGGATCAGGAAAGCTTTATGAGCACTGGATGGCAATGCCCAGATCATGGAAGTTGGGTCAGCCCTTCCCACAGGAACGTGCAGCTCTCTGGCTGAGCAGGACTCTTTGCTGAAAAGCCTTCCCTGGTTTGGTCTTAACTGCCTTCTGTAAAAGCATGTCTATCCCGTACCCCTTTCTCTGCTTCTCAGACTAACAGCAAGGAAGACAAAGACACTCTAGAAGCAGTACTGACCAGGAGAAATGTCGGGGTGGGGGAGCACACACACGTGTGTGCCTGTGTTTGCACGCTTATGTGTGAGAACTCTAAGTGCTCTTCAAACTATAGCTAGGATCTGAGACAGAACTAAGCAGAAACCAAGAGGTGAGTGAGGGAGGCCTCAACTTACTCCTTCTTTGGGGGCTATCTGATGGAGAGGTAAATAATAACACATCTTTGCCTAAACACACACAGTAAGAGAATTCATAATTCCTTTAAGTCACATTCTTACACGCATAAGCTGCTACAAGCAAGGTCTTCTTAACTGTTCCAGACTGTTCCAGGCTGGGCAACTTTTGGTCGACAAATGTCAATCCTTTAGTCCACTTTGTAAGAAAGTAATGAGACATATTCTAAAAATGCACAGGCTGGTTGAAGGAGGTACCTTCTTTTCCTTTGCAAGAGAGCCTAAATCATCTTACTGCCTTCCAGAGGCAATAAGTAACATCTGGCATATTGTTTTTCTTCTCTTTTTTTTCCTCTCTCATTCTCATTTCGAGTCCTGGCTAGTTTTCGAAGTTGTGGCTCTCCATCTTTCCGACCACTATTCACAGCGCTGTCTCTGGTGGCCCTGTTAACTTTGGCCGTGTGAAGACCCCACAAGAAAATTGCACCGGCCTCATTCCATCCTGCCCAGGCCTTCCGTGCCCAGTTCCAGAAGCACCATTCACGTGGCAGATTGTGCTGATGCCACCCCGTGCAGCTCAAGGTCACTTACGTCAACTACAATGTGAGTGGTGCCAAGTCGAGCAATGTGGGAGCACGAGGTCACACCAGGAAGAGGCTGGGCCTGGGGCCACTTTCCTGGGACCCCAGTTCTTTGTAGCCTTTGCTCTGTAGGGGAGCCCAATGCCTTTGCTAAACACACACGCACACTACCTCCCCCACCTCCACCCCAGTCCTCCCCCTCTCTAAATGCTGTGCTCTGAGGTGAAGAGGTTCTCCCCTAGCATTCCATGGCTTTGCCACGCTGCCTGAAAAGAAGAAAAGAAAAACTTCTCTGGAAACAGAGAAACGGTAACAGAAGCTTCCCTAGGAAACGGGGTGCAGGACTTACTCCTTCTGCGTTCTGGTGTGCCTCGGGACACGAAGGGCTGCCTGAAGGCCTGGCTTGCAGTACAGGGCTAACCTGGGCCCCGGGGACTGTGTGACTCTCCACCCGTGAGTCACTGGCTTGTATGCAGGCGGGACTACTCAGCTGTCAAGGCAAAACAAATGCATAAAAGATGACACTCCCGTACAGAGTGTGTGGTTATCTGGAGGTATTCGCATGTTCATATTCAGCAAGGCGCTAGGCTGGGGGGGCGGGGCAGGCTAGCATTTCGGCTGTGTTGCAAATAGCGCGGTGTAGACACAGGGCTGTTGCAGAGAGCTCAGCCACTGGGTGGGTAGGGCTCTTCTACTTTGCACAAACCGGGTTGCAACCCGATATTCCAGTTCCTCATGTGTGTGGTTTTCCAGCCCTTGTGGGCAAGGAAAAGAAAGCAGAGGAGGTAGAAGGCAGGATCATATAACACATATGATTTAGAAACCATATGTTGAAGAATATTTATTTAATATTTAATAATATTTATTTAAAGTTCATTCCAGACCCTGCCCTCTCCCTCTTCCCTCCAGAAAAAAAAATCTAAACTTTGTTACATCTCAGTTTTTAAGTATCTCAAACCTATCTCCTCTCCATCCTGTCAGAGCTTGAGCCTTCCTGTGCGTCAAAGGACCATCTTGATGGGTTTCATGGACATGGAAATATTCTAAGAAGCAACGAAGGCAGGGGTGTTGTTTTCTCCCTATGCAGCTCTGTGATGGGGGGGGGGAATGGCTGCCCCCCTCTGCCATGGTTGGGTGCTGACGGCAAGAACGGGATTATAATCGGTCAGCTCTACACCCAGGCAATCTCAGCTCTAGGCCAAGTCATGGGGTCAGTGCCAGTGAGCAGAGCACAGAGCCTAGAATATGCTGGCTCTCGGCCTCGGTCCAGCTTGGAAGCTGGCTCTTCCTCCTGGGGGGATAAATGTCCCTCCCTGGTCTCCGCACTGCTTACTACGGGCCCTCTGCCCTGACCCCACCCAGGAGCCCACTCAGCAGCCAAGGGGATCTCAAATCCAGCCCTGAAGTCTGAGAGCCCCTGACGTCTTTGGCCTCTTGGTTGCTGATTTCCCAAGTAGACGCCAGCTGGTCTCCCATCTTGACTTCCACTTCTAGTGGCTTCTGGGACTGACCTGAAGCCTTCTCCTGACCTTTCCTATTGATCAGTTTCTTTTTTTAGGTTTATTTATTTATTTTTGAGAGTGAGAGAGAGAGAGAGAGAGGGAGAGAGAGGGACAGCCTGAGCAGGGGAGGGGCAGAGAAAGGGAGAGAGAATCCCAAGCAGGTTCCACACTGTTAGCACAGAGTTTGACGCAGGGCTCAGACTCACGAATCATGAGATCATGACCTGAGCCGAAATCAAGAGTAGGACGCTTACCGACTGAGCCACTCAGGTGTCCCTTCTTGTTGACCAGTTTCTCTGACAGACTCTTTTGTGCTGTTCAGGACAATATTACTGATTTCTACATTTTTAAAGCTCTGTGTCACTGTTCCATGTGAGACGGGAAGAAAAGGTTCTCTGTGCTAATGTGCTAATGCGTTTCACACATTACCAAGAAGAGGCAACTTTTCCAAATTCATTTCACCACAGATCCTTCCTTTTTGGCAAATAATTATTAACATTTTCTGAAATACAAGTATTCCCTTAATTCTTAATTAGAGAGATGCTAACATTCATTTTGCTTTTCTATTGTCCATCAACATAAGAAAGAAAGTCCCAAACCCTTGGGGACTTTTTTGCTCCCAATTCAACATTTACATAGAGTTCCCCTACCTGAAATGACTCACTCACAATTCTTCTCCAGTAGTAATTAACACTCACCATGCAAGAGGCTCACCACGTCTCTGAGACCTTATTTCACCCATGCCAAACCTTCTTAATTCACTTTAACATTCATGATCAGTCCCGGAAACCATGAAGAATAGAATGGCTAAGACTTTGGGGCACTTACTTGAAGGAGTCAAGAGCATCGCTCACCGCATTGGCAAAATTGATATCCGTTGGAACGTTTTTATATTCTAGGCAGTAAGTAGGTCTGACACCAAGAATCTCAACCTCACAGCCTAAGGAGGGAAAAGATGGCAAATGGTTACTTTCTTCAATAATTAAGGTAGGGTTATGAGCCTATTTCAGGAAGCAAACACCATTAGTCAAAATACAATTTTTGTTCATTTTCATGAAATAAAAGAACCTGTTGCTGAAAGTTGGTATATTATATGTATGTATATATGTGTGTATATATATTATAAAATTATAGTTAAATGTTGTTTAACTGGAGCAGAGGTTCTCAAATGTCATTCCTGTGCAACACTGGTGTCCCATGACAGGGACTAGTAAAATTTCACTAACGTTTGTCTTTCCCAACTTGAAACAAAAAAAATTAATTAGTACACAGAAAGGTCTTAATTAAAACTTTTTTCTATAGATTCTTTATAACACTAAAGCCTTCTAGTGTGTCTTTGTCTATTCTAAAGTCAAGTCTTAGGTAGTATCTGATTAGTCCAGGAATAATAAAATAAACACCTCACTAGTCCAATTGGACTTAGAGATACTGCACTAAATTAGCAAGCCTAAAAATCACTGAGTCAAAGCAGGGATTCTGAGACATGACCTTGCCTCTTCCAAAATGAAGTAAAAGGATTAAGGGCATTCAGATGTTAGAAGCTGCAGTGGCCTTCGCTTCCCTGCCCTGGACCCTGGGACAAATAGAAGTAGTTGCTCTGAGGGAGAGATACAATCTCATCATCACGATACAGAACACGGAGGGATGAGCCAGTCTCAGTTTTAGTTGAGTGCTGTTGGGCACCTACTCTGAACTGGTTGCTGTGTTCAGACATAGCGGAAACAAAGCTGGGTCAGTTGGGGTCTCCGTTCTGGAGCATCCCAGAGTCTAGTGGGAGGAGACATATAGGGAAACAGTATAGTTTGTGAAGTCTAAAATGAGGTACACGCTTGCTGGTGTGGGGCATTGATTTCAGGGATTATTTCATCCCAGAAGCCTTCGGTGAATCTCCAGCTTGGGCTCAGTCACATACGGCCAGTGTGTCAGGGGATGGAGGCAGGGAAGAAAGAGCAAAGAGAATAGCAGAAGCAAAAGTTCAGAGATGAAAAACAGTAAGGTGTGTGGTGGAGACCTGAATGCAAAAGAAAGTTCTAGACGAGGGGTGTCAGCAGACAAGATGGTGAGCATTCTTGTAGCCCAGGGAAAATGATTTTCAAGGTAGAGGTAAATAAAAGTGGGATGAGCTGGGAGTGTGGGGGAAAGGGCTATCTCTGCCAGGAAATCACCCCACTCCTGGGTACATGTGCTGGTTGGCTACAGCTCATTTATGAGAAGGGGAGTCAGCCTCCAAGAATGCCTTGCTCCTGCATACCACAGCCCATCTTAGTACTCTGTGGGAGAATCCATCTCTCTCTGCATGGTACCTTGGGAAAGCAATGGCTATCTAGGTCAATTAAGAAAGGCCTAGAAGGCAAGCAGTTCCCCTTCCAAGGCTTCATTGTTGACTAAGTTGAATAGGCTAAATGCCCCAAGAGTAAATCCCGTCCATGGGTTCTTGAAAAAATTCAAGAAAGAAACGCCAGTGGGATCTTAACTGGTCACAGCACTTCAGATATCTGTGTTTCATCTGTTGAAGGCTATTGGTTAATAAAGTATATTGTTCTCTCAAACCTGTTTACTCAACAATGCAGGAGGGCCACTGTTTGTATCTACTCTATGGTCAGTGTCAGCACTCGAAAGGAAGTAAGACACCACCTACCCTTCAGAGCTTTAACAGCCTTATACAATGTGGTCAGGTAACTGCTTCTGACACATCTAATACATGGGTATTATGAGTTTGCAAGTAATGGATTTGATCATGGGTTTGGCAGATAAAAAACGGCACACTTTTTTGTGTTCGCACATGAATATCAATATGTATTTTTGTATAATAAATAAGAATTATGTTTGTTAATATTATCAATCATATATTCTCTTTAATCCTTTTATTGGATTAAAATGAATCTAGACTTAACATTGGTGTAGTAATACAGTTCACCTGAGAAACTGACACTTGCCTTAAGCTAAAGGAGACAGACAACTTTTTAGTGATTAGTTACATATAGAATTCTATAGTAAGGACAGAATATATGGAAAAGTAGATCTATTTTTTATTTTTATTTTTTATTCTTAAAAATTACAATGAATTTTGACTTAGTCCAGAACCACAGTAGCATCTACCAAAGGCCAAGGGTAAGACAAGAGAACTGAGAAACAAATACACAAGCCCTTCACCGGGCACAAGAACAGCTCATCAAAGGCTAGAGACAGAGCTTCAGGTGGAGAGAGAGCTCCAAACTGCAGAAAGTTGAAGACAGTGCTGGAGAGAAGAAGAACCCAGTGATTCAAAAAGTAGGCAGCATTGGGGCACTGGGTGGCTCAGTCAGTTAAGTGCCTGACTTCAGCTCAGGTCATCATCTCACAGTTCATGAGTTCGAGCCCCCACTAGGCTCTGTGCTGATGTCTCAGAGCCTGGAGCCTGCCTTCGATTCTGTGTCTTCCTCTCTCTCTGCCCCTCCCCTGCTTGTGCTCTCTTTCTCTCTCTGCTCTTCTGCTTGTGCTCTCTTTCTCTCTCTGCTCTTCTGCTTGTGCTCCCTCTCTCAAAAATAAATAAATAAACATTTAAGTGTTTTTTAAAAAAAGCAGGCAGCATAAACTTTCTATGTAAAGAACAGAGAGCTATCCACTGGACAAATTCCAAGGCCTGCTAAAAAGGCAGGCAGCCTTATCTTCCCTCATGACATCTGAAACGAGTGGCAAAGTAAATCTAACTAAAGCTTCAAAAAAGGCCAGACCCAGCTCAGCCACAGATTACATTCATTTAGCCTCCACCCCAAAGGCCTGACATAGGAAGAGACATGAACTTTTTCAGGGAAAATATCATTTGCTACACTCTCTATTGTTCTTTTTCATACAATGCTTGGCACGTAATAAAAAAAGCATGAGATGTACTAAGAAGCGGTAAAATGTGCCTCATAAGTAAGAGAAAAATATTCAACAGAACCAGATCCACAGATGTCACAAATGTTGGCCAGAAAGGGGGAACATAAAATAAATTTCTTTAAGAGATTATTAACTATATAAATTTTTTTTAATTGCTAATTTTTTATTTTAATTAGTTTTAACTTTTCTTTTTTTTAATATTTTTATTTATTTCTAGGAGAGAGAGAGAGAGAGACAGCATGAGCAGGGGAGGGTCAGAGAGAGAGGGAGTCACAGGCTGAAACAGGCTCCAGGCTCTGAGCTGGCAGTCAGCACAGAGCCCGACGCGGGGCTCGAACCCACGAACCGCGAGATCATGACCTAAGCGAAAGTCGGACGCTTAACCGACTAAGCCACCCAGGCGCCCCTTAAAATTTTTTTTAAATGTTCATTTGTTTTTGAGAGAGAGAGAGACCGCACACAAGCAGGGGAGAGGGGCTGAGAGAAGGAGACACAGAATCTGAAGCAGGCTTCAGGTTCTGAGCTGTCACCAAAGAGCCCAAAGCAGGCCTCGAACCCATGAACCATGAGATCATGACCTGAGCTGAAGTCAGACACTCAACCAACTGAACCACCCAGGCACCCCTAAATTTATTTTTTAATGTTTATTTATTTTTGAGAGAGAGAGAGAGACAGCACGCAAGCAGGGGAGGGGGATTAATGACTATATAAAGCAAGATTAAACACAATATATTGTGGGGTTTACAATATATGTTTAAGTAAAATAGAGGACAATAAAAATATAGAGAGTGTATAAGTAGACCAATGGCATTACAAAATTTAATATAATTTTAAAATTTAATTGAATTTAAACTCTATCTTCATTGTGAAGTAATACAAATATTATTTCAAGGTAGAACATGAATAAGGCAAGGATGCATGTTGGTAGAGTAACCCTTAGGGGAAAAATCAATAAAATCTGGAATCAATAGAGAAAATATAATAAAATTCGATAAGTATTCAATGGAAAAGAACACAGGAAATGAGCAACAGAGGAATAAAAACAGTTAAGACAAACTAAAAATAATACAAACATGGTAAGCTTAAACCCAACCATATCAATGGTTACATCAAGTGTAACTGAATTAAACCCTTTATTTAAAGGGCGGAGATTGTCAGACTAGATTAAAAATTAAAACCCAAATATATACTATATACAATATGTAAGAGAAAAAAATTTTAAATATAAAAACAATGGTTAAAAACAAAGAGATGGAAAAATATTTATACCATGCAACAAAAAGTATAAGCAGTTGATATGGTAATACATCAAAATAAATGTTTGTAAAATATCAACTGGAGATGAGCAACTAGAAGTTTTATAGTTTTCATGTGGGAGAGTAAAATGATATAGCCACCTTATAAACCTGTTCACCAGTTTCCCAAAAAGTCAAATATATATCATTACCCAATGAACTAGCAATTTCACCCTCTAGAAATTTACATAAAAGGAATAAAAACGTATTTCCACAGAAAGACTTATACAGAGGTGCCTGGGTGGCTCAGTTGGTTAAGTGTCAAACTTTTGTTTATGTCATGATCTCACCGTTAGTGAGTTTGAGCCCCACATTGGGCTCTCTGCTGTTCGCACAAAGCCCACTTCAAATCCTGTTTCCCCCTCTCTGTCCCTACCCCTCTCCCTCTCTTCCCCCCTCTCTCTCTAATAAATATTTTCAAAAACTTGTACAAAAATATTCACAGTAGCATTAGCTATAACTCCAAACTGGAAATAACCCAAATATACATAATAGGAGAATGGAAAAACAATCTGTGATATATTTCTGCTACGAAATAATACTCAACAGTGAAAAACAGTACACCACTGTCACATGCCACCCAGGGAGTGTAACTCAAAACTCTTACAATGCATGAAAGGAGGCAGACATGGAAGAGTATGTGTGGTGTGATTCCATTCATATGAAGTCTGACAGACAAAACAAATCGATGACAAGAGAAATCAGAAAACATCTGCTTCGGAGAGTGACGGCAAGACGGTGGAGAAGTAGGGAGCTTTGTGCATTTTGCTTGCACCCATCTCTCAAACAGAGAAGGCCTGAAATCATAGGACACTGAGCCACAGGAATTTGGGAAGAGAAAGAGACAGAATACACTGGGAAGGAAACCTCATAATTGCGGCTACCTCAAGAAACAAACCAAAGTACACATGGTGGAGAGTCCCAAATACCACTACGAGTAGGGAAATTAACCAAAGTCTCAACAAGAGAAACCAAGAGACACCATTCAAAGAACATTTCTGAACGGACAGGCCCTGGACAGTCAAAGAGCCCTCTTTAATACAGCAGAACCCACAGGGGCAGAGTGCACAACAAGCTTTTAAAATAAACGATAGAAAGCTAACCAAAAGGACGAAATGGAAGAACTCTCCTCCAAAGAAATTCCAGGAAGAAATGACAGCTAAAGAACTGCTCAAAACAGATATAAGCAACGTAACTGAACAAGAACTTAAAACAACAGTCATAAAATTAATCGCTGGGCTTGAAAAAAGCATGGAAGACATCACAGAAACTAATGCTACAAAGACTATGGAGTTCAAAAATACTTATGATGAATTAAAAAATACTATAAATGAGATACATAATAAAATGGAGGGGTCCAAAGCACGGATTGAAGAGGCAGAAAGGAAAATAAGTGATTTAAAAGACACAATTACAGAAAAAGAGGAAGCTGAGAAAAAGAGAGATAAACTGATGCAGGAACATGAAAGGAGAGTTCCAGAGCTCAGTAATACTATCAAACGGAACAATATCCATATCATAGGAATCCCAGAAGAGGAAGAGAGAGGGAAAGGTGCTGAAGGAATCCTGGAACAAATTTTAGCAGAGAACTTCCTTCAGACGTAACTTGAATCGATCTGTACGACATATCATAGTGAAACTGGCAAAATATAAGGACAAAGAGAGAATTTTGAAAACAGCGAGGGAAAAATGGGCCCTAACATACAAAGGGAAACCTATCAGAGTGGTGACAGACCTATCTACTGAAACTTGGCAGGCCAGAAAGGAATGGCAGGAGATCTTCAATGTGATGAACAGAAAAAATATGCAGCCAAGAAACTTCCATCCAGCAAGCTTATCATTTAGAATAGGAGGAGAGATAAAAGTCTTTCCAAATAAACAAAAATTGAAAGAATTTGTCACCACTAAACCAGCTCTACAAGAAATCCTGAGGGGGACTCTCTGAGGGAAATGTTGCAAGGAACGCAAGATGCTAGAGACACCAACACAAGTATGAATCCAACAAACGACACAATGACTCTAAACCCATATATTTCAAAAATAACACTGAATGTAAATGGGCTGAATGCTCCAATCAAAAGATGTAGGGTAGCAGAATGGATAAAAAAACAAAATCCATCTATTTGCTGTCTACAAGAAACTCATTATAGATTGGAGGACACCTTCAGATTGAAAGTAAGGGGATGGAGAAATATCTATCATGCTACTGGAAGTCAAAAGAAAGCTGGAGTAGCTATACTTATATCAGACAAACTGGACTTTAAAGTAAAGACAGTAACAAGGGATGAAGAAGAGCATTATATAATAATTACAGGGTCTATCCATCAGGAAGAACTAACAATATGGGAGCACCTAAATATATAAAACAATTAATCACAAACAAACAATCATGGATAAGAATGTCCTAATAGCAGGGGACTTTACATGCATTACTTACAGCAATGGATACATCAACTAGACAAAAACTCACTAAAGAAACAATGGACTTGAATGACACATTGGACCAGATGGATTTGACAGATATCTTTAGAATTCTACATCCTGAGGCCATGGAATTCCCTTTCTTCTCAAGTGCACCTGGCACATTCTCCAAGATAGATCACATACTGGGACATAAAGCAGCCCTCAATAAACATAAAAGAACTGAGATCATACCATGCACACTTTCAGATCACAATGCTATGAAACTCAAAATCAATCACAGGAAGAAGTCTGGAAAACCTCCAAAAACATGGAGGTTAAAGAACACCCTACTAAAGAACGAATGGGCCAATCAGGCAATTAGAGAAAAATTAAAAAATATATGGAAACAAATGAAAACGAAAATACAATCCAAACTCTATGATATGTGGCAAAGGCAGTGCTAAGAGGAAAGTACATTGCACTCCGGTCCTATTTCAAGAAATTAGAAAAACCTCAAGTGCAAAATCTAACAGCGCACCTAAAGCAACTAGAGGGAGAAGAGCAGGAGCACCCCAAACCCAGTAGGAGAAGAGAAATAATAAAAATCAGGGCAGAAGTAAACAATATAGAAACAAACAAACAAACAAACAAAAAACAGTTGAACAGATCAATGAAACCAAGAGTTGAGTTTTTGAAAAAAATAAAGAAAATTAACAAACATCTAGCCAGGCTTCTCAAAAAGAAAAGAGAGAGCACCCAAACAGACAAAATCATGAATGAAAAAGGGCTTATTACAACCAACCAATTGCAGAAATACAAGGAATTATCAGGGAATACTATGAAAAATTATATGCCAACAAACTAGAAAACTTAGAAGAAATGGACAAATTCCTAAACACACACTCACTACCAAAATTCACACAGCATGAGACAGAAATCTGAACAGACCCATAACTAGTGAGGAAATCGAATCAGTTATCAAAAATCTCCCAACAAATAAGAGACCTGGGCCGTTGGCTTCCCTGGGGAATTCTACCAGACATTTAAAACAGAATACCCATTTTTCTCAAGCTATTCCAAAAAACAGAAATCAAAGGAAAACTTACAGACCATTTTACGAAGCCAGCATCACTTTGATTCCCAAGCCAGACAGAGACCCAGCTAAAAAAGAGAACTACAGGCCAATATCCTTGATGAATACTGATGCAAAATTCCTCAATAAGATACTTTCAAATCGAATCCAACAGCACATAAAAAGAATTATCCACCATGATCAAGTGGGATTCATTCCTGGGATACAGGGCTGGTTCAATATTCGCAAATCAAACAATGTGATCCATCACATCAACAAAAGAAAAGATAAAAACCATATGATCCTGTCGATAGATGCAGAAAAAGCATTCGACAAGATACAACATCCGTTCTTAATAAAGACCCTCGAGAACGTTGGAATAGAAGGAACTTACTTAAACATCATAAAAGCCATCTATGAGAAGCCCTCAGCTAACATCATCCTCAGTGGGGAAAAACTGAGAGCTTTCCCCCTGAGATCAGGAACACGACAAGGATGTTCACTCTCACCACTGTCGTTTACCATAGTGCTAGAAGTCCTAGCGTCAGCCATCAGACAACGAAAGGAAATAAAAGGCATCAGAATTGGCAAAGAAGAATTGAAACTCTCACTTTTCGCAGACGACATGATACTCTACACAGAAAACCCGACAGACTCCACCAGAAACCTATTAGAACTGATCTATGAAAAATTGAAGAAAACACAAAGAAATGGAAAAACATTCCATGCTCATGGATAGGAAGAATAAATATAGGTAAAATGTCATTNGAAAAACTGAGAGCTTTCCCCCTGAGATCAGGAACACGGCAGGGATGTCCACTCTCACCACTGTTGTTTAACATAGTGCTGGAAGTCCTAGCATCAGCCATCAGACAACAAAAGGAAATCAAAGGCATCAGAATTGACAAAGAAGTAGTCAGACTTTCACTTTCCGCAGACGACATGATACTCTACATAAAAAACCTGACAGAGTCCACCAGAAGCCTACTAGAACTGGTCTATGAATTCAGCAAAGTTGCAGGGTACAAAATCAACATACAGAAATCGGTTGCATTTTTATACACCAACCATGAAGCAACAGAAAGAGAAATCAAGAAACTGATCCCATTCACAATGGCACAAAAAAGCATAAAATACCTAGGAATAAACCTAACCAAAGATATAAGAAATCTGTATGATGAAAACTATACAAAACTTATGAAGGAAATTGAAGACACAAATAAATGGAAAAACATTCCATGTTCATGGATTGGAAGAATAAATATAGTTAAGATGTCATTACTACCCAAAGCAACCTACACATTCAATGCAATCCCAATCAAAATTGCACCAAGATTCTTCTCAAAGCTAGAACAAACTATCCTAAAATTTGTATGGAACCACAAAAGACCCCAAATAGCCAAATACTGAAGAAGAAAACCAAAACAGGAGGCATCACCATCCGAGACGTTAGCCTCTACTACAAAGCTGTCATCATTAAGACAGTATGGTATTGGCACAAAAACAGACACATAAACCAATGGAATAGAATAGACAACTCAATTGGACCCACAAGTATATGGCCAACTAATTTTTGACAAAGCGGGGAAGAGCATCCAATGGAAAAAAGACAGCCTCTTTAACAGATGGTGCTGGAAGAACTGGACAGCAACATGCAGAAGAATGAAACTAGATCATTTTCTCATACCATACACAAAAATAAACTCAGAATGGATTAAGGACCTGAATGTGAGACAGGAAACCATGAAAACCCTAGAGAAGAAAGCAGGAAACAACCTCCTTGACCTCCACTGCAGCAACTTCTTACTTGACACACCCCAAAGGCAAGGGAATCAAGAGTAAAAATGAACTATTGGGACCTCATCAAGATAAAAGCTTCTGCACGGCAAAGGAAACAATCCATAAAACTAATAGGCAACTGAAGGAATGGGAAAAGATAGTTGCAAATGACATATCAGATAGAGCGCTAGTATCCAAAATATATAAGGAACTCATCAAACTCCACACCTGAAAAACAAATAATCCAGTGAAGAAATGGGCAGAAGACATGAACAGACACTTTTCCAAAGAGGACATCCAGATGGCCAACAGACCCATGAAACGATGCTCAGCGTCCGTCCTCATCAGGAAAACACACATCAAAACCACACTGAGATACCACCTCACGCCAGTCAGAGTGGCTAAAATGAGCAAATCAGGAGACTATAGATGCTGGCGAGGATGTGGAGAAATGGGCACCCTCCTACACTGCTGGTGGGAATGTAAACAGGTGCAGCCCCTCTGGAAAACAGTGTGGAGGTTCCTCAAAAAATTAACAATAGAACTCCCTTATGACCAGCAGTAGCACTGCTAGGAGTTTACCCAAGGGATACAGGGGTGCTGATGCATCGGGTCACAAGTAGCCCAATGTTCATAGCAGCACTCTCAACAATAGCCAAAACATGGAAAGAGCCTAAGTGTCCATCAACTGATGAATGGATCAAGAAGATGTGGTGTATGTATACGATGGAATACTACTTGGCAATGAGAAAGAATGAAATCTGGCCATGTGTAGCAACATGGATGGATCTTGAGGGTGTTATGCTGAGCGAAATAAGTCAGGCAGAGAAGGACAAATACCATATGTTTGCACATATAGGTGGATTAGGAGGAAGTTATCGGAGGACGAAGCGGGAGAAGGGGAAAATAGTGGGGGAGAGGGAGGCAGGCAAACCATGAGAGACTCTTGAATGCTGAGAACAAACTGAGGGATGATGGGGGTGGGGGAGAGGGGAAAAGGGGTGAAGGCATGAAGGAGGGCACTTGTTGGGATGAGCACTAGGTGTTATATGTAAACCAACTTGACAACAAACTATAAAAAAAAAAAAGAAAACATTTGCTTCTGGGGATGGGGAGTGGTTGACTAGGAAGAGGAATGAGTATGGAAAAAATTTTAGCTTGATTCGGGTGGTCGTTACAGAGGCACCAAGTTTGAAAATGCACCAAAATGTATTCTTAGGATCTGCCCATTTTACTGTATGTAAATTTTATCTAAAAAATTAAAATAATGATATACCTTAATGGAATAACTTTAATGCGCATAATATCATACTGAGGTGTGAATAATGCTGAATTAAGATGGTATTGTAGAAAGATTAATAAATAACACTCCATTATTGACTGGCTGCTATGTACCAGTGTTGATACACTTTAGTTTGTATAAACCTTATGAACCGTGTAAGCTGATAGCACCTCCCATTTACACACAAGGAACTGAGTCAGAAAAGTAAAGACATCCCCATTGTCACAGGGCTCAAGTGCAAGAAAGAGCTGACATTTGAATCTAGTTTTATATGACTCCAAAACTTTAGGTATTATTTTAAAATGGTATCTGGCAATTTCAGACATAGAAGGACAGAATTTATGCTTTCCTTACTATTAAGATTTACTCAAGCTTACTGAGAAATATGTCAAAGAAACATTTATATTTTAATACTTCACAAAGTTGTAAATTTGGGGCTAAAACAACACCCTGATTCACACTTGATCCCCTTCTACTTGAAGGGACCATGTACACTTTAAATTTCAATAGAATGAAATTCTTCAAGAATGAAGAAGATGTGGTTTTAAAATAAATAGCAGTGAACAATGAAATGGCAAAACATAGTTACATCTAAGTAATAAATATTAGTGTAGCTATGTAAAAATATTTTACAATATTTTGAAAAAGGAAGTCCATATAGTTTTAAGTTAATGTAATAATCTGGATCTAAAGTTCCAAATTATGTCAACAAAAATTCAGGGAGAGTGCTACGGAAGGAAGGTGAAGCATTTTCATTGTTGTTGGAAGGAACGGATGGGCAATATATAATGTTTCATTCTAGACATTGATCTAAAGATTGGAATATAAAGGTTGGAAGCTGGGGGCACCTGGGCGGCTCAGGTGGTTAAGCATCTGACTACGGCTCAGGTCATGATCTCATGGTCCATGAGCTTGAGTCCCACTTCGGACTCTGTGCTGACAGCTCAGAGCATGGAGCTTTCTTTGGATTCTGTGTCTCCCTCTCTTTCTGCCCATCCCTCACTTGCACTCTACGTGTCTCTCTCTCTCTCTCTCTCTCTCAAAAATAACCATTAAATGGATTTTTAAAAAGCAATTTAAGTGTTTGAAAGTAGAGATGTGGTTGAATTATGGTATATCCATATAATGAAGTACCATTCAGGCTTTAAAAATCATTATGTCATTTGTATTTACTAGTATAATATTTTAGGTGAAAGGGTCATAAATAGTATGTAAAAGGATGATCGCATTTCTGAAAATATTTAAAGCATATCTGTGTCAGAAAAAAAGAGTGGAAATGAGTGTAATATGAATGTAGGAAATTAAGAAAATAAATTGAGTATGAGAAAAGGTAAATTTGGTGGTTGGTTTGGTAGACTTTTTTGAGCCAAACTGAAGTCATTCTGAACTCCTTTCTCAGTTTCCATCTCTTTACCGTAGAAGGAGGAAAACCTTACTTCACCAGAGCCCTTTGTGGCTAGGAATGGTCATGTGACCAGTACTGGAAAACTGAGATCTGCTGAGTAGCTGAGAGTGGGAAGCTTTGCTTCCATATGAAAGATAAAGTGCTTTGCTGGCACTGCCTCTGTCTTTTCCAGTTTGGAATGCAGGTTGTGAGGACACGATCCCTGGGTCTACAGCAGCCATCTTGAAACCATGAGACAACATGTATTATGTTAAAAAGTAAATCCACACTGACAGCACAGAGTCTGCCTGGGATTCTCTCTCTCCCTCTCTCTCTGCCCCTCCCTGCTTTCAAAATAAATAAACATAATATATAAATATATTTATTTTTAAGTGTATAAAGGGAATGAAATAAATATATCAGCCACCAGGTTTATATTTACTGAAATTAAACATAAATTTGGCTCTTCACTTCTTGGAAATTAAGTCAAAAAGGGAAGAAAAACAGACTATATAGCCAGTTATCATTTGCAATCCCATGTATAGAATCCCAGTTGAGGATATTAATACCCACATAGTTCATTTTGCTTTTTTTTTTTTTTAAGTAAGTATGCTAAAATGTAGCCAAAGGATATAACAATCCTGGGTTTTTAAAATCAGGTTGTTGGGATGCCTCGGTGGCTCAGCTGGTTAAGCATTTGACTCTTGATTTCAGACTGGGCCACGATCTGATGGTTCATGAGTTGAACGCAAGTTGGGTTCTGTGCTGACAGTGCAGAGCCTGCTTAGGAATCTCTCTCTCTACCCCTCCCTCACTTGCATGCACGCTCTCTCACACTCTCTCAAAACAAACATTTAAACATTAAGTAAATAAATGAGGTTAAGCAGATGAACCACATCAAGTGGTTGTAACATGACACAAATGAATTCCCATGTGTGTGTCCATTGTTCACTGTTAACTAGATTTTCTCATACTTGCAGAAAATTCCTGACTGATTTAGAGGGATTGTGGTTGACTTTAAATTCTTATTATTGTTTACTGAATTGAACCAAGTTTATTAAAATAAATATCTGTCATTTTGGAGTAAGAAACCAAAAATGTATTTTTTACTGACAACTTCCAATTTTCTTCTAATATACAGATTAGGACACAAAAGTCCTATTGTATCACTATCCAGTTTTTAAAAACTATAAATAACGCTGACATAAACATTTGTGTGCACGTTCTTTGACGCACTTAGGTCTGCATTTCTGTTGGAATACATGTGTGAATACAACTGCTAGATCTGTGGTATGCATATGCTCAACTTTATTAGATTATAACAAAGAGTTTTCAAAGCTCTTCTATTAGGTGGCTCCCATCAGCTCGTTATGGGACTGGCAGTTGTCTCATCTGTGCTGTCACTTGGATTTGTCAGGTTTTTTTAATTAACCATTTTCCATTTGGGCAGTCATGCAGTTATCTTGTTGCAGTTTCATTTTGCAGTTTTCTAATAAACAATGATGTTGAGTAGCTTTACCTATGTTTATTGACCACTGGGATACCCTGTTAAGCTATTTTTTCCTGTTTCAGGAATACTTTTCTTACCCAAGGCCATGAGGATATTGACCTATATTTTCTTCTAGAAGCTTTATGTTTTACATTTTACAGTTAGGTCTACAATCCACCTGGAATTACCTAGAATTAATTTAATGGATAGTGTTAGACAGGAGTCTGGAGATATATATATCATATATATATACATATATATTCAATAGATCTTTCATATTCTGTTGAAAAGATCATCTTTCATCACTTCTTTGAAGTGTCTCCCTTGTCATAAATCAGGTATTGACCATACATTTGTGGGTCTGTTTCAAGAATATCTAACCTTTAGTCTATTCATCTACTCCTGTATAAATACCATTTTGTGTTCATTTTTATAGTTTTAAATGTCTATATTTAACGGAGTAAATCTTCCAGTTTTGTTCATCTGACTCAAGATTGTTTTTATTGTTTTTGATTCTGCATTTCCCTATAAATTTCAGAACTGACCTGTCAATTCACACACAAGTGCATATGTACAAACTGCTAGAGTTTTCAATCTATAGATCAACTTGGGGAAAACTGGTATAATATTAAGGCTTCCAATTCATTAACATAATATATTCCTCCACTTTTTAAGGTCTTTTCATACTTTTCTAAATAATTTTCTATGTAGAGTTCTCAAGCCATTTTTGTTTGATTCATTCCTTTATTTTTTGTTTTTGATACTACTGGAAATTATATTGGCTTTTAAATTGTCATTTTCTAATTTTTTGTTCCTAGCATATATAAATACAATAATTTTAAATATTGACCTTATATCAAAAGACTTATTAACTCTAAAAGTGAATGCTTTTTTGCAGAAGCAGTCATCTGTGAATAATTAATTTTTTTCTTTTTGTTTTAAACCTTTTACCCCTGACCTCCCCACCACATCTCCTGACTGGATAGGACCTCTAAATATAATTTTGAATAAAAGTCATGGTAGAAGGCATCGTTATCTCATTCCTGAACCTGTTTACCAGCAACTACAATGTTTGCTATAGGGTTTTCGGCACACAGTCTTTTCAGATTAAGGAAGATATTTTACTAGTTTCCCAAGTTTATTCTAATAAAATTTCAGTTTAGTTTACTAAGAATTTTTTTATGAATTTTTGATATTTATCAAATACTTTTTATTTACCTACTGAGATGATCAAATGTTTTTTTATTTTTATTCCATTGCTGCTGTGAATTACACTGAGAGATTTTAAAATATTCAACCTATCTTTTATTCCTATAATAAACCCAATTTGCTCGGCATGTATTATTCTATTTATGTATTGAGTCCGTTTATAAATTTTTTGTTTAGAATTTTTATACCTATGTTCATGAAAAAGGTTGCCCTATAATTTGACTTAAAATTTTTTTTTAAGTTTATTAATTTTGAGAGAGAGCAAGTAAGGGAGGGGCAGAGAGAGAGAGGGAGGGAGAATCCTAAACAGGCTCCATGCTGTCAGCATGGAGCTGGTCACGGGGCCTGATCTCACGAATCATGAACTCACGACCTGAGCCAAAATCAAGAGTCAGACTTAACCAACCAAGTCACTCAGGCGCCCCTTGACTTTCTTTTAATATAGTTGCCACATTTTAGTATCAAGCTTATGCTGAACTTGTTGTGGATGTGATTTATCATGATATATTCTCTGAAGGAGTCTGTGTAAGACTGCTGTTACTTTTCCCTTACATGTTTGAAAACTTCTCTGGGAGAGACATCTAATACTGGGGCATTCTGCTAGGGAAGGTTTTAAAGATTTAATTTAAAAATAGATATAGAAGGATTCCAATTTTCAATTTCTTTTTGTCAGTTTTGGTAATTTTTTCTCCAGCAATCTATTTCAGTTACATTTTCAAATACATCGGCATAACATTTTTCATATTATTTTGCTGGCTTTTTAATGTCTGTAGGTTCTATGTTGATACCCTCTTTTCCATGTTATTACCGGTTATTTTGTCCTCTCGTTTTATTTCTTGATAAGTCTTGTCAAGATTTCATCCATTTTATTAGTTTTTTGCTAAGAACAAATGTGGCTCTGTCGCATTTGTTGTATGCTTGGTTTCTACTTCATTCCTGCTCTTATTTCTTTTTCTCCATGTGATGGAATTGACTTTTCTCTGAGATGGAAACTTAGACTATTGATTTTCAGCTTTTATTCTTATCTAATACATGCACATGTGAGTATTAATTTCCTTTCAGGTATGAGTTTAGTTGCATTCCATTTATCCTGTTACATTATATGTAGTATTTTCATTAACCTTCCATTCAAGATATTCCCTATATTTTCACAATACCCTCTTCTCTGAATCATGAATTATGTAGAAGTCTCTGATTATTTTCCAAATATATGAAGATTTAAATTTTTCATTCTGTTATTGACTATAATTATACTGTAACTAGAGAACACATTCTGTACAATTTCACACTTTTTTAATTTGTTGAAGAACGCTTTATGACTAACATATGGTCATTTTTTACAAATGTTCCATGTGCACTTGAGAATAATATGTATTCATCAGTTGTCAGGTGCAGTGTTCTGGTAAATATCAAGTTGGTAAATATGTTAATTTGTTGTATAAGTTTTCTATACCCTTCTAATTTTTTTATCTTATCAGTTACTGAAAAGGAGGTCTTAAAATCTTTTAAAATCATGGATTTACCAATTCTCCTTTAGTTCTGTCAATTTTTGTTTTGAGACTGTACAATTAGTAGTATTATAATTTAGAATTGATACACTTTCCTGGTAGATGGAACCTTATATCAACAAGAAGTGTCATTCATTTGTTCATTCATTCAATCATTTATTTTACCCCAGGTGCCCCCTAAAGTGTCCTTTATCTTAAAGATAGTCTAGGGGTGCCTGGGTGGCTCAGCCAGTTAAGCATCCGACTTCAGCTCAGGTCATGATCTCATGGTTTGGGAGTTCAAGTCCTGTGTCGGGCTCTGTGCTGACAGCTCAGAGCCTGGGGCCTGCTTCAGATTCTGTGTCTCCCTCTCTCTCTGCCCCTCCTCTGATCATTCTCTCTCTCTCTCTCTCTTTCAAAAATAACTAAACATTTAAAAAACAAAAATAGTTTAGGTTTTTAGTCTACATTGACTCACATTAGTATAGCTGCACCAGCTCTCTCTTGGTTAGTTTTTTAAACTCCTCTTTTTTAAATGTTATTAGTTTAAACTTTTCCACATACTTACATTTAATGTAGGTGTTTTAGAAGCAGCACAGATTAGTTATGCTTTTTGTCTTGTCTGATGATAGTTGTTTTTAATGTAAGTATCTATTAAAAGTTTAACACAGACAAAAATGAAAAAATCATAATGATACAGGTCAGTGAGTTCCTGTAAAGTGAATGCAGCTGCGTAACCAGCACGCAGACCAGGAGAGAGAACACAGAACGTTACCATCACACACAGGCACCTTCAAGTCCCTGTTCTCCCAAGTGTAAACACTCTTCTAACAGTGTGGCTTATTTTCACCTGCTTTTGAACTTTATATAACCAGAATAACTCAAAATAATTGGAATTATAAAATATTAGTAAAGAAGTAAACTTTAAAAAAAAATTTTTTTTAATGTTTTATTTATTTCTAGGAGAGAGAGAGAGACAGTGTGAGCAGGGGAGGGGCAGAGAGAGAGGGAGTCACAGACTCTGAAACAGGCTCCAGGCTCTGGGCTGGCAGTCAGCATAGAGCCTGATGCGGGGCTCGAACCCACGAACCACAAGATCATGACCTAAGCGAAAGTCGGACACTTAACCGACTAAGCCACCCAGGCGTAAAGAAGTAAACTTTTACATGCAACGTATTTAATGATATCTTTATGTTTCAATCAGCCATCTAACTAAAGGTCATGTATTCATCATTAATTTGATAGTTTTTCTCTCCTTTATTGATTTCTTTTGGACTAAGTATGCATTATTGTTGTTCGGTTTCTCTGCCTTTATTAGCTTGTTATATATATATATGTATACTTATATGTATATGTATTACATGTATTACATGTATTATATTACATGTATATTTATACATATATATATATGTATATTTAAGTTTATTTATCTTGAGAGAGAGTGAGAGGGTGAGCAGGGGAGGGACAAAGAGAGAGGGAGAGAGAGAATCCCAAGCTGACTACTCTGTCAGTGCAGAGCCTAATGTAGGGCTTTTTCTCATAAACTGAGATCATGACCTGAGTCAAAATCTAGAGTCAGACACATAACTGACTGAGCCACACAGGTGCCCCACTATTTATATATTTTAATTAATCTCTTTGTGACATAGGGCCCTAAATATGACCAAAAAATGGGAATATTGATTTAGTGAAGTCTAATATAAATTTGTACTTCTGTAACTTCCCAGAAAATACAAAGACATTTGAATACTTTGAATTTTACATTTCTCCCACCTTCTGTGCTTCTGTTGCCATCTATTTTAATTCTCTACTGATATTTAATCCAAATATTATTATTATTACTATTACTAATTTACTTTGACCTACATATTTACCCTTTGTGTTGCCCCTCATTCTTCCCTCCTTCTCTGTACTTCCATCTGTGACCATTTTCTTTCTGCCTAAACAATTTAGTATTTCCTTTACTCTAAACCTGCTGGCAACAAATTCTGTTTTCTGTATCTAGACAAAGTCATTTTTTTGGTCTTCATTTTTGAAGTTTATTTTCAATAGATATAGAATTTGGGGTTGATACCTTTTTTTTTTCTTACGCTCTTTGAGGATACCATTCCATTTCCTTTCTGGATTCCAATATTCTTATTGGAAAGTTGGCTATCAGTCTATTATAGACCCTTTGATAATTTTCCTCTGGCAGCTTTTAAGATTTTCTCATTATCTGTGATTTTCAGTAGTTCTGAAATTCATAATGTTCTTTCCTGGGTTTCATAGCACTTCTTGAATCTATGATCTGATATCTCATGTCTATTTTGGAAAGTCCTTAGTCATTAGGTCTCAAGTATTACTTGTGTCTCATTCTCTCTCTCTCTCTAATTCTCCTCTAGCCTTTTCACTGTCCCATACATCACTTACATTTGTTTTTATCTTTTCCATTCTTTTGTCTCTCTGCATTTAAGCTGGAATGCTGTCTTCAGTTCTAGAATTCACTTGTTACAAAAGATTTCTAGTTGGTTAGTGCAAGTCTCCATTTTGTCACTTAATTCTTTTATCATAGCTCCTTAAAGTCCACGTCTGATATGTGGATCTTAAGTGGGCTTGAATTTATCATCTTTTTTTTTTCTCTTGCTTTTTCAGTCAAGACTTGTCTATTTTTCCTTATTTTTTTAACTCAGGCCTTGGTTTCCTATATTCTGGTTATTTTTAACAATTGAATGCTGCATATTATCTATGAAAAATTATAGATATCACTTGACCCTCCATATGTCATTATCTTCTAGAGAGTAAATGCTTTGCTTTTGATGGCCACCTAGGCTAGAGGCAGACCATCTCAATCCATAGGGGTTAAGCTGATTCAAACCTCACCTGTCTTTATGAAAGCTTCAGTCCTCAAATAGTCTACACCACTTGCCCATGTCTATCTAGTTCATTCTCCTCTTCTCCTTGGTGGGCTAATATGAACTCCAACTTTTGTCATTTCTCTCATCCTGTGAATCTGTCAAAAGCTCAGTTCAGCTGATTAGCCTCTCAACTGCTTTTGAGATCCGTATTTCACTGGAGAGGAGGCACGGTACAGTTTCCAGACATACTTCTTGCTCTGAACATTACATATATACACATACAAACATAGTTCAACAGTTTTTCTAGTTGTCGCTGGTGAGAAGAGTTATTTCATATGCAACTTAGCCTGTCATTGACCGTGAAACACCAAATTTCAATAAATAACTTTTAAACATAAAAAGTTACATTTTATTAGAAGTGCATCTCACAATGAAAGGAATAGGGATGCTTTTAAAAATCAGATCATATGTCCATGGATGAATAGGACTAATTCTAGAATGTCAAGTTCAGAATCCATTCTATTCTTATTTGTTAAGTTTAAGTACTAACAGAGTTGTTCACATAAATAAGTAGATGGAAATAGAAGTAGTTTGTTGTACCAATGTCATTTAATTTTAACTGCTGCTTTGAATGCCAACATTCACACAGTGATCTACCATCATAAATGTTTAAATAATGTTTGAGCTGACAATTCAATTAAGTTTTTCTTAAATAATTTAAAAGCAAGCAGAGGAAAATACTTGATTTTTTAAAAAATTTTAAGTTTTATTGTTTTATCACTAGATGTGTTCACTTTCTCAACACTGACACCAATATTTTGAACTGTCCCTTTATTTGGTACCTGGAGGTTTTCATATGTCAGAGCAACACACCTTAGTGAGATTCTGGATGGCTGAGGGGTACTCTTTTCTGACATAAAGTATGGAAAGGGCATGTTTTTCATCAAGCCAATATTTGCAATGCACATGGAAGTTGAGGCTCTTAGAACTGATTTCCTTTAAAGCAATCTTGCTCTTGTAAACCCTAGGAACCCAGTGTGAAGAACCTTGAACTGGGAAGCCAGGCAGCAGTAGCTCTACTCTAAGGGAGCTGTAATGTTCAGAAAGCCTCTAGGCATAAAGTGGTGTGGGGAGTGGGAGGTGACGTATGACTTACAGTCATATAATTTATTCTCCTCTGGGCTGTCCCACAACTGAAGCTCTGTGAGCAAAGGGAGAAGAAGCACTTTCAGAGCAGAGCAAATGGGGCATTATGATTTGCTATCTATTCAGGTAATCAGAGAGCCAAATGACAGGGTGAAAGGATCGTATCTCGACCCATCAGAGATGCCCTGAATCCAGGTCCTGCAAACACGGTGAATTTCGATAGAAGCTATGCACCTTCATGTGCCCCTGAGAGATGAAACTAGTCCCCAGGTGGACAGAAACGGGGACAAGTGCAATCCTTCTGCTCTCTCCGTCCAGAATGGTCTTTCTTTGGTGAGATCTCAAAAGGCGGACACATTCACTCTACTTCTAATCTCAGGACCCAGAATGAATAAATGACTGGCAAAGGAAACAGCTAGCAGAGATGACAGCCGCAATGCAATGGAACGTTAGCGAAGCTGGTAGGCTTAGGGTGAGCAAGGCTAATCATTCCTAGGCGAGTTCTCGTAGGTACTTTGTTTTGTTTTCATCAGTCTTCATCTGATGGAAATGAGCAGACTGGTGGGGGCGGGGGTTGTGTGGATCGCACGAGATGGTTCTCTAACCAGGAGTCCACGGGCCCTTTCTGGATCTGTCATGCACTCAATCTGTAAAAGTGGGTATGTTGCTCCAGATTTGAGTCTCCTTCCTCCAGCCCATTTCCATGGCTTCGGGGGGAGCATGGAATCTGAGCAACTGAGGTCATTGCAAGTCACCTCAACATGACTGAGGAAAGCAGGATTTCTGGATCTCTGCATAGGGATGTGGGGAAACAAAGGCAGTGGCCTGGATCTTAGTTTGAAAGATCAGCCAGGAGCTATGGAGTAAGATTTTGGTTTCACAAACACTTTGAGGGCATGATTTGGCTTTATCCCATCTTGTTTCCTCACTGCTCTCAGGGAACTTTGAAGGGAACTGCCCTTCATTAAGGCTCATTTTCTAGGATTTCATCTTATCTCTGTCTAGAATCCATCTTCCCACTGGATATTCCCACCTCAGGCTGGGTGGGAATCTTCTACAACCTAACAAAAACATACAGAGTTGAAGGGAACTTCAAGGGCAGAGAGGGCCACCACTAAGCGCATGCCGGACTTCTTTAAAAAGGCCTTTCTTTTTAAAAAACACTTAATTGCCATCCAGTAACAACTTATTTGAATATACCTATTTTGTCATGATCACACTTGACTGCTGTGGCCAAAAACACTGTCAAAATAAATATGCAAGCCACGATGTCTAGAATGTGAATGACGTCCCCATGGATCCTAGCAGAGCTCAGGGCTTTGAGAGCCCTTCGTGGCAACCATACATCAAACCCCTTTAATTTTACAGGGAAAACAAGGGTCTCAGATGGGAGAAGTGAGGGTCCCAGGGTTTCCCCATCAGCTCGCAATCTCTCTCTCCTAGCTGTGGTGCATTTATACGACACACACCGCTTTCCGGAATGATCCTTGCTTCCTGGCAACTCTCTCCAAGGACCACCAAGTCGAGCCCATAAAAAAATCACATTTCTCCAACTTCCAAGAGCACAGGTCTCACCTTCCAAGTACAGCTCCACTTGCCAACTTTGACACATCTTGTAACAATAACCCCTATGAGCTGCATTTTATGTGATATGAGGCAGGTGTACAACTGTTGAATACATGTCTCAAGAGAGCTTATTAAAACAGCTAAGCCAATTAACTCTCTTAGAAACATGTAACCTTTTCCAGGAAAATACATCTGAGACATAGGAACTTGTGGGAACAAGTCCTTAGGGAAAGCATGGCCTTTGATCTCAGAGACCCTTTCCCCAGGGTTGGCCTGGCCCACAGAGCTAGGAGACCTCTGGTAGCCACTGTCTTCTGATGTAGGGAGAGGATGGTGGGCTGGCCGGAGCACAGGATGCCGCTGACGACTGGTTTTGTGCACAGGGGCACAGAGCAAGCCCAGGAGAGAGATGAGATGAGAAACAACTCACCCATTAGAGCAGATTCCAAAAACTCAACTGAAAATGACTCACTGGGCATAAAAGGTGACTAATGGGAAACCAAGATGAGAAGGAATGCATGCCTAACCCAAGCTGAGTCTCCGCATTAGGAAGGCAGTGGTGAAACTACAGCAAGGTATAATGAAGCCAACGGTGGAGCTTTAATCTCTGCATTTGGTACTTAGCTTTAGATGGGGGAATCTCTGGCCCAGAGTCCAGGACAGCACTCCTCCCAAGTGGGACCAGGTGAGGAATGGACGACCACTACTGGACCGATGCCCCCGGGTGCCCCCTTGTATGAGGTATCAGCTCCGGGTCTGGGGCACAGGCTTCAAGATGACCTAAATATTGCATTGGATGACATGATTACGATGACATCACACTCCCCCCAAAGGAAGCCATGTGACTTCTGCACCACACGGTATTCCCAAACAGTCTCCTCTTCTGAGCAGGTGCTTTCCTGGTATTTGGATCGCAGCAGACTGGACCTACTTAGGATGCAAGATGCCGACAAGCCCTTGACTGCAGAGCTCAGCCCTGTCAGCTAGTTTGCTAGAACTCCAGCACCTATCCAGGGATCCCGCATCCCCCTGATGATCTTCAAGTCTTACAAACCACCCTTTCTCCACATGTATCTGGGGGAATCTTACTCTCCCCAACCTCTGAAGTGGTTCTGAGCCACTCCTAGGAGCATCTGGGACCAGGACTGAGTGCTGTGTGCGCACGCTCTGCAAAACCACTTCTTGGCAATCCTTGGGCAAACAGCCTGGGGTCAGTCCGGGGGTCACACTGCCCAGCACTGGCTCCTCTCTCTGCAGGTGGTCCTGTCTATGGCTAACCCTATCCATGGCTTCTGCCTCCCAGCCCTGTGACATCAAACAGTGGGGTTCTGTCTGTTCTTTCTAGGATGCCCGGCAGTCAGCCCCCTCTGTCTACCCCTTTCCTGAAAATACTTTCCTCCTATTCCTTAGTGATCTCTTAGTGATTCAAAACAGGGCTTGCGTTCCACTCTATGGTGTTTGCTGCAAATGTATATTTGAATTCTTGGTGTGACCTTGCAGCTTGATTTTGGGTGGAGAATTACCTGGATCAGAGGGTTCCCTCCAGGTGAATTAAAGTGGGTCCAAACTAAAGATCCCTTTTTATTTATCTTATTTTTTTAATGCTTATTTTTGAGAGAGAGAGAGAGAGAGAAAGAGAGAGAAGGACAGTGGAAGTGGGGCAGTAGCAGAGAGAAGGAGACACAGAATCCAAAGCATGCTGCAGGCTCTGAGCTGTCAGCACAGAGCCCAACATGGGGCATGAACCTGCAAATTACGAGACCATGACTTGAGCTGAAGTCAGATGCTCAACAGACTGAGCCACCCTTCCTCAACTGTAAGGTGGGCATAAGAGCAGTAATTTCTCATGATTGTTCTGAGGATTAAATAAAAGTATGTGTGTGGAGTGCCGAGTTCACTTTAGGTGCTCGGTCCACACATTTCTTTTCCTTGCTGGCATCAGAGAAGGCAAAGGTGCCTTGGTTTCAAACATGGCGGAGGGTTCTCCAGCAGTGACCAGGGCAGGGAAAGAGGATTCCCACAACAGTTTAATTAGCTGGGGACGAGTCAGGGGACTGTCACAGGACTGTGACAGGGGCCAGCCAGAGATGGCACATCAGGTCACAGGCGCCGGGCAAGCAGCCAGGTGTGTTTGGGCCATGGTTCTCACCCGGCTGCACAGCAGAAACAACAGGAGGTAACTTTCAAGAGCACTGATGCAGGGCCCTTGCCCCAAACCAGTTATGTGGGAGCTGTGAGAGGGAAGCCTGGGCACTGGTGTTTCTATAATGGCCTCATGTGATTCTTACCTGCATCCAGAGGGAAGAATCTCTCCTAAGGAGGAAGAGCAAGGACAGAAACTTAAATAAATTCACCTCTGGGGCACCTGGGTGGCTCACTCGGTTAAGCGTCCAACTCCTGATTCAGGCTCAGGTCATGATCCCGGGGCCATGGGATCCAGGGCCCTGTCAGCTCTGTGCTGAGTATGGAGCCTGCTTGGGATTCTCTCTCTTCCTCTGCCCCTCTTCTGCTTGTACATGCTCACTCTCTTTCTCAAGAAATAAATAAACTTAAAAAAAGTAAATTTGCCTCTTAATAGCATGTAGGAAAGGAGGACGCAAGCAGAGAGCAGAGGGTCGTTGGTGCTGGTGCTTCGGGTGAGCATCCTACTGAATGTGGAAAGAACCCTGGACCCAGACACTGCCCTGAATGGAGGGGGGGGGCAGCCTTTCCCCTGGAGGGCTCTAGTGACACCCTGGCAGGAAGAAGGGTCCCTCCTTGGCGACTGCCCAGACAGCCTGAGGTCGTTTAGCACCCGGACTAACACAGAAAACGAACGGAGGTGGTGAGGCCCTGCAGAGCTTGAGCCTTCTGGGCCCGACGGAGCTCTCAGTGGGAATTAACCTTGACCCCCAACAAGCTCTGGCTGGAAGAATGCCAGCACCAGCCCAGAGAGAGGCCAGCGATCCTGATCCCTCCGAACAAAACTTTCTTCCTCCCTGGGTCTGCCCTGTAGGCTACAATTGCCATATTAGTCGTGCACTGGGGGCTGTTAGAATAAAATGGCATCTTCTCTGAGACCCCCCCATCATTAGCCTTTGTTGAAATATCTTGATGGGATCAGCTGGCAGCAGGGTCACTGACAGGGGGGACACAGGGCGAAGGCGCAGGGAGCCTTGAGGCTGGTGCGTCGGTTGGGAGGCCGGAGCAGGTGGAGTTTGGCAGTGAGCCCCGAGCACCCAGGAGGAGGGTGAGCACTCCGAGGATGAGCGCCCACGATTCCCAGGTCCTGATAATGGCAGGAAGGGGAGCCCTGAAAGCGCAGCTCCCCTGCTCTGACTGGCAGTTAACCCGAAAGCTTGTCCTCTGGCATGTCTGCCTCCTTGCTTGGTCTAACGAATGTTGGAGTAACGTCCTCCTCTCACGTTTCTTTTCTTCCTTATCTTCTTTTTCATCTTCCCCCTTCCTTTCTGCGTTAGTGCGTTTGGGCTGCTCTAACAAAATGCCACTGGCTGCGTGGTTTAGCCAACAAACATTTATGTCTCATAGTTCTGGGAGATGGGTAGTTCAAGATCAAGGTATTAGGAGATTGGGTGCCTGGTGAGGCACCTCTTCCTGGTTTGTAGATGGTCAAGGGCACTAACCCCAGCGTGGAAGCCCTACCCTCGTCCTTCAGCTAAACCTAATTGCCTTCCAAAAGCCCCACCCCCCAAATATCATCACACTGGGGATCGGGGCTCCAAGATACCAGATGGGGGTGGGGGGTGGGGAATGATTTCAGTCCCCAGCAGGGTCTGTGTGGTTACTGGGTGAGTCAGCTGCTGATCAGGACCACTCGTTTTGAACTTTCTGTGACAAAAGGTAAACTACTGGGGTACGCCACTGAGACTTCGGGGCTTATCTGTTTCAGCAATTGGTCCTAACTCACTAATAGTCCCTGAGACTCAAATCCCTTTACATAGCACATAGGTACTTAAAGATCTGGCCATTGCTGGTTTTCTGTCTCTTCACGTCCCCTTAGTCAATCAGTTGCAGCCTCGTTTCGCTCTGCAGGTTTGCAAAGACCACACGCCCTTGCTTGCTTTGATCTTTGAACCACAGCCCGGATCCTTTCCTCTGCCTTGAATGCTCCTAGAGATCGGGCCTAGTGATCACCCGGTACCCTGTGTCTATTATAATCACAACATCCCTGGTGTGCGGCAACTGCCGACTTCTTGTCTGCCTCCCAACCCGAGGATTGTACCAACTCTAAAATGGCATTCGAAGCAGTCACTAACCAGAAAAAGAGTGCTGGATATTTTTTTTTCCATCACTTTTTTCCTGTCTGACTGAAAATTGTCTTTGTGGGAAAACTCATCACAAATTTTATTATTTGTATATTTTCTTTTTTTCAAAACCAATTCCAGTTGAAGTATCATAATCAGAATCATTGTCACTATTAAAGCCATGACTCTCTTGCAGTAGGTGGAAATTAAAGAATACCCTGCATTATTAATAATAATTATTAGTCTAAATTAGAAAATGTTAAAGGAGGTTAAACTCCTCAGAGTTCAGAGCTTGCCAGTGGCATCCCCGATAATATACCCAGATGCTCTTTGCAGGCCACTCAACGTCCCTCAAAAGTGAGCACTGACGACCACCATCCCCATCTTGAAACCACTGTATTCCTTCAGTTTCTCTGACAAACATGTGCCAACAGATTTCGGCTGGAGTCATTCTCTCAGTGACATCTTTCCCTGGCTTCTCAGATGAGCCCAAGTCCCTTATTAGGCTCCTTTTTAAAGGGATATCACTGTTCTTTTAATTTTTTTTTTTTTAAGATTTATTTATTTTTGAGAGAGAGTGCACACGGGGGAAGGGGCAAAGAGGGCGAGGGGGGCAGAGGATCCAAAAGTGGGTCCTGTGCTGACAGCCGTGAGCCCAATGAGGGGCTTGAACTCACGAACCACGAGATCATGACCTGAGTCGAAGTCTGACACTTAACCAAATGAGCCACCCAGGTGCCCCTCGCTGTTCATTAGACAGTTCACAACTCCTGTTTTTTCTCTTGCTTCTCAAGCTACTCCTTTGTTTCCTTTGCAGGCTCACCTCCATCTTAGCATTAACTTCCTCAAGGCTGTGTGTCTGGGACCCTCTCCTCTCCTCAGCCCTGCTCTCTCCCTGGGTAAGCTTCCAGAAGGCCCACATTGTCAATGACCCCTGGCACCTCCGCCCCAAACCACACCTCTGTGCCTCCAGCTTCTCTTCCCTGAGCTCAGCCAGTTTGCTCAGCCAGAAGCCAGGTGTCATGCCTGTCACTGCTCAATCCCAAGTCCAATTCATCACTGGGTCCTGGCGACTTTAATTCCTAAATGTGCCCCCAGGGATTCCATTTCTCACCACTTCTGTAATGCAGGTCCAAGCTATTCCCACCTCCTGCCGAGGTCCACACAAGAGCTTCCAGACTATTCTACCCACTTTGGGTGCCACATTCCACTTTCCATGTAGCAGCCAGAGTGCTCTTGTCAAAATGCAAGCATGACACTGCCTCCTTCTTCCTCAGAGCCTTCCAGGGATTTCTTCTTCCTCTCAGGGTAGGAATAAATTCTCCAGCCCGGCCCACAGAACCTGGCCGGGGCCCTTTCTCCACCTCCTCCCCCGCACACCTGTCCTGCCCTCTCTGTCCCTTGAGGCTGCCACGCTCCTCCAATCCCTTCCAGACCTTAACACTGCTGTCCCCTCAGCCTGCACGCTCCTTCCCCCTTCACCCAAGGTGTCACCCTCTCTTATTATGATGTCACAGTGCAACACACTTCATTGTTATGCTTTAAACAAGCAGGGCTTTTATATGCACTTATCTGGGCAAGTATAAGATTATCATCTGTCTCCTCCACAGGATGGTGAGTTCTTGGAGGGAGGGGAGGATGGGGTAAGGGGATCCCGTATCTGGTTTTCCTCATGGCTGTCTCCTAAGAGCTGATTCCAGGACCTGGAGTCACACCCCTTTAAAATATTTTATGAAGAAGCAGATTTGCCATGACTTGTGAAGCACGGAAGTTCATCCCTGGATTTCTCTTTCAGGCTCTCTAATTACCATAATGGATGTTGCTGAGAAACTACGAGCTCTTCTGGCCAAGCTGCCGCCTGCAGAAGGAGACCGGCCCCGGCTGCTCAGCGATTAGAGCTGGCGGAACTGCTCCTGCGGGCAGCGCTCCAGAGAGGCACCGCCTCTCCAGCTTCTCTACAGCAGAAGCGGGTGGCACCTAGGAACCCTGCGGGACACTTGTGAAGATCACTTCTTAAGACAACCTCTGACTTGAAATGAGAATTCATAATCCTTTACTTGCTGACACAGACAGAAACATTGGTGATGCAGATCTTACCAAAGTCACGACACACGAAGGAAACGACTCCAGGTGAATTCAACCTGAAGAGTCTTAGAGGATTTTGACCCAAGCCCGCTCTGGCTAGACAAGACTAATTATGAGTCCCCAGGTTTCATTTGGTACTGTGGTGATGTTTAACATGTGTTTCTATCACATGAAGAAATTCAAATCAATTAGATATAGATTAGATATACATGTGTTGCTATGTCAAAGGTCACTTACCAGTGCTCATCATTGTAGCCTCTTGTGTTACATGAGCACAAAATTATGAGTGTTGTATGCACGGGTGTGTTTTTCTGCAGAGGGGATCCATAGTTTCGATCATTTTCCTAAAATGGCCTTGATTTACAAGTGTAGGAATCAGCAAACTACATACTAAGGCCTCTCTGGATTCTAAACTTACATACATTTTAAAGTCTAATGCTAAACTGGTGATATTATTGGAAAATTTAGTGAGATTCTGAATCCTGTGCATTTGAATGTCAAGTATTTTCCAAAAGAAAAAAAAAGTTTCAGTTTTTATCCAGATAATTTGGAGTCCTGATCAAAGAGTCAAAGAATAGCCATATATAATGTTAACTCACACACTTGTAGAATTGATGCTGGGCCCCTAATGTTCCCTGTGCCGTGTATGCATCTAAGTTCAGCCCAGCTGAAGGCTGTCAGGGACCCACCATGCAGGAAAGAGAAAGATGCGGTGAATAATCCACAATCCTCCATCCACAGCCAATACGTGTCTCCTTAGCCATGCAGATGAAAACACCTTGCTTGTAGCAACCAAAACTCGACAGGAGCTGAGTCAGATACCTGCCCATAAAGCTCCCACCCAGCCACCTCCGGCAAGTAGGGAAGGGAAGGCCAGGTGACAGTGTGTCGTTCTATGCACAGAAGATACTCTATTTATCTGAACACTTGCACAGGACAGGAAGAGGTCAGCAGACGAGCCCAGACCCACACCCAACACTGCCCAGGGCCACACTGCTTCCAAGTCCCCATGAGTGCTTGGCTGTAGGGAGTCAACACTGCAAAATGCATGATGTAGAGCTTAGAGTCTTCGAACACTCCAAAGAACTTTACCCATAGGCTCCTAAAAAGTTGCTAATTTTCGTTCCTTTTTCGTATTTCATGAGAGCCGTAAGAACAAACTTCAAAACCACTGCCACTATGTATGGCAGCACTGACTGTCCAAGGGGCTCAAACTCAGTTTCCATACGGTATCTTACTCATCCTGCCATTTTCATCTCATTTCTCCTCCTCCTCGATCCTTCTCTGCTTTGGGTTTCCCTTGATATGAAGTGAATACTGGAGTCCCTTCGTTTTCCCCCAGTAAAGTTTCTTTGATCTCAAACCAGAGGGACAGAGTAGGGGATACAATTAGTGAATGACACAGGCTCAGCTCCTGTCCTTTCCAGAACACTATTAGCCCCCAGCTATGCAGTTCCTGGATGATCTCTCCCAGAGAGATATTTGATTTAGGGCTCAGGACCCTTTCCCATGGTACACTTCTCCCTGGACAGCTCAATGGCATCACTGGGTGAGGTAATAAAGGGTCTGTTTACAATATTAAATTCCTTTGAGACTTAAGGTGGACTATTTTGGACTCTTCACCACTGATGAATTTTTCCGTCTGCTGCTTTATCTACCTGACAGGAAAGCTTGAACTAGTGCCATTTCTAAATTGCACTTCTAAATATTGACTTCATGGCGAGACTCAAAGTGTCATAACACAGCTCACTGGAGGAATGAAGATTTTCCAGACCTCATCCAGAGGTCTGCACAACGTCCTCTGGGAAGTGGAGAAGGAAGAGGAGGATTTGAGAAGAAAAATAAAATCAAGTCATGTTTAGAAGAAACGCCATCGCACTTCACTTAATCTTGCAGAGACAAATGAACACTCATGGGGCAATTAGCTGTGGAGGGGCTGGAGGGGACTGAGATGGGAGGGAGAAAGGAAAACAGTGACCATTAATCCCTCAGCTGATGGCCAAGAAGAATGGAGGGTGTGAGAAAGAGCCCTTCAGAAACACCTAGCTCTCTGAGAGCCTTTATTTGGGTTTCCGGCTGAGAAGGACTGGACAGTGTCTGGAAAACAAGAAACTTTTCATCCAACTTCTGTCAAGACTTCAACAAGGCCACATCTTTAGCTAATATTCATTTGGGTTGCTTAGGAAATTCTAGGAGCTTTCTTTTTAGCTTCCTTCCTCCTAATAGATAACTCTATAAACTGCTCTTAAGGCATAGTTGTTACATCACATTGGCTGTTGAACCATGAATCAAAAGAAGTGACTGGCCCTTTCTTCTCCTTCAGGAACTGTTCTGGAAGAGTAACAGTATTTTACATGCAAGCTGGCTTTGAGATTTTTTTTTTTTTTTTTGGATGTTCAGGGATATAAAACTTCAAGTTGTTGATGATCATGAAGGGACCAGATTCTCCAGGATGAAAATGATGCTCTGCAAGGCGGCAGGGAGAGGTCTGATATATGATAGCTATCTCCCTTCAGGACAAGTCCCCGTCTTCACGTGCATCACCAGCCATGGCTGTCTGAAAGGCCACTGGCAGGGGATCATATGTAGAGAAGCTGGGGAGAGCTATGAAAACCTCAAGTTCCAAAACATAAGAAGTTAAATTAACCAGGTGCCTGGAAGACGGCCCATCCAGCACTGGGGCGACATGCACCTGGATGGTCCTTAGATCTATGTGGGGCAGCCCGTGGGGCAGCATGCCCAATCTGTTCCCTCTTCATGGCCTACGCGTGCGGGTCCTTGTGTTTGTTGACAATGACTTCTGAGAATGACCTCAAAGCGCGTCTTTTGGTTTGAGACCTCATCACATTGGACTGACCCATGAGCTTGGCTCCTCTAGCAACTCTGATCAGGTTGGCTGATGCACTGAATTCTTTCCTGAATCTCACATCCCGCTCTGAGAAAAGATGGGTCTCCACTAAAGGTAATAAAGTCCTCTTAAACCTCTCCCTTCCTTGAAAGCTTCTTCTCATGTCAGTGGAGGTAGCTGCTCCAGGCAGAAGCCCAGGTGTCTTCTGAATAAACTCGACGACTCCCCTGAAATTCTATCTGCCAGGAGAGCCAGCCTGTGTATACTGGCCCGCATGCCCAGTTTGAATCCGTGCGGTCTGCTCTGGCCTTCCCAGGCTCACCTATGGACACTGGTCTCTGCTCTGTGGCAGCTTTCCGGGCACACACCCCAGCTCGGCCATGGGTCTGCTTACCACGGTCTCCATCTGTCTGTGTTCTATGCTCCTCTAAGAGCTGGCACAGCCTCGAGTGCCCCGAGCAGCTCTCCACGTGACCACCTCCAACCAGCGTCCTCTAGGGTCCTGCTGAAGGCCCTCAATGAGGGTCATCTGCGGCTCAGCCCCAGCTTACTGATCCTTCTCTCCGTCCGCCCCCACCCCCACCTGCCACGGTCCCCCACAACCTACCAGCTCTCACGGTTTTATCAGGCTGCTGCCAGTGAGCTCCCCAGCTGCCTCTCTCCATTAATCCCTTTCTTTCTTCCAGCACCCACCCCCCCGCCATGATGACTATCGGCAGTGTAACACCATTAAGAATTTGGGGGGGAAAGGGGCGCCTGGGTGGCTTAGTCGGTTAAGCGTCCGACTTTCGCTTAGGTCATGATCTCGCGGTTCGTGGGTTCGAGCCCCGCGTCGGGCTCTGTGCTGACTGCCAGCTCAGAGCCTGGAGCCTGTTTCAGTCTGTGACTCCCTCTCTCTCTGACCCTCCCCTGCTCACACTGTCTCTCTCTCTCTCCTAGAAATAAATAAAACATTAAAAAAAAAAAAAGAATTTGGGGGGGGAAAAAAAGGGTCTACAGCCACGTATGTAGGAAAGTCAAACTTCCCACTCACCTAAAGCACGAATCCCACCAATAGGAAGACACTTGTAAGTTGATGATTATTACTGAATCCTCTCATCCTCATGAAAGGGTTCTGACTGCCAAGACGAGAATATTCTAAGACTTCTCACAGCAGTGAGGGTAGTTTGCACAGTGACTTAGCTCACTGCACTAAGTAAAGTAATTTAGTTCCTCACTGATCTACTATGTCCAGGAGGAATATGAATACAAGGAGACGTCATGTACTCTGGTACCCAAAAGTTGGAAGAGCTCTGAATCCTGTTTTCAGCATTGGAGGAAAGCTCAAAATCTACAGAAACAGTATGCCAAATTCTTTCGTAAAGCAGAGAAGCAACACATAATTTATCTACTTTGTATATCCAAAATTCTGCACGTGAAAAAGTATGCTATACTTCGGCAGTATTGCGGAACCAAGGAAATCAGGAAATGGTCTCGTCCGAAGTTAAAGAGCTCAAAACACAAGGTTAAAAACCAAGCCCATAAGACATATTTCTTGTAAAGACCCCACTCTCCAAACCTGGCTTGGTCTGGGGACATGACAACTACATCATTTGCCTTCAGAGACTCCATGGTCTCC
Source organism: Hyaena hyaena (assembly GCF_003009895.1). NCBI lineage: Eukaryota > Metazoa > Chordata > Mammalia > Carnivora > Hyaenidae > Hyaena > Hyaena hyaena. The sequence goes on along the minus strand of NW_024081100.1, from coordinate 986,981 downwards.
ACGGTTTGAGATGTGAAAGGCTGGAGGAGCCTGGATGTTAACACACTCACCTGGCCAGTAGTACATGTAGACTTTCCTCTTGGCCTTGGTCAGAGTGACCCAGAGAGGCTCGGATCCATTCCACCAGAGAGGCATCAGGCTGTCTCTGTTGACACCAATGTCAAATGACTTGTTGGTGCTGGGGTCCCACATGTAGTTTCCGATCATCTGATGGACCTCACAATGGCGGCCTATGTTAATGAGAACACAAGGCTGTCAGTTTATTATTCTGGTCTCTTTATATTTTATCTTTTTATAAAAGCCATTTTCTCTTTTCAGATTATAAAAGCCATTCATGCACAGGTAGGAAGTATAGGACAGCATGAAGATTTTGACTTTTTTTTTACCATCGATATTTCTTCTCTCTTAGACTGTACCACAAAGACAATCCAATGAGAAGTCTAATAACCGAGGATGGGGTCATTTTTTGTGAAGTTAACTTGCCAAGCTATTTTAAGTTGCACTGAGGACATTGTGTGCACAATTTGACCCATTCACGGCTCGAAATCTAAATATGAATCAGTATGAAAACTGTAGACTCCCGTGTGGCTTGGGTTAGCTTTTCACCCCAGAGCACCCCTTCAAAGCTCTGCTCCCACCCAGTCATGAATCTAGATTGTGGGGAGTTTACTCCCTTGTTTTCCCAGATAAGAGGAGTTATCACTTCAATGCAGAACAATGATAGGATCTACGGCATTTGGAACAGAATGGTGAAAGTAGATTCAACTCTGGAAAACAAAGCAAGAAAACAATCCTCCAAATGGAGTGTTCTATAGAAATGAGGATTGCTTCTGTTGGGCACAGCTTAGTCCCAGAAGAGAAGCCAGAAGTGAAAGAAGCAAGCGCTTGGACTCTTTTGAAACGTTAGGCTTAAATTATTTATTTTGGAGCAATCTGCTGCATCTTCAAAGTAAAAATAACACAAACATTGGCAAGTGCATCAAAAATCGCTTCAATTTTTGTGAGCGTCATTTGGCAACAGATGAAACATGCTTCGCTGAGCTCACTAACTGTGCTTAAACCAGGTGGTTTTTTTTGCTTGTTTGCTGCTGTTCTTTCTTCTTAAGCACCTCTACCCCAACCCAACTCTCTCTCTCTCTTTTTCACACACACACACACACACTTTATTTTTATTTTTTAAGTATCCTTAATATAATTTATTGTCAAGTTGGCTAACATATAGTATGTAAAGTGGGCTCTTGGTTTTTGGGGTAGATTCCCATGGTTGATCACTACACCCACTTTATTTTTAAACAAAAACAAGGAGAAACCATAAAATACAATTTTCAAAATGTGGAGACCCAAAATATTATAAAAGAAAAACCTTTTATTTCATCACAGAAACCCAGGCCTTCTACAAATCATGCTTTGAACTTAAAGTCCAGAGATCCAGACAAAATAGTTTTTCCCCAAGGTTACAGACTTAGAGTTTTGATCCTGACCAAAAGCTTTCACATGTGGACTGATAAAATTAAAAATTAAAATAAAAAAAGTTGAGCAATTTCTCCAATAGTTAAGGAACTTAGTTACATTTGTTCCTTCAACAAACATTTATTCAGGGCTCCTATGGGCTCCGCACTGTGATAAGCTTAGACATTCAAAACAAATTCGTGTGGTCCCCACCCTCCAATGCCCGTTTGTAAGACTCAACAGAAGTCCTTTTGCATAAAAGAGACAGGCTTCCCTGGGCCAGGGTTAAGAAGGGGACCAAGCTGCCACCTTAACTTGAGAATTACAAGGATTCTCACCCACTCTGTTGCTGAGGATGATTCCTAGTATGTTCTAACTCATTAAAAGTAGAGGCATTGTTGGTTAACCATGTTACTTTTTTTTAGCGTATCAAAGTTTAATAATATCAAGGGAAACCCTCTCAGGAGTATAATTTCCTACCTGCTTTCTTTACTCAAAAACTGCATCCTATATCTAAAATGTTTTTTATTATCCTACTAATGTTCACTCCTCCCTTTCACTATGCAAGATAATCGTGACAATATTCGTTGGGAAATGTGTCCTTTCCGGTCGTGCCCTGTAGATGCCCTCTAATACCCTCCTAAGGGCAGGGGGCTCATCTGGAGCTGGTGTCACGGACACTGAGCAAGGGTGCAAAATTGGAAAGGGGTGTGGAAAGCATTACTGAAGTCAGTAAATCAAGAAAAGTTTCTAGATGAATCACAGGAAAGGGCTGCAACGGCTAGGGGTATCAGGACAGGGATAACAGGAAGTCATACCAAGTGGGACGGGTGTAGGAATCTCTGCTTTTGTTTGGAACTGTTTTGACTATTTTTGAAGAAATGCCTGAAACCCAGATCTAAGCAGGGACCTCACGTGATGCAGCTTCCACTAGGTGTTACTTGCAGAGAAGGATGAAGCAACCAAAAATAATGTTTAAAGTACTTATAACCTCTATCGTATATCTCAGAAATGCCACAATATCATTTGGTTGAATATTTTTCTCTTTTTTTTTTTTTTTTTAACACACTCAACCATCTAAACCATAAAGGATGCAAACTCTCTTGGCCTCTTTTGCTTTCTGGGCATAAAATTATAAGGAGCCTCCTGTGGAATACAGAGCTGCCCTATGACTGGATGGTGGGAGATGTCTGTGTAAGAGACACACAGAGATAGAGAGACAGAGAGAGAACACTCTTCCAGAGAATGTCTGTTACATTAAATTCTCCACCTCTTACACGTTTCTTTAGAAACACCCATAGGGCCTCACTGAGGAGAGACAAGATCTGTGTGTGCGGTTAACACACAGTTCTGGCATATCTTACATTTTCAAATGACGAAATCTTGTGTCCTGTGGTTATCTGAGTCCCTTAGTGTTTTTCATGGTGGATACGCCCTCCTCCCCATTATGTGGGATGTAGCACTAGCCTTGCTACTCTCTTTACACACTAGTTGAATTGGTGGTGCCCACTCATTCAAGTGAGCTCCCATCACTTTATAATTAAAGCATTCTTTAGGGAGGCATCTTTAAGACAAGGCCCCCAAGAATGGCTTTGATTCCTGCTCCCATCTAGCATACTGGCTGGGCTAGGCTGGCCCACAGTGGCTCATCCCTTCTAAACCACACTTGGACCTACGGAAGTCAACACTTCTCCAAAGGCTGGGAGTGATGTTCTGGAAAGGAGGTTCTTGCTCACTTCCTAGGAGTGAAGGGTACCTAAGGAAGATCCTGGGACCAGTAGTTCTCTCTGTGTGAGTGAAGGGGTTTCCAAGTGTATAGTGGAGACCTTTCAATAAGAAGGTTATCCTCAGAACTCTGTTCAGAAAGTAAGTTTTATTCTTTTGGTGGATTTAGGGCCTTAAGTTAAAATGGGAAGGTGTATTCTTCAAAGGCTCAATGACAGATGCTGTGCTGGTCCCCAGAGACATCCCTTTGTTCCGGGAAACGTTACTCTTGATGGAAGCCAGTAGGAGGATGTAGGTTCCCATTTCATGCCTGCTCTGAATCTTCTCTCCCAGATGAGCTGATTTTCTTTCCCTGCATACACTGAAGCTGGCAGTCTATGCTTCTAACAGTCTCTGTCTGCTCTTACTCAAGCTGGTTTCCTCACCTACCCTGTCTCTCTCTTGCTCTGTCATTTTTATTGGCCAGGCAAATGTGGTAGCTATAAAAACAGAACAGAACAAAACACAATGTACTGGCTTCTGCAGCCCACAAGCTCTCATCTCCGTATTTCTGTCTGACCCATATCTATTTTTATACATCTGCAACTCTTCTTGATTTTCCTCTGGTTTGGGCTTTCCAAACAGAGCTTTGCTATAGTTTCATTATTTGGACCCTTTCCTCTAGACTTCAACAGGAACTTTCCTGACATGGACACAAACCACAAATCTCAAATTTCAGGTGGTTTACAGGTATGGTGTAAAGAAGGTCTACTTCTGCTCATCCCAAGTGACAGCTAAGTAGAGCTTTAAAATTTGTTCCAGAAGGTGTATATTACTCACTGTGGAAATGAGGACAGCTCCTGGTACAAAAATTTCCAAACACAGTTGAATATTTTTCTCTTTTTTCCTCCCTTATCCCTAACACCCAAAGGTTTATAAACCTATTAACACAATGTGGCAATCAATCTGATACCTAAAGGACTTGGGGACTCTTGAAGCCCATCCATAGACGTCACCTCAGTTTAAGAGCTGCTGCATTTAACTGGGAGCAGCTAGCGGCCACAGACCACTCACAAACATGGGACTAACACCTCCTGGTCTCAGAGGACACTCATGGAATAGTTTCGACACCTAGAACTGTTGTATGAATGGAGGACAGGAAACCTTCATTTTTTATTCCCCAAAGTCTTAGTCAAGTACATTCTGACGTAATGACAATCACCACAAGGTTCTTAGCAAATACCCAAATAACCCTCTGTACCTGTTATATGTTTCCAAACATTTCAGAAATGGCTGGCCTTCGCATTTCGATGACTATGGATCTGTTCATTTTATTTATAACTGATGGACATCTATAAGCTTGCTGCTACTTCATCTTCAGTCAGTCTTAATGTTTTCTCATTATTTTCGAATAGTAAATGTGAATTCCTTTTATAGTTTCTTATTTCATTTATTCTTTTTTTTTTTATTCACTCCACATCAAATGTTTACATGCCAGGCATTTATAGATCACAAACTATGGCCTCTGTCTTCGAAGTGCTCATAGCTTGGTAGGGGCAGCAGTGTGGCATAATGGTTACGGGGGCAGGTCTTGGAAACATTGCACAGATGTAAATCCAAACTCTACGATTTACCCTCTGTATGACTTTGGACAGGGAGCATAGACTCCTTGAAGCATCGATTTTTCTCATCAGCGTAATGGGCATGATAATAATGATGATGATAGATACATATAGATATGTAGTTCTCCCTTTGCATGGTAGTGCAGGACCATAAAAATGTCCATGCACAAAAACAAAAAGAAGTGAATTCAAGTATATCACTGAAGAAAGTCAATAAACTGTGAGAGAAGAGAGCAAGAGAAGAAAGAAACAGAGAAGAACTACAGAAACAATCATAAGACAAGTAACAAAACGGCAATAAAGTACATACCTATCAATATTACTTTGAATGTAAATGCACTAAGTGCTCCGATCAAAAGACACAGGGCTACAAAATGGATAAAAAAGCAAGACCCATCTATTTTCGGCCTACAAGAGAGCCATTTCAGACCTAAAAACATATGCAGGAAGACATGTGCAGAAGGGATGGAAAAGCATTTATCATACAAATGGAAGTGAAAAGAAAGCTGAGGTAGCAATACTTACGTTGGTCAAAATAGACTTTCAAACAAAAACTGCAGCAAGACACAAAGTAGGACACTATATAATCATAAAGGGAAAAATCCAACAAAAAGATATTATAATTATAAATATTTATGCACCTAACAATGCAGCTCCCAAATATATAAAGCACTAATAACAAACATAAAGAAATTAACAGTAATACAATAATAGTAGGGGACTTTAACACCCCACCTACATCAATGGACGGATCATCCAAACAGAAATCAACAAGAAACAGTGGCTCTGAATGACACATTGGACCAGATGGATCTAACAGATATATTCAGAACATTTCATCCTAAAACAGCAAAATACACATTTTTTTTCAAGTGCACATGGAACATTTTCCCGAACAGACCACAGGTTAGGCCACAAAACAAGTCTCAACAAATTCAAAAAACTGAATCACAATGCTATGAAACTAGAAATCAACGACAAGAAAAAAACTGGAAAGAACACAAATGCAGGGAATAACATCCTACTAAACAATGAATGGGTCAATCAAGAAATCAAAAAGAAAATAAAAAAAAATACATGGAGATAAATGAAAATGAAAACACAATGGTCCAAAATCTTTGGAATGCAACAAAAGCTGTTCTAAGAGGGAAGTTTATAGCAATACAGGTCTATAAGAAAAATCTCGGGGCGCCTGGGTGGCTTAGTCGGTTAAGCGTCCGACTTTCGCTTAGGTCATGATCTCGCAGTTCGTGGGTTCGAGCCCCGCGTCAGGCTCTGTGCTGACTGCCAGCTCAGAGCCTGGAGCCTGTTTCTGAGTCTGTATCTCCCTCCCTCTCTGACCCTCCCCTGCTCATGCTGTCTCTCTCTCTCCTAGAAATAAGTAAAAATAAAAAAATTTAAAAAAAGAAAAATCTCAAATAAACAACCTAATTTTACACCTAAAGGAGCTAGAAAAAGAAGAACAAACAAAACCCAAAACCAGTGAAAGAAAGAAAATGATAACAATGAGAGCAAAAATAGATGAAATAGAAACTAAAAAAATCAATAGAATAGATTAATGAAACCAGGAGCTGATTCTTTAAAAAGATTAACAAAACTGATAAACCTTTAGTGAGACTCATCAAAAAAAGGGGGGGATCAAATAAACAAAATCAGAAAGAGAAGAAATAACCCACACCACAGAAATACCAAAAATTATTAGAATATTATAAAAAAATTATAAGTCAACAAGTTGGACATCCTAAAAGAAATGAATTCCTAGAAACATATGACCTCCCAAAACTGAATCCGGAAGAAACAGAAAATTTGAACAAATTACCAGCAATCAGTAATCAAAAACCTCCCAACAAACAAAAGTCCTGGACCAGACAGCTTCACAGATTAATTCTACCAAACACTTAAGAAGAGTTAATACGTGGTATTCTCAAACTATTACAAAAAATAGAAGGGGAAGTAATGCTCCTATATTCATTCTATATTCATTCTCTGATACCCAAACTAGCTAAAGACACTACAAAAAAAGAGAACTACAAGCCAATGTCTCTGATGAACACAGATGTAAAATCGTCAACAAAATTTCCCACACCAAATCCAACAATTCATTAAAAAATCTATTCGCCACTATCAAGTGGGATTTATTCCCAGAAAAGAAGGGTGGTTCAATATTTGCAAATCGGTCAATGTGGTACATAACATTAATAAAAGAAAGGACAAGAACCTTATGATCATTTCCATAGATGCAGAAAAAGCATTTGACAAAGTACAACATCCATTCATGATAAAACCCTTCAGCAAAGTAGGCTTAGGGGAACATACCTCAACACAATAAAGGCCATATATGAAAAAGCCACAGCTAATATCACACTCAATGGTAAAACACTGAGAGTTTTCCCCTATAGTCAGGAACAAGACAAGGCTGTCCACTCTCCCCACTTTTATTCAACATAATCCTGGAAATCCTAACCACAACCATCAGACAACAAAAAGAGATAAAAAGCATACAAACTGGTAAGGAAAATGTAAAACTTTGACTCTTTCCAGATGACAGGATCTTATATAAGAAAACCCTAAAGACTCCACCAAAATACTATTAGAACTGATAACTGAATTCAGTAAGGTTGCAGGATACAAAATTAATATACGGAAATCTACTGTATTTCTATATACTAAAAATGAAGTAGCAGAAAGAGAAATTAAGAAAATAATCCCATTTACAATTGCACCAAAAGAGTATAAAATACCCAAGGAGGTCTGAGAACTATAAAACAGTGATGAAAGAAATTGAAGACAACACAAATGGAAAAATATCCTATGCTCATGGATTAGAAGAACAAATATTGTTAAAATGTCCATACTACCCAAAGAAATCTAAATATTTAGTGCAATCCCTATCAAAATACCAACAGCATTTTTTACAGAACTAGCACAAACAATCCTAAAATTTGTATGGAACCACAGAAAAACTCTGTATAGCCAAAGCAATCTTGAAAAAGAAAAACAAAACTGGAGGTATCACATTCCCAGATTTCAAGATACACTACAAAGCTGAGGAATCAAAACAGTATGGGGGCGCCTGGATGGTTCAGTTGGTTAAGTGTCCGACTTTGGCTCAGGTCACGATCTCGTGGTTCAGGGTCTGTGCTGACAGCTAGCTCAGAGCCTGGAGCCTGTCTTCAGATTCTGTGTCTCCCTCTCTTTCTGACCCTCCCCTGCTCATGCTGTCTCTATCTCTAACACTTAAAAAAAAAAATCAGTATGGTATGGGCACAAAAACAGACACATATATCAAAGGAACAGAATAAGGAAAAAGCCTAGAAATAAACCCATAATTATACAATCCATTAATCTTCAACAAAGGAGGAAAGAATATGCAATGGGAAAAAAAGACAGTCTCTTCAACAAATGGTATTGAGAAAACTGTACAGGTACATGCAAAAGAATGAAACTGGACCACTTTCTTACACCATACACAAAATAAATTCAAAATAAATTAAGGACCTAAATGTGAGACCTGAAACCATAAAATTCCTAAAAGAGAGCACACAGGCAGTAATTTCTCTGACATCAACCACAGCAACATTTTTTCTAGATACGTCTCCTGAGGCAAGGGAAACAAAAGCAAAAATGAACTATTGGGACTACATCAAAATTAAAAGCTTCTGCACAGTGAAGGAAACAATCAACAAATCTAAAAGACAATGTACTGAATGGAAGAAGATATTTGCAAATGACATATCCAATAAAGGGTTAATATTCAAAACATACGAAGAACTTCTACAGTTCTATACCAAAAAGACAAATAATCTAATTGAAAATGAGGAGAAGACATGAACAGACATTTCTCCAAAGAAATAGACAGATGGCCAATGCACACATGAAAAGATGTTCAACATCACTCATTGTCAAGGAAACGCAAACCAAAACCACAATGAGATACCACCTCACATCTGTCAGAAAAGCTAAAATCAAAAAGACAGGAAACAATGATTGTTAGCAAGTATGTGAAGAAAAGGGAACACTTGTGCACTGTTGATAGGAATGCAAACTGGTGCAGCCACTGTAGAAAACAGTCAAGAGGTTCCTCAAAATATTAAAAATAGAACTACTATATGATCCAGTAATTCCACTACTGGGTATTTACCCAAAGAATATGAAAACACTAATTGAAAGGAATACTTACACCCTATGTTTATTGCAGCATTATTTGCAATAGCCAAACTACGGAAGCAGCCCAAGTGTTTATCAATTGATAAATGGGTAAAGAAGAAGTGATATATATATGTGTAAACACACACACAAACACACACACATATGTATATACAATGGAATATTACTCAGCCATAAAAAGAATAAAATCTTGCCATCTGCAACAACACGGACAGATGCAGAATGTATAATAATGCTAACCAAAATAAGTCAATCAGAGAAAGACAAATACCATATGATTTCACTCATATGTGGAATTTAAGAAACAAAACAAATGAACAAAGAAAAAAAAGAGACATACAAAAAAACACTCTTAACAAACAAATGGTTACAGGGGTGGGGCTGAAATAGGTGAAGCGGGTTAAAAATACACTTAACATGATGGGCACTGAATAATGTATAGAATTGTTGAGTCACTATATTGTACACCCAAAACTGATAGAAGACTGTATGTTAACTAACTGGAATTAAAATTCTTAAAAATGACCAGGCAAGCTTAAACCCTGCAAACTATCCTGATAACCAGTGGGAAAAATTACAATTGTTCCAAGGCCTTTAAATTGTTTTAATACTTATTTTTTAAATATTTAAAAATATTTAAATAATTTTATTTAATGTAATTAAAATATTTTTAAAATATTAAAAACTTACTGTAATAACTATAGGGACATGAAGAAAATAATAAAATACTTATTAACACATTGTTATTTAAATAATTAGAAATATCGACAAATTCTTTTTTTATACAGTTTTTATTTATTTTTGAGACAGAGAGACAGAGCATGAGTGGGGGAGGGGCAGAAAGAGAGGGAGACACAATCTTTTTTTTTTTTTTTTTAAATATTTTTTATTTATTTCTAAGAGAGAGAGAGAGATAGCGTGAGCAGGGGAGGGTCAGAGAGAGAGGGAGTCACAGACTGAAACAGGCTCTAGGCTCTGAGCTGGCAGTCAGCACAGAGCCTGATGCGGGGCTTGAACCCACGAATCGTGAGATCATGACCTAAGCGAAAGTCGGAAGCTTCACCGACTAAGCCACCCAGGCGCCCCGGGAGACACAGAATCTTAAACAGGCTCCAGGCTCTGAACTGCCAGCACAGAACCCGATGCAGGGCTCGAACCCACAAACTGCAAGATCATGACCTGAGCCAAAGTCGGATGCCCAACCAACTGAGCCACCCAGGTGCCCTGAGTCTTATTTCTTTGTAAATAAATACACTTATCAGAATGTTTTGAACACTGGCTTCCTCTTCCCAACATATAGCATGACGAAGGTGAGCATATTTTCCTTGCCATAAGCAAACTGTCCTACCCTTCCCTTTTTTTTTTTTTTTTTTTTTTAACATTTATTTATTTATGTTGAGAGAGCATGGAGCAAAGAGAGAGGGAGAGACAGAGAATCCCAAGCAGGTTCCGCACTACCAGTGCAGAGCCCGGTGCAGGGCTGGAACTCATAAACCGTGAGATTACGACCTGAGCCAAAATCAAGAGTCGGATACTGCCCTGACTGCGCCACCCGTGCACTCCCTGTTCTACCGTTTCAGTTTGGATCAGCTTCAAATATTTTATCCTTTGAGTTTCTATGTCATGAAGAATCTCTGAGAATTCTTTTTTTTTTTTTTTTTTTTACAAATAGTTTATTGT
>NW_024081100.1:561799-974741 GCF_003009895.1 Hyaena hyaena | reverse complement strand
TTCAATTTCCTTCATAAGTTTTCTATAGTTTTCATCATACAGATCTCTTGTATCCTTGGTTAGGTTTATTCCGAGGTATTTTATGGTTTTTTGTGCAATTGTGAATGGGATCAGTTTCTTGACTTCTCTTTCTGTTGCTTCATGGTTGGTGTATAAAAATGCAACCGATTTCTGTACGTTGATTTTGTACCCTGCAACTTGGCTGAATTCTTGGATCAGTTCTAGTAGGCTTGAGAATTCTCTTAATGGGAAGATTTTTGCTGGTGTCACTTTAGGACAGCTTCATCCTCTTCATCACAACTGCTTTCTTCGTTTATATCGACAAGTTCACCTTCAGGAAGTTCCTCTGGCTGCTCAGTGATGGTCTCCGGTGGGGCCGGTGTCAACATGCCCACAATCAGCTAGGGGATTCCATGTTCTCTGGGATTCCACCGACTTTTGATTCAGATCCTGTGGGGGCATTTGCACAATGCAGTACATTCCTGCCACAATGCACTCGTGTTACTTCTTTCCATCATGCTTGCATGTTTTTAGCTGCATGTTTTAGGTCATATTTCTTCCAAAACTTAGCTAAAGAAACTTCATGATCTCCCACGGTAGCATCAATAGGCTGGGTCAAAAAGTCGTCTAAGAAAATATGTTTTTAAAAATTGAAATAGCTCCTTGATCAACTTGCTGGTTATTGAAAATACTTTGTAGTCAAAAGCAAATGTTTACATCTTCATTCAAGTGTTGAAGAGAGCAAGGGTGACCTGGAGCATTTAATTTAAATTATGTGGGTTTATCACCGGGAGACGAGGAGGCAAAACAACATGTTTTGCTGTCTATGTGCAAACTAAGTAACATGTACAACAACCAATTACCAACAGACTTTGAAAGAGGTGATGTAATTGGTCACTGATCGTGATGCACATTTGTCATTTACATAGTGATTTGTGGACTGAGGAGCCAGCCCGCAGTGAAGTACACTTTCTGTTAGGATAGCTACTATTAAGGTGGCCACATTTATTTTAGTTAAGATGGGGTGGCAACTCAAATTAGAATCCTCTTGCTGGGGAACTGGTATTATTTAACTAAACTGTGGTAACTGGATTTTGTGTTTACTCAAACTGAACAAAGCGAGGGATGTGTTTGTGTATCCATGGACATATGCACACACACATACATATGTGTATATAGAGAGAGACACAGCACAGAGTAAGCACTGTTAACATTAACTTATGTTGTTATCTTTAGAGTAGAGACTCAAATGTAATCTAGAGATCGGCTGAAGCCTCCTTTCTCTTGAGCTGTCCACATGATTTGTCCCACCCACATTCCACCAAGATTCTTGCAAATTCCCAGGAGCCCCACATGACTGCAGGCCCCTCGACGTCTAGACGCCTGCTTCCATAATATATAGCACCCCAGAAACGGGGCTCAGCCCTTTAGTACATTGTGTTACATTTCTACAAAGAAACCCCACACACAAAATGTTCACGGGTGGGTGAACTTTACTGGCTTTACGGGGGACCCAGTGGGGGCGCGGAGAACAATGTGCAGAACTTCACATTGAACATCAGACACGAAGCTCTCCTAGGCCCACTCAGCAACCTGGGTCCGCTCACTCTAAAGGTCCCAGCCTTGTCCCTCTCGCTGATTCGCCTCCTCTCCATCCTCTCTGCTCCACAGCACCTGCAGGCCGAACGTCTCCCCAGACTTCAGGTTTCACAAAACCAATTCAGCCTTCCAGAGCTCCTGCCCAACTCCCAAATTTTCAGGCTCATTAGCTCATAGAACGCTGGAAAAAAGGAAGGAAGGGAGAGACGGAGGAGAAAAGAAAGTTTCTTTAAACAGGAGCCACCCACTTTAGAAGGCTGTTGTAGTTAAGGGTTGCCAGGTTTATTTCAGGGGGGGAAACGGAAAAAAAGAAAAAGACAAAGACAAAGATGGAAAGTTCCCAGGTAAATCTGAATTTCGGATAACAATGAATTTTTTTTTTTTTCACTGTCAGTACGTCCCAAAAATTCCATGGAACAGACTTGTGCTAAAGCATTATTTGTTGTTTATCTAAAATCCAAATGTAGCTGCGTATGCTATATTTTACCTGGCAAACCGTCGCGCTGAGAAGTGATCTTTCTTCGTTACTATTTCATAGTAACGTGAAGCAGGAGAAGCAGGATAGGAGGTACACACGGAGCCCAAGAGGAATACAGAGTGAGGGCCAGCCACGTTGGCCTAAAGAGTCCAGGCAAGCTTCTAGAGGAGCTGGGATGTGAAAGCTAGGGAGGGCTTTTCAGGCACACAGAGACGATGGCAAGCACAAAATGATGAAGAGATGAGATGGGGGGATACCTCTTAGGTCGGAGGCAGAATTTCACTTTCTATCACTCAGCGTTCACTTTCCTTAGAGGGTGAGACGCTCTTAACGATCTGCTGTGCTAGTACGATTCTAGATAGTCATGGCTTGCCTCAGTCAAGATCCCCGCACAGCAGACAGGTGGCACAGAGTTTCCTGAGAGGGACTGTTTACAAAGGGGTGGCCGGGGTTCGGGAGAGCCAACGGGAGACAGTGAGGCAACCCAAGATTAGAGTAGCAAGGAGCCAGCACCCCCACCCCCACCCGCACCCCCAGGCTTGAGCAAGGAGGAGAGGAGGGAGGCCACGCCGAGCAACGGCGCCAGGGCCACGACCCTGACGTCAATCTCGTCCCTCTGTCCAGCTAATGCCAACCAGAGGGTCACCATCCTGGGGCCCCAGGAGCACTAGAGGAGGTGGAGTCAGACCCGGCACAACAGCCAAGGGAAACCATAAGACACAGCTATTTTTTTTTAAAAAATCTTATCGTTATCTTTTTCTGACTGACAGATGAACATAGGGGGAGGGAAGGAAAAATAAGATAAAAACAGCGAGGCAAATGGTAAAGAGATGCTTACATCCAGAGAACGAACTGAAGGTTGCTGGAGAGTGTTGGGTGGAGGGCAGGACAGGCTAAACGGGCGACGGGCACTAAGGAGTGCGCTTTTCGGGGGTGAGCACTGGGTGTTCTATGTTAAGAGATGAATCACTGGGTTCTACTTCCGAGGCTAAGACCACACTGTACGTTAACTAACTTGAATTTAAATCTTTAAAAATAATAATAAATTTAAAAATGAAATGAAAACTAAAGGAAAGAAAATCACATTGACCACTCAAGTAGGTCCTTAACTAAATATTAGGGACCACTTGAGTCTGAGGTTACCACCACAAGGCCTTGTGAGCGCTTGTATCTCAGAAACGGAGGGGACCACGGGTGGTCACCTGGTCTAATCCTGTATCTGTAAATTCAGAGGCAAGGAATAACCCTCTGCATTATGATGTACTAGGTGTGAAAGAGTTGAATATTTCGCTCAAGGTCACAGTGCTAATAAGTGGTGCATGGGTGTAGAGGCAAAGGGAAAAAAAGCAACTTGAAGTCTGATCACCTGTCCATCAATATAATGCTCTTTGCCCTTCCCTTTTCATGGCTCCAATAGAGTTAAGTGATCATATTTCTATTCTGGAACATACACTTATGCTGACTTCAGGAGGGGGACCTCTTGGCTTTTTTTTTTTTTTTAACCATTTGCTTATGTCTAAGAATACAAGTGCAGAAAACACCCACATAGCCTATTATTTTACAAAACACACAGGTTCCACAGTTAATGAGGAACCAAAAGAGGAATTTCTCTCTTATACAAAAGCCTTCCTAATTCTGATGTATAATCATCTTTACAAAGTGATATTAATCTTGAATTTCTGAAGTCATTCATTGCACTTTTCTGGGGTCCCTGTGTGTTTTCATCAGATGAGTGTGCCCATATCCAATCGATGTTAAAACAAGTCACTGGGGGGCTCATTCTTAGGTGAAGTGTCTGACTTTGGCTCAGGTCATGATCTCATGGTTCATGGGTTCGAGCCCCGCGTCGGGTTGTCTGTCATCAACACAGAGCCCACTCTGGATCCTCTGTTCCCCTTTTCCTTCTGTCCCTCCGCTACTCACTCTCACTCTCTCTCTTTCTCTCTCAAAAATAAATAAACATTAAAAAAAAACCCAGCTCATTGGAAAGTGAAAAATGAAGTTACATTTTAGGCACATCAAGTTAGTTGAAACATGGTGATATAAATACAATTACAAAATACTGATATGGGTCTGGGAAATGACTGTTTGAGAACATATACAATTTCACCCAGAGGCAGCACTCGGGAAGCCGAGTCCAGAGCTGTGGGCAGACCTCTGGGGCCACCCGCTGGAAGTCTGCGTCACAGCCGTGCATGATGGGCACACCGACCCAGGCTGCGGGCAGTCTGTCCGCCTCTGGGAAATGACAGGTACAGCAGACAGATGACAGGCATGTGGTCACACAGACCAGAGTCTGGGTTAAGGGGTCTTCCCCCTTTCTAGCTGTGGGAGTTGAGGCTAAATCTTAACTTCTTAGAGCCTCATTTTTCCATCTCTAAAATTGGAAAAATAGTACTTTCCTGGCTGGATTGTGGTATTAAAGATAAAAATTGTTAACACATATACAATGCTTGCTATCTTCCAAGTATTGTTCTAAGTTCATATGTATGGGTTGAATTGCGTCTTCCCACAAAAGATATGTTCGAGTCCTGTCCCCTAGTACCTCAAAATGTGACCTTATTTGGAAAAAGGGTCTTTACAGAGAATAATTAAAATGAAGTCAGGGGCGCCTGGGTGGCTCCATCAGTTAAGCGTCTGACATCGGCTCAGGTCATGATCTATCTCACAGTCCATGAGTTCAAAACCCACATCAGGTTCCATGCTGACAGCTCAGAGCCTGGAACCTCCTTCAGATTCTGTGTCTCTATCCCTCCCCTGCTCACTCTCAAAAATAAACATTAAAAAATTTTTTTAATGAAGTCATTAGGTTGGCCTAAGGGGAAGTTTGGTCACAGAGAGAGACACACACAGACGGAAGATGCTGTGAAGACACAGGGAGAAGACAGCAGCCGTCTACAAGCTAAGGAACACCCAGAAGCTACAAGGGGCAGGGGAGGGTCTTCCCTCGGAGCTTTTAGAGGGAGTGTGACCCTGCCAACACCCTGATTTCTGATTTGTGATCATCTAAGGCACCCAGCGTGTGGAGCTTTGTTAGGAAACTTACACAGCCTTTAATCCTGACAGTAATTTAGGCGGTAAGTACTACTGTTAGCCCACTTTGTAGGTGAATTCACTGAGGCCCAGAGAGGTAACTTTCCTGAAGTTTCTCCCCAGCAGGTGTAGTGGAGCCAGGATTCAAGTCAGGAAGGACTGTCAATTGGGACAGTGCATGGGTGGGCGAGAGGCCAAGTTAGACTCAGGAGGGCTCAGCGCCTGAAGGCCACAGATCTGAACAACTGACAGGTAATAAACGCAGCAGTAAGGCTGATCAGCGTAGTAATGAGACTAGTTACCAGTTCCTGGCCACCTCCTATGTATCCGGAACGAGGTGCTTTAAGCTTCCGTCCCAGTCCCCAACATAACTCAGGGACAGCTATTGTTATCCCCATTAGCAGGTGGAGAACTAAGGTTCAAAGGAGCAGCACAGCTGGTAAGAAGCCAGAGTCCCAGTTCCAAGCCAGGACCCGCTGATTCAGGGCCCTCATGCTTCCCAGCATCCGCTCCCCTCTGGCCCCAAGGCTGCTCATCAGCGCACTAGGACTTGGTCGTTTTAACAGAAATTGCCTCCTAATCCAGGTCAGCTTCTGAGAGTCTCACCAAGGCCACCACATGGACGTGCACAGATCTCCAGAAGGCCAGACACTGCTGTCTTTTGTAACTATCATGCATACATATGATCATAAATATCTCTAAGGAGGGGAATGCAGCCAGACAGCAGATACTCACAAAGCGGAGAGGGATCATACGTTCCCTCTCCCTTTGGAAAAGGTCCAGCTGTGAAAAGAGAGGCTCCTAAAGGTCTGAAATCTGGGGGTCTCAAGTTAATGGGTGCGTTTTAAAGACTGAATGTATATACATCACCTCAAATTGATGGGGCTCCAAGAAGTAACTACATACCTGATTCAGAGCCAGGCAGCCAGAGAATGTTATGAGGCGGATTTTTTCACTTTTAGGCACTGCTCAGCACCTTTCCTTGAGCATCTGCAAGCTCTAGAGATTAGTTTAGACCCTATTTAGATGGGTGAACTTTCAAAAATCTACCTGATACCCAAGAAACTTGAGAGAATTGACAATGTATTGTTCAAAGCACCTAACTTGCAAGTTGAAATTTGTTTTAAGGATCACTTCCATTGGGAAATACATCTTCTTTTCTTAACTTGTTCTAAGACAGAATTTGGTATGGTAAAGAAGGGGCTTCAAATGAAATATGCAAGATCAAGTTAAAAGAAGAGCTCAAAATTTGCACATTTTTAAATGCAACTACTGATATATGTGCTAGACACAGTCATGATTAGAGTCTGAGTCACAAATATTGCAAGACCGAGATCACAGGCTTTGATTAGAGTGTGAAATGTAGGGATTGCAACAAAAATAACCCCAAATGTTAAAAAGGAGAGACAGTTTTTAGTAGAGACATTCACACTCAGAGTTTTGAGGTCACTGGACTCTAAAAAACACAGTTTTCTTTTTCTGGCACATAGTAGCTTGGTGCAATTATTTAACAACTAGGATACAGGAAAAAAAAAATTATTTTCCTTGCATAAGGACAAAATAATGTACATTTTGGAGCTTTTATTTTAAACATTTTTTTTATTTTTGGAAAGCTATTTATTATCGAAGCTCGAAGAAATTTCCAAACAATTTAATCTGTCCTCACCTCCGTGCAAAGTTGGAAATAAACCTGAATTAATTGCTGCATTAAGATGGAATGTCTTTTGGGGCGCCTGGGTGGCTCAGTCGGTTAAGGTCCGACTTCAGCTCAGGTCATGATCTTGCGGTTCATGGGTTCGAGCCCCGTATCAGGCTCTGCGCTGACAGCCAGCTCAGAGCCTGGAGCCTGTTTCGGATTCTGTGTCTCCCTCTCTCTCTGACTCTCCCCTATTCACGCTGTCTCTCTCTCAGGAAAAAAAAAAAAAAAAAAGATGGAATGTTTTTTGAGATCCATTCCCGTTTTAGGGAGTACTTCCAGGGACTGCTAAAGATGGTAGGTGTTTGGAGGGAGAAACTTCTTATTCCTACCACGTACAAGTGAAATTCAGCCAATGCCTCTATCCTGAAGCCATCCTCTCTGTAGAGAGAAAGCCCCTATCTCTCCCTTCCCAGTGACATTACATTGGTCACGTTCCTCAAGCTCCTTGGGGTGGTTACTCTGGCATAAAACAGGCTCGAGCCCCCTCCCACCCTGTCTGCCTGCAGGCAGTGGGAGGTCCCTGTTGGCTCTTTCATCTCACAGGTGAACAGTTCTTGCCAGGGCAGTGGGTTCTTCAATTGGGGCAGGGGTGATGTGGGGCGGTAAGGATGGAGAGTTCAACTCAGTAAAAAAAAATTAAAAAAAAAAAAAAAAAAAAAAAAAAAAAACTGAAAAAGATACATTTAGTTCTTGGATCTAACCCACATCTCCAATCCAGCTTTTCAACTGCTGTAGAATCTGGGATGACTGATGCGTGATCTCCGATGCCAAGGACCAGTATCAAAATACTATTGGATCGACCATTAATTCCAGAAACTGATAAAGAATTATCAAATTCAGCTGTTCAGGAGTGTGAGGTAACCAGCAACATCAATGGCTCAGTCTTGTGTGGGCCAACTATTCTATAAACATAAAAACCATTCAACCCCAATCTTTTATTTATGTATTTATTTATTTATTTTGGTAGGAAGCAAATGGAAGAAAACTCGTTTTTATCAACATGGTTAGCTTTGTTTGTTTATAGACATGTCCAATAATATGTGACCTTGGTCAGGTGGCAGTCTATGGAGCCTTGTCATTGCTGGACTGTGTGAGGTATGCTGCTGGTCTGTCCAAGTTCGCAGCCCTGGGCCATGTGTGGCCGCAGAGAAGTGAGACCAGCTTCCCAAGTCATGAGACGAAAAACAGTTTGGGTCATGGCTCTGAGCCATGAGCACTAGCGATCAGCATGTTAATGGGCAGCTTTGGAGTTGACACTATGCCTCACCTGATGATTTGTGTATACAACTTTTCTCAGGTGCTCTTAGCACACACAGAATGTGTTGAAAGAGCATCTGCCTTACTGATGAAAGAGTAAGTCAAATGAGCGGTTCATCACTTGGCTGGGTGTGAGCCAGATCTTTTTGATGTACTGCTAGTTTCCGAGTCCAAGGAGTACATGCCACTGGGACAGGGGAGCTTTTCGAGTTACAAACAGAAGCTCATGCAGGATAAGAACTGGCAGGAACTGAGGAATGATGGGGAAAGCGTTTCGGAGCCCACCAGACCAAAGCTGGGATCCTACGCCTGCAGGGAGAGCTCGCACAAGTCACTGAACTCGAATGAGCCTTCTTTTCCTCATCTGAAAAATGGAGGTGATCACACTTTCTAGCAGGGTTAAATAATTTGGGTAGGTAGAACTTTGGCACCTAAGCACATGGTAGGCATTTGTTAGACGTACACCACCACCTAAATCCTCCTTTTAAAGGGCAATGCTATCTGGGGTCACCTGGGTGGCTCAGTCAGTTAAGCGCCTGACTTCAGTTCAGGCCCTGATCTGGCAGTTCCAGAGTTCAAGTCCTACCTCGGTCTCTGTGCTGACAATTCAGAACCTGGAGCTGCTCCCAATTCTGCGTCTCCGTTTCCCTCTGCTCCTCCCCAGCTCACATTCTGTCTCCAAAATAAATAAACAATAAATAAAAATAAAGGGCAATGCTATCAAATAGCATGCAGATCTCAATGGCTTCTAGGGAGATGAGGCTGGGCAGTCTATCTCTTATTTTGTCTTTACGTATCACTGTCTGAGGCAGAAGGAGCACTGCCACATAGGTCCCTTGCTCCGGAAAGTCTGGAAGGGGTGAATCCCAAGTTCAGAAACTAACCACGGGGCTCATGATGGCTTAGAAAACGCCTCTCCGTGCCTGGGAAATGCCTGGCCCAACACTGCCCTCTGCTGGAGGTCACAAAACTCTCCACTGCCCACAGCTACACCAGGGTGATGCTAAGAGCCTGGCGCCTGCGCCAGCCTCGATTTTGTTTTTGCACGTCACGGTGTGAAGGCACCCCAGAATTTATAAAGCTGCTCGTGAAGGGCTGAACAAGCCAAGAATCTGTGCCGAGGCAGGAAGCGAGGCCAGGGGGGCGGGAGGCTCTGCACCCAGGGGAGCCCTTTCCGTTGCCCTACAGAACGGGGAGCGGTCGCGCTGCCGGAACGTTACTCACTTTCGTTCTCATGCTGTGTTTCCACGTCACCATCCAGCCCGCCTCCCACCCGCATCTTTGTTTTGTTTCACTTTTCTTTTTAGAATTTTGCTTCTATTCCGTATTTAATACCCTACTCTTTATCACCCTCCTCTTCCTTTCTCTTTGGGTGAATTCAGGTCAGGGGTTTTGAACTCCAATTTGTAAGGGTCACTGCACAGGGCACTGACCTCCAGCACCCCTTGGTCCTGGAGCTACCCCACAACACGCAGTCCACGCAGGAGCTTAGATGGCCATACGTCTGTGACCACAGTGAGCGCGTCAGCTGTAAGCCAAGCTGGGCTAGCGCGAGCGCCCCACTCCTGGCTGCAGCAACAGTGCTCCAGAGTCCAGGCCGTGCAGGTCAGACACCTGCCCTTTCCTTCCCCATGAGGGAAGACACTTTCCTTTTGGTGGCCAAGCCAGGAAGAAGTGTCCCCAGTGTAAAGACGTGTTCCCTGGGATGAGAAAGTCAGGCTGCAGGAGCAGCAAATGTGGGCCACGGGAGGGGAGCAGCGGAGACTGGATCCTGGCAGGGTTTCATCCTTAGCTCTGCTCCCAGCCCCACTGCCGCTCGCCTCTGGGTGGGGGGAGACCCAGAGCCTTCTCTGTGTCCACCGCAGCGGCCTTGGACTGCCACCACCTGGGTCCTTTACCGCTTCCAGGACTCATTTCCCCGCAGCCGTCACACAGGCTCTGTGTGCATTTCTGGCCACTTTGCCCTCCTCACTCTGAACCCCCAGAGCCTGGCCCGGGCCCCAGCCGTTGCGGGCACCGTCTCAGAGCGCTTTAGAGGGAGACCGTGGGCCGGGTGGTGCCTGGCTCTGAGCACCAGGCCCCAGCACTGCTGCTTACCCCCTCCCCCAGACCCGCTCACCCACGGCCAATCTCACAGTCGAATTTGTGTTACAAGTGCTCACTCGTATGTGGAACTTGAGAAAATTAACAGAGGACCCTGGGGGAAGGGATGGGGAAAAATAATTTCATAGATGGAGGCAAACCCATAAGAGACTCTTAAATACAGAGAACAAACTGAGGGTTGACGGGGAGGGGGCTGGGGGAATGGGAAAGTGGGTGCTGGGCACTGAGGAGGGCACTTGTTGGGATGAGCCCTGGGTGTTGTATGTAAGCGATGAATCATGGGAATCTACCCCCCAAACCAAGAGCACACTGTAAGCACTATATGTTAACTAACCTGACAATAAATTATATTTAAAAAATAAAATAAAAAGCGCTCATGGGCCAAGTGTAAGTTTATCTCTTCTGGAGAACTTAGATACAATTTAAAAGCTCTCTTTTATGGAAATTTTCAAATGTACAAAAACACTAGGATGAACAGCAAAGAACATTCTGCCTTGGTTTTATGTTTCCCTCCCCCACTGGAATATTTTTAAAGGAAATCCCTAACATCATATCTTAATTTTTTAATACTTGTACCCTATTTCTTATACTGAAAAACTTTTTTTAATGTTTATTAATTTATTTTGTGTGTGTGTGAGAGAGAGAGAGAGGGAGAGAGAGAGGCAGGCAGGCAATGGAGGGGAAGAGAAAGAGGGACAGAGAGGTTCCCAAGAAGGCTCCACACTGCCAGCACAGAGCCTGATGTGGGGTGATACCACGACTCTGGGATCATGACCTGAGCCAAAATCAAGAGCTGGATGCTTAAACGACCGAGCCACCCAGGTACCCCTATACTGAAGAACTTATTAAAACATGACATTATTGTTTCATACCCAATAAAATCAATGATAATTCTTCAATATCATCTGTTACCCAGCCATGTGCAATTTCCCCTAATGCTCTCAAACATGCCTGTGCAGTTGGTCTCTCTGAATCAGGGTCCGCACAAAACCACATATTGTTACTTAGTTATGGAGGTTAGTCTCCTTTAGCCTGCATAACCTAACATCTCCTCTATTTTACTTATTTATTATTTATTCTCCTTTTTTTAAATTGAGAAAACTGGGTATTTTGTCCTGAAAAATGTCACGTATTACAGGTTGGTCTCTTACATCCTTGTGGTGTTATTAACATGTTCCTTTATCTCCTCTATTTCTTGAAAACTACTAGCTCAATCTAGAGATATGATTAGATTCAGGTTCAATTTTTTTTTTAAGGCAAGACACAGGTGGGACTGTGCATTTGCTCTTGCTTCACATGTGCCCTCACCATGTCTGGTTATCTAACTCTTTGATAAGCCTGGTCTGTGGGTTTGGATGGCATCAGCCTAACCCATTTACTATCAAGTTTCCCACCAACCTTCATCTACTGATTTTAGCAACAATCACTGATGATTATCACCTACACCCATTCCTCTTAAAGGGGTTGCAAAATCCCTCCCTTCCTAAGTGAAACAATTTTCTGGAAACAGGTTCTTTTTGGAATTTCTGTTTAACCTATATATCCCTTTTGATCAAGTGGGTGGATGTATCAGTTATCAACTGCTGCATAACAAATGACCTCAAACCTTAAGTGGTTGAAAACAACAACCATTTATTCAGCTCACTAATCTGTAGTCTGGGAAGGGTCTCTAAGGGAAAATCCTCTGCTCTGTGTGGCAGGAGCAGCTGGTAGCTCAAAGGTTGGGGGTGACACCCGGGGGCTGGAAATATCTGAAGGCAATTGATGCCGGCTGTGACCTGAGCTGGGGCTGTCAGCTGCCACGCCATGTGTGGCCCTTCCACATGGCTGCTTGGCTTCTTCAAAGCATGGCTGCTGGTTCCAAGAGTGAGACGCCGAGACAGCAGGTGGAAATAGCTGGTATTTTTATGACCTGGACCCAGAAGTCACACAGCACCATTTCTATTCTGCTCTATTGGTCAAAGCTCTCACTGAGGTCTGTCTAGGTTCACAAAGAGGGAATACACAGAGTGTCTTGGAGACATCCTGATTTAAATAACCATTTCTGGAGTATTTATTTTCAAGACACAATGTTAGGTACTGTGAATACTAGACGTAGGACAGGATCCCAGTATTGGAGATCTGCCCAGGGACACAATTGGTTGGTCAAGTCTGAGGGACACTGCAATTTATAATTCTTTTAGCTCTGAAGAAAGGAGATGACAGAGGCTCAGACTTGAGTGAAATTGTAACTGAGTTAGAAATTAGGACAAATTAGGAGGAAAGGGCAAGATATAAAGAATCTCTCTACTGGATGGTGAAAGAGGAAGCTCTTAGAAGAGGCCTTAAACACTTAAAAAAAAAAAAAAGGATATCAATCAACCAATCGACTGCAAAATAATATAAGAGATCTTTAATGCTTTAATCCTATGCCAAGCTAATAAAACATATAAGATATTATATGCCTGCAGTATACCTAGTAACAACCAATGAGAACCATATGAGAACAGAAGCTTTTACTATGTGCCGAGCACAGTGCTGAGAGAGTTCCAGAATTATCTCATTGTATCTGCACATAAGCCTTACGGAGCAGATAGTTTACAGATGGGAGAATTGTGGCTCAGATAGTTAAGTAAGTTGTGTTAAGTTCGCGTGGCAGGATGGGAACCAATCTAGATTTCATTTGTGCCCTAGAGTATTTCAAAATATTATGTTGTTGTGATGGAATACATGCACTTCAGTTTACCACTCCTGTCCTCAGGTACCACAGGAATTTCCCAGGGGCATGAAGGGGAAAAGGTGGCGACACATAGCATGCGACCGCACAGGCCCTGAAGTCCACCGAGCCCCACACTGCAGCCTGGTTTCACCAATCGTCCAGCTGGTCACCCTGGGAGCCTCCCAGTTTCTTCGTCTTTGGGATGAAGGTGATGCCATCCATGCACCCCACACGCTAATTCTGCACTTCTGTGCACTCACTGGAAATAATCCACTCCCACAAAAGCATTAAGAAGCACTGTGCCCTTTACTGAAGATTTCCTAACAATACACTGTGCACAGCACTTATCCAAAACCCCCACGAGATACAGGTGCAGTACTCAAGTCTCCCTTCTCGACAGGCACCTCCCAGGACCCGTCTCTCTCTTATCCCTCACTCACACTGCTCAGTTTTGGTTCCTGACTCCCTCCCACCCAGATACATCCCCTTGTTCCCCAGGCCTCTTATTCTCTCTATAACCTTGAGCAGAAGCCTTCGTCTTCTTCCGAGTCCCAGTTTCCAAACCTGCAAACCCATGCCGGTCTCTGCCTGAATAAACCAGGATCTACACGCCCCCTCCCCCAAATCAGTGTAGGACGACAAATCACATGTTACTGTTTTCCTGTTACAGGGGATGATAGAGATACAGGTCAATGAACTGCATAAGAATCGCTGAATCAAAGATGGCTATTATTTTCCTAACAGCCCTGCTCTCTGCCCTTCAGCACCACCAGCGAGGTGATGCAAGTAAATGGCAGAAAAGGTCTTCATCTGGGGCTACAATTGCAGAAGAGGGCGTTTTCTCACACCACGGGGAAAATCAAAGCCAGCTCTGGAATGGGACTCTCCAAGAACAGACTAGGAAAAGTGGAGTCAATATGCCAACGTTGTGTGCTTGTTAAATGGCAGAGCTCGAATCCAAGTCCAGCAGCCTGACTTCAGAGCCAGCATCCGTGGCCGCCCGCACAAGGCTGTCCCAAGTGTCTGCCTCACCATCCCAGCTAACAGGTACCAAAAACCGAGTCTATGTCAAATAGGATACAATGTGCATTCCCAGTAGTATTTTTTTAATTCCCACACTAACCCTATGAAGTAGATAAATCATCTTCTCTTTACCTAGGTGAACAGACGGAAGCCCAGAGAAGTTAAGTGGCCCACATAGGATGACTAGCGACAGATCTAAGCATGCACAGAGGCCATCTCCCTTGGGTTATGGCTCTTGAACAGTGTGCCATGCTTCCTTTCCACGGGCCACAGGGAGCACACCTCCTTCTGCATGGAACTGCAGGAGGGAAAGGACATTGCTAAGGATCAGAGCTCTACATACCAACTGTACAGAGGTGTGATCTGTGAGTAATGGATGCTGTTACCTTGGGTACTTTCAGGCTGGTGGGGCCTAAAGCCTGTTAGAGTTGACTGAACCTTTTTCAAAGCAACTCTTAAGAAAATTTCATTCTGAGAATTAACAGAGACTATGAAAACATCAAAACATAAGTGACAAACGTCTGCACACCGCTGTTGCTACCCAAGCCCTGAGGGTCACCACTGTAGGGGAAATGTGGGCAAGAGGAAGGAATCTGACTTCAGGGACTAAGAGATAAGAATAGAATGAGAGGTTCTAATATATGTCTGGTAAGAGACCCAGAAGGAAGAAGAGTGAGGCTGTAGGAAGATCAATATTACAAGAGATAATGGCTGGTAATTTTCCAAACTGATGAGATACATGAATCTTTAGGTAATCACAGCATATAAAAAAAGCAGGTTAAGTTGTAATTCCAAAATTCATATCAAAACAAACGGTGGTAAGAATGCAGAACACTCCCTTCTTCAGGGTATATGCCTGGGAGTAGAATTATTGGCCACTGGTAGAGGTTACCCCAGATAGCCATGGTTTATACCCATTGTTCCAAAATAATGATTCTTGGCTTTTTTTTCATTCTCAAAAGTGTCCTGATTGCACAGATTTTCAATGTCACCCAATCCCCCCATAGAGACAAACAGCATCGATAGAAAAACTAAGTGACAAAGTACCCCGTGAACCTCAAGGTGGAAGCCTTTGGGAACAACCCAACCGATGCTACAAAGAGCCACAGGGTCTCGGCATGTGTGTCAGGCAGCACAGGGAGAACACTTGTGACCTTCTACAATAATGCCCTCTCCCAACGTACATGATACTTTGTCCTGATTTGGATTTTTTACACACACTGCCCTCTCCCAACGTACATGATATCTTGTCCTGATTTGGACTTTTTTTTAAATGTAGTATTCTTCCCAAAAAAGGTTTAACTTGAATCTAACCATGAAAAAAAAAATAAGACAAATTCAAAATGCAGCCAGTTTATACATAAGATGACTAGCTGGGCTTCTCAAGAATGTTAACGTTATGAGAGTTCAAACAAAACAAGACAAAAAGGCATGGATAATAGTCTTCTAGAGAGCAGACATCACGGCAACAAAAGGTACTGTATGAAGCTTGATTAGCATTTTTATTTCAAAAAAAAGTTATATTTGGGGGCAATTGAGACAATGTGAAAATAATTGTGGTTTTATAGGAGAATATTCTATACATGCTGAATTACTGAGGAGTAAAGTGTCATGCTATTGGCAATGTGCTACCAACTGGTTCAAAAATGAAGGAAAACAAAACACAAAACAGAAACTAGTATTTCTCAAGTGAGAATAAAGCAGATGTGCTAAATGTTAACAGAGAATTAAAGGAAAGGCACATGAATATTCCCTAATTCCATAATACTCTCCGTGTTTCTTCAGCTTTAAGATTTTTTATTATAAAAATCAGAAATATCCATAGGATGGAATTCCATTCAACAATACGGAAAAAAGGAACAAACCATGAAAACATGCTACAATGTGAATGAACCTTGAGACTATTCAGCTCAGTAAAAGAAGCAGGACCCAAGAGACCACACATTGAATGACTCCATTTATGTGAAATATCCATAAAAAGCAAAGCTAAAAAGTCATAAAGTAGATTAGTGGTCTTCTGGGAGGAGGAGTAACAAATGGGAGTGAACAGCAAACATGCGTGAGGGATCAGACCCCCGAGATGAGAAGGGAGAACAAGAAAAACAGGGAATACTCTGAGGGGCCCCAGTGTGAAGGAACAGACAAAAAAGTCCGTGGAAGTTACTAGAAGGTGAGATTGAGAGGAGAGAGGAAACTCAGAAGCCAACAGAGACAGTGTCTGGTAAGGTCAAATGGTAAAAGATCACCAAAATGCTGAAAGATGTCTCTGGATCTTGCTATTAGAAGAAGGTCTTGGAAGAATTTAGGAAGAGCAGACATTCATCTACTTGCCCAACCTTGGTCTGAGCGGAAGCCTCTGAACAGCATCCCTACTTCACTCTGACCCTAGAGGGTTCGTAATCTCCATTACTTCTAAAATTAAAGCTCCTCTACTCAAAAGCGTCCACAGACAGTCCCTGTCCTCAGGATAAGATCCAAAGTCTGCAGGCACCGTGACCCACAAGGACCTGACGTGGCCTCAGGTTAGAGCAGGTCCTTTGAGAAGGACACACTGAGCCAGGGTTAGACACACACGAACTGTACTGGGGGAGGCATCTGTGACAGACGCAGGGAGGACATGGGAGTAAGCAGGAAACTCCTTTATTTGGGAAGGTCTGACATTTGTAAAAGGAGACGGACAAGGAAAGGGTTGGATAGAAAGGACCTCACAATTCAAAGAAATTTGGGCCCGGCTGATAAGGGGCCCTTAAGCCAAAGCCAGCAGCAGGGGAATGGGCCTGCCCTCCGACCCCTGCCTCGTTTAGTCACTGGTTAGGACCGGCCTGTGAGAAGTGGGGCTGCATTACCAACACAGTGGTGGCCGGGGCGTTAACTACAAAATCTGGAAATCTGGGCAGGAAATCTGCATTTTCAGGGGTGCCACCCCGGTTACTTTTCAGACCTCATCTGCCACTCTGCCCACCACTCACCTCCAATATCCCCAGGGTGTGCCTGCCTCAGAGCTTCTGTCCTTGCTACTCCCGCGGCCTGCAATGCTTTGCCCTCAGACAGCCGCATGGCCAGCCCCCTGCCTTTCCGTAGGTCTCTGCTCACATTCCGTCCCATCAGGGAGGCATTCCCAGGCCACTCTGCAAAGACGGCGCCATCATCATTCTCAGGGCCTTTAACCTTCTTTAACATTTTCCATAGGACTCATTGCCACCTGACATTATTTATAACCTAGTTGTTGGTTTATTTGTGGCACTTCGCAGGGACAGATGTTTCATGAGGTTGGAAACCTTGCCCTGTTTGGTTCATGGGTATCCCCACTGCTCAGAAGATTGTGTCTCCAGGCTCAGGGAAGGCACTGGATACTTTCTGAATGAACGTTAAGTGCATGATGAATTCTTATGTCCACATAGCAGGTGCTCTGAGAATACTTACTTAATGAATGAACGGGTTCGGCACTGTTCCAGGAGGTGATACGGTGCTGAACGAGATAAAGTCCCTGATGTCATGGGGCACACATTCTTTAATAAAAATAAAAGACTGATGACTGCATGCTAGAGCCTAATAGATCATTCACGAAAGCAGAGATGTCTTGTCATAAATCCCTCTAGGCTAATTTTAGAGGGGCACGCTTTTACAGGACACTCCCCCAGGAAAGAATGTAACATGGCCCACGGGCTGAACAAGCCCGGAGGTCTTTGTTTTTATCCATGAGTTTATATTTTAATTCTAGAAGTCAAACGCTGGTTTACATTGTGCCTGAAGCCTTTCCCAGTGGAGTCTCCTTATGAAAACGTTAACGGAGCTTGGCTTCTGTGAATTAAATTCCAAGATTTACAAAGCAAACATCGTCTTAAAATACCAATCCAATTCTATTCAACAAAATCAAACATCGTCTGAGGCTTTTGCTCCAAGTGAAAAGGGTCACTTATTTACCAACAGCCATTTTCGCTCCTCCCAATATTATCTAAATAGGTGGGAACCCATACTCTGTTGGTGTCATTAACAGGGATGTGACAAGAACTTTCCATACAAGCTGCATGTTGATCTTGCCACTGTGTTTGCTCCTGGTCGCTAGGCATCCTCTCCATTGGACCACAGGCGGCTGTCTCATGTAAGATGTAAAAAGAGTTCAAAAGAAGCCACATGTAAAAACTGAGGCCATGGGGATCCAGAGCTATGAAAATTTATGAACAATATAGTGTCAAGGGGTAGCAGTTATGATGAGAAAAGACTCAGAATACACTGCCAGTTAAATGGTGGCAACGTCTCAAAATAAAAACATCAAACCACAAGAACATAAGGTTCGTTCTTGATCCCCTGGGCTCACTGATAAAGCCATTTTTGCATTTCATTTTTTTCCTTATGTGATCGAAGAGGTACTGCCTGCCATGTAGACGTCAACCTCTGGCCTCATTATCACTTGGACTTGAAACCGGATCACTCTAGGAAGATAGGTAGGAATCAAAAAGACAGATAAGGTGATCGAGCAGACAAATGTATTTGCCATTCTTTCAAAACCCAATTTCCTGGATTTTCCATCTGTGACCCATCAGGGTGGCCACTCAGGCTTTCAGGCTGTCTCGGGGGCTGAGGCTTGGAACCGAGCAGCTGTGCGTGCTGATGTGCTGGGGAAGCAGAATGGGGCTGAGAGAATGAACACTTCCCCACGGTCACACTGCGGATTTCTTCCCTTGGCTGCCCCTCTTTTCACCGCCATGACTCTCCACGGGGATTACTCCAGTGAAATCAGAAGGGGATGGAGTCCATTAGATATTTCCCAAAAAAGAATTAAACTTTATTCCTCTGGGAAATTGGTAGTGAAGGATGTGATTTTAATGAGAAACTTCTGGCCTGGGGTTTCTTTTTTTTTATATATATATTTTTATTTATTTCTAGGAGAGAGAGAGAGAGAGAAACAGCATGAGCAGGGGAGGGTCAGAGAGAGAGGGAGTGACAGACTCCGAAACAGGCTCCAGGCTCCGAGCTGGCAGTCAGCACAGAGCCCGACGCAGGGCTCGAACCCATGAACCGCGAGATCATGACCTAAGTGAAAGTCGGACGCTTAACCAAAACTAAGCCACCGAGGTGCCCCTGGCCTGGGGTTTCTAATCCCCCAAATCCTACCCCAAGCCAGGCCATTTTCCCTTTTCTTGAAATCATAACGTCGCATCTTAACAGGGCAAAGGGTGTGTGTAAAAACTAAATTCATGCTTTGAAAAGTAAATGTATGGACTTATGGCTTCAAATGCTAACCAAAGCTGCAGATCCAGCTTGGTTCAGTAGCAACGGCAGTGAAGACAGGATCCAAGGTCAAATACCGACATCACTTTTCCTTGGGCAAGAGCCAGGGTCCGAAAGTTTAGGGGAAAGCCCACCGGGAGTGATCCTGAGAACAGATAGAAGAGCACCTTGCTGGGCATTGGTGCTTAGAGCTTAGAGCTCTCAACTTTCTCTCTCTTTTTTTTCCAGGAAAAAAAAAAATTGAACCAAGAAAGACTTTGAGGCCACAAAGCCAAGAGAACGTCATGGCCTGGAGTAGGAGCTCACTTCCGGTCCATGGCTTCCCTCTCACAGATCTCTCCAAGAGACAGAGAAGTGACCAGTCCAGCACCCAGCTTTGGGCTATTCATGTGGACAGGAAGGGATCCAAGTGAGGGGTAAACATGGCCAAGGAAAATGCAAAGCAATCCTATTTTGGCAGAAGCACTGCCTTTTTATTTCATGTTATTAAGAAATTCTTACTGTCCTGCTGACCACAAAACCACCTGGAAATCAACGCAGGGCTAAAGCGCGATACTTCTACCTCACATCATGTCGCCCCAGGGAACTGTTGTTTCTGAGAACTTTTCCAGACTCTCTGTTACAAATGGCTTCAACTCCCAAACCTGAGACCTCTTGGGAATACAAAAGAAGTCATTTTAAATCACCACAGCACTGGCTTACTCGCCAATGTGGAATTCAGCGAAAAGGCCAAGCATAAGAGTTTTAAGTTGGGTGTCAACTCAGTGCTTAAGATATATGAGTTTGCAAGATACTTAATGACACCCATTTCTGCGTTGTATTTCTAGGGCCTGTCCTGGGCTGGGTGTGGACTGGCCTGGGGGGAAGAGGGCAGGGGGGACCATGGAGCTCTGTCCGAGGCGATCTTTGCCACTTCTGTTCGGATATTCCATCTGCTGTAAGACTGAAAACGTCCCTCTTGACAGCCTGGCGGCTGTTAGGAGTGGGGGTGGGATGAGGAAGAGAGAAACTGGCCTAGTGTTTAAGATAAAGCAGTTTCCAAGTAACTTTAAAACAGATACAAAGGGGCATTTACGGAGTTCCTACTGAGTGTCGGAGAGCATGAGTGGGATGTGGGGCAACGCGGCCCATGGGGCCGCCACAGCCCCCGGGCCCCCAGAACCAAGTGTGCTTAGGAGCAATGGTCCAGAGATGCATCTTGGTGGTCTGGGTCAGGATCCCAGATGTGGCTTATCAAAAGAGGCCTGTTTAAACCACCCCTCACAACTGTTTGGCCTCGGCCGTTTGAGATAAGTAGCTGAGTGTCTGAGGTTGAATCCTCTCCTTTATACTCAACCCCAGAAGCGCTGATTGTTCACATTGTCCATTGAGACTCACAAAGGATGATTTAAAAACATAGTTGCCCATGAGGTTTCTTAGTCTGGAGGAAGCCTGGAAGGGCGGTGACTCGTGCACTATGGGTGTCTGTGTGTGCAGGCATACGACATGGGCACAACACAACTACGAGATCACTGTCTGCGGGGCAGACACTTAAATGGCCACACACAGGATGGGGCTGTGCTGACAGCCACTTCCTGGAGTGCAGGAAAGGACAGGCAGCAGGATCACAGGGTTTTGTACTAATGGTTCCACTCTTTATGGGCTTTGTGATCTTGGGCAAGTATTTTACTACCCCACTGCCTTGGTTTCCTCATCTGTAAAATGGGCATAACTATGCCTAACATACAGGGTTTATGAGGATTGACTGACGTAGTGGTGGAAAGCACCTAGCACTGGGCGCTACAGGTACACAGACATATAAATACTGAGACATCTGGGAAATGTACATTCTGCCCCCTGCTTGACTGAATCTGGAAGACAATGGGAGTGCTGTGGAGATATAGGGCATCCATTGTCTTCTCTACCAACCAGAGGCTGCGTGGTGAAAATGCTGAGTGACGGATGGGGGGCAGAAGTCCTCTGTTCTGGTCCTAATTACTCACTTCCTGGCTAGGTGACCTCAGACAAGCTGCTTACCCTCTCTACACATAAATTCTCTCATCTGCAAAAATGCCCGAGGTGATTATAAAGATCAATCAAAGGCATCAAGATTAGGAAGGGAAGACATAACTGTATTTGCAGGAAACAAAGTATCAAATATTCTTGTATGCATAGAATACAATGGGATCTCCAAATACTATTAGAATAAACAAATTCAGCAAAGTTGCCACATGCAAGATCATCATCCCCAAACCAACCATGTTTTCATATACCACAGAAATGAAATTAAGAAAAGAATTCAGGGATGCCTGGGTGGCTCAGTCGGTTAAGTGTCCGACTTCAGCTCAGGTCATGATCTCCCAGTCTGGGAGTTCAAGCCCTGCATTGGTCTCTGTGCTGACAGCTCAGAGCCTGGAGCCTGCTTCAGATTCTGTGTCTCCCTCTCTCTCCGTTCCTCCCCTGCTCACGCTCTGTCTCTGTCTCTCAAAAAATCATAAACATTAAAAAAAAATTTTAAAAAGAAAATAATTCCATTCACAATAATATCAAAAAGAATAAAGTGCTTAGAAGCATCTAACAGAAGAATAAGGCTTACACACTGAAAACTGTAAAATATTTACCGAAAGAGTATGGAATCTGAATAACTAGAAAGACATCCCATGTTACACATCAGAAGATGTATTGTTGTTGAGGTGGTTATACTTTCTAAATTGTTCTGGAAATTCAACACAATCCCTAACGAAGTATTAGCTGGATTTCTTATTTTTTTTTTTCAGAAGTTGATAAGCTCATATCCCCAAATTCATTTGGAAATACAAGTGACCAAAAATAGCCAAAACTATCTTCAAAAACAAACACAACATGGGGGGAGAAAAAGCACATCCCGATTTCAAAACTTACTACAAAGCTAAGTAAGTATGACAGTATGTTCCTGGTAAAAGGAAGACATATGGAATAAAACAGAGAGCCCAAGGATAAACTCAAACACTCACGGTCAGTTGCTTTTCAACAAAAGTATCACGAAAATTCAGTGGGAAAGGAATACTCTTCAACAAATGCTGCTGGGGCGACTACCTCACACTATACACAAAAAGTAACTCAAGATGGGTCACAAACCGAAATGTAAGAGCTAAAAGTACAAAATTCTTATAAGAAAACATAGGTGGGGCATCTGGGTGGGTCAGTCGGTTAAGCGTCTGACTTTGGCTCTGGTCACAGTCTCACAGTTCTTGAGTTTGAGCCCCACACTGGGCTCTCTGCTGTCAGCACAGAGCCTGATTCCTGTCCCCCTCTCTCTATGCCCCTGCCCCACTCACACTCTTTCTCTCCCTCTTTAAATAAATAAACTTAAAAAACATTTTTTTTAAAAAAAGAAGAAAACACAGGAGTAATCTTCATAATGCTGGCATAAGCAATTATTTCTCACATATGACACAGGAAATACAAGTGATTTAAAAAAATCAATGAATAGGACTTCATTAAATGCTTTTACACCTGAAGCCACTCCATTAAGAAAGTGAAAAGGGGAGGGGCACCTGGGTGGCTCAGTCAGTTAAGCGTCCAACTGCCGCTCAGGTCATGATTTCACAGTTCGTGGGTTCGAGCCCCGCGTCGGGCTCTGTGCTGACAGCCAGCTCAGAGCCTGGAGACCGTTTCAGATTCTGTGTCTCCCTCTCTCTCTGACCCTCCCCTGCTCATACTGTCTCTCTCTCTCTGAAATAAATAAAACATTAAAAAAAAATTAAAAAAAGAAAGTGAAAAGGGGAGCTTAACTGGTTCAGTCAGTTAAGCACCTGACTCTTGATTTAGGCTCAGATGATGATCTCACAGTTGGTGGGATCAAGCCCTTCATTGGGCTCTGTGCTCATAAGGCAGAATCTGCTTGCACTTCTCTCTCCTTCTCTCTGCCCCTCCTCCACTGGCACACGTGCACAGGTGCACGTGCAGACACATAAACCCTCTCTCTCAAAATAAGTAAATAAACTAAAAAAAAGCAAGTGAAAAAATAGCCCAGTTCCTACGAGAAAAATATTTGCAAATCATATATCCTCCAAGAAACATACAGCCCAAATTTATAAAGAACTCCTACAACTAATAATAGAAAGACAACCCAATTTTTCAAAATGGCTAATAGAGTTTGAATAGACATTCTTCCCAAGAAGTTATCAAATAGCCACGAATTAGCCATTGGGGAAATGCAAATCAAAACCAGACTGTGAGATACCACTTCACACTCAGTAGAATGGGACTGATGAAAAAAAGACAATGACAATGAAGATGTAGAGAAATGGGAAGCCTCACACACTGCTGGTGGGAATGAAGAGTGATGCAGCCACTCTGAAAAACAGTTGGTCGGTTTCTCCAGCTGTCACACACAGAATTACAATATGACTCAGCAATTCGACCCCTAAGTATCTGCTCATAAGAAATGATGACATACATCCACACAAAGACTTTGTACATGAATGTTTGTTGCACCATTACTCACAATAGCCAAAAAGTGGAAGCAACCCAAATGTTCATCAGCTGGTGAAAGGATAATCAAAGTGTGGTCTATCTGTAGAACAGAATACTTCTTGCCAGTAGAGAGGAATGATGTGCTGATAGAACATGGACGAACCTCAAAATCATTAGTATGCTTAGTGAAAGAAGCCACACACACACACACACACACACACACATAACACATATCCTATGGTTCCATTTATATAGAATGTCCAGAAAAAAACAAATCTTAGAGAAAGAAGGTAGATCAGTGGTTGCCTAATGTGGTTGCTGGGGGTGTGAATGAGGAGCAACCAAAGGGCACAAGCTTTCTTTCTGGGCTGATGGAAACACTCTACAATTATATGGTGGTGGTAGTTGCACATCCCTGTAATATGCCAAAATCATTGAACTGTACACTATAAATGGATGGATTTTATGAGATATAAAGTATATACCTCAGTAAAACCATTAGTAATAATTTTAAAGGATCAATTGAGATCACAACTATAGATAGATAGATAGATAGATAGATAGATAGATAGATGATAGATAGATACATAGAGAGATAGATACAGATCCGCAAGTCAGCAAGTCAGACTGAGTTAGATCTTCCACATTCCCAGTGACACAGGCAAATGCCAGCTCCCAAATCCTCCAAATCCAGAATTCGCCTACAAAGCACTGACCCTCCTTTCCATCTCCCCAGCGGTCTTCAAATCCGACTGCCATGTACAAGTCCCCTAATATAATGATTTTTGTTGCTTCTTTTCTTTAATTCTTCTGCTGGATGGTACTATCTCCTATTGAAAGATTCGTTTTTCCCTTGATTACTTTGACCCTGTTTGACTCCTGATTTTCATTTTGGGTCTTTGCTAGAATGGTCTGTACTTCTTCCTGGTCTTCTTTGCTGTTTCTTCTTCTACATTGTGCTCCCCAAAGGAAGTAAAGTGCCTCGAGGTTTCATCTTGACCTCTTTTCCTTCTCTGGTCATAATCTTCCCAAGGGGACTGGTCTGCTCCTATAATTCCCCACCTCTCAGAGGACAACTCTGAAATCTTTATCTCTAAACCATCATGACTAGGAAAGAAATCACCACCCAGATAGATGCCTCACAAATGCCGAAGGTATGAGAATATAAACTGACTTAGATACAGCATTGAGATATTTACCGAAATATTAACTAGCTCTTCTCCTCCTATATATTTCCCTCCATTATGTTTCAGGCAGGCACCGGCCCCTTTTGTCCCTGGAGTGGACTGTGTTTCTGAAACAAGAGCTGATATTACTTGCTAGACACACTCCTTCCTCTGGGGCTTTTTTGTCATCTCAAATTGAGTTCATCTGGACACACTACGTATGTGTCTCTGAAGGGGAGAGGAAGAGGGAAGGCGCACATGTCTCTGAGGGAAACCAGGAAGACACCAATGCAGGGTGGGCAACAGAATGTTCAGGACCTAGTACAACATGACAATGTGGGATCCCCTGTCCGTAAATTGTTAATTTCAACATGGTGAGAGTAGAGCATGAAAGCAAGCACGAGGCCCCTATAAGCATGGGGCCCGGTGTGACTTCAGAGGTCACACACCCATGACACTCATCCCGGTGGAAATGCTGCCTCCAGACCAGGGAGAGATAAGAAGGATTTGCTGGTCCAATGAGAACAGAAAATGATGTGCCGCTTGGTCAAAGAACTCCCGGGGACCACTGACAGCTGAGAGACACAACAGGGGAGGCTGGAGTCAAGGCACAAGGTTTTCTAGCTCAAAGCAGCAGAGCCTGGCCTCTGGAGTCACGTGGAGTGACATGAGGGCATGTGGTGGGAACCAAACCAGGGTGGACCTGCTGTCCCAGCGCCGTAGGACCCTATGTGGCCCTTTGGATAACCCTCAACGAGAAAGAAAAGCCATCTCATCACTCACCCAGTAAAGACTGAGACTAAAAATCCACTGAGCTCAATGGGATGGGAGTCAGAATCAGAATTAGGGTTTTTTTTTTAAATTTTTTTAATGTTTATTCATTTTTGAGAGAGAGAGAGAGAGACATAATGTAAGCAGGGAAGGGGCAGAGAGAGAGACACAGAATCTGAAGCAGGCTCCAGGCTCTGAGCTGTCAGAACAGAGCCTGACGCGGGGCTCAAACCCACAAACCATGAAACCATGACCTGAGCCTAAGTTGGACACTTAACCAACTGAAACACCCAAGTGCCCCGGTATTTTTTTTAATTGTGGTTAAATACACATAATCTAAAGGTCACCATTTTAACCATTTTTAAGTATATAGTTCGGCACTAAGTACATTCACATTTTTGTGCAACCCTCCCCACCATCTACCTCCAGAACTTTTTCTTATCCCAAACCAAAACTCTGTTCCATTAAACACTAACATCCTATCCCTCCCAGCCCCTGGGGACCACCAATCTACTTCCTGCCTCATGAATTTGACTATACTAGGCACCTCATGTAAGTGGAATCATATCATATTTGCCCTTTTATGTGTGGCTTATTTGACTTAGTATGTTTTCAGATTCACCCATAGATTTAGATTTTTTTTTTTTTAAAGAAAATAGAGCACTATTTCATCTACATTCATGATTGTGACCCTGGATGCACCTTACACACAGATTGAGTCATTGCTACCGTAAGACTCGCTTGAATTCTTGTCTGATACGGAGACGTTTTTCTCTCTGACCCTCCACATGCCACTTGCCGATTCTCTCTCCATAGAGCTTCTCAAATCCTCGAACCCAGGTTCCTTCTGGCACTGAGGAACTGAGCCCCAGCTCCCCTCGTTCTCACCTAGATGGCCTCCCTCAGACTCACACTGCTCCGTAATGTCAGAGTAAGCGTCCCAAAGCCCAGTCCTGCTCTCCACACGCTCCCCCTCATACCCGCCTCTGTCCCTTGATTTGTGTGATACCGTCCACCTTCAAGGCCCTTCCTCCAGGCTTCGGCCTGTCCAAATGCTTCAGGCTTTACTTAAATGTCAGCACCTCAGCAAGCCCTTCCTCTTCACCAGACACCTTCAGAAGTGGCCTCTATATCCTCTGTGCCTGTTCTATTCTGTCCCGTGATTATACTTATTTCAACACATATTTAGTTGCTCCAGTTAATTACACGCTCACCCAAGACAGAAGCCATGTCCCGGCCACCTAACAGCAGCTTACTGGGCGTCTGGCTGGCTCAGTAGGTTAAGCATTCGACTTCGGCTCAGGTCATGATGTAATTCATGAGTTCAGTCCCCACGTGCAGACAGCTCAGAGCCTGGAGCTGGCTTTGGATTCTGTGTGTGTCTCTCTCTGCCCCTCCTCTCCCTGCTCTCTCTCTCTCTCAAAAATGAATAAATATTTTTAAAAATTAAAAAAAAGAAATTTAGAACAGGTTATTTTAGTATAGTAAAGGTTCAATATATTCTTGCATAGACTGTATTCATATAAGGCTGTTGCAGTTACCAAATTCTGTGGTGCAGACAGTAAGTGGTAAAGCAGTGGCAAACGGATGAAAATAAGTTCTCAAAGCACCATTCAGCTCTGAATGGTTACCATCTCTGGGTCAAGGCCTTTAAGAAGGGAGACATCTTGGGGCGCTTGCGTGGTTCAGTGGGTTAAGTATTCGGCTTTGGCTCAGGGCATGGCCTCACGGTTCATGAGTTTGAGCCCCACATGGGGCTCTCTGCTGTCAGCACAGAGACTGCTTCGGATCCTCTCTCTCTCTGCCCCTCACCTGCGCGTTCTCTCTCTCCCTCTCTCAAATTAAGAAAAAAAAAACTTTAAAAAATTAAAAAATAATAAAACAAAGAAGAGAGACATCTTTTGGCTCAGGAGAGAGAAAGACTAGTAGAAGGAAGCTGGCATGTGGGCTGGAGGCGTGGCGGTTCCAGGGAGGATGAAAAGAGAGCCCTTGCACAAATAGTAAGTAGTGTCAGCAAAGGGAAGGACTCAGAGCTCCCAGGGAGGCCTCCTACAAAAACAGGGAGGTGGCGGGGCGCCTGGGTGGCTTAGTCGGTTAAGCATCCGACTTTTCGCTTAGGTCATGATCTCGCGGTTCGTGGGTTCGAGCCCCGCGTCGGGCTCTGTGCTGACTGCTAGCTCAGAGCCTGGAGCCTGTTTCAGTCTGTGACTCCCTCTCTCTCTGACCCTCCCCTGCTCACGCTGTCTCTCTCTCTCTCTCTTAGAAATAAAAAAAAAAAAAAAAAAAACATTAAAAAATTAAAAAAAAAAAAAAAAACCACAGGGAGGTGGCAAGGGGGAGGTGAAGAGATCATTCTCCAGAATTCCATTCCACCAGGGGTTTCACAACTGGCCAACAGGACCCTGACCATCCCGTCGGCTTGAAGGTAGGAAGGAGTCCGATGCCCACTGCGGGAAACCCCTGCGGTGAATTTTCAAGACACCCACACAGCTGGGTACTCGTTGCAAAAGAACAAATGGGGGTTGGGATTAGGTAAGTAAGAGTCATTATTGTGTCCATCTGATTATTTTAGCGTGTACCTAAATGTCACAGTACAGGCTGACGGAGTCTACGAGTGACTTTTTTGGAAGGTGACTCTCTTATCTGTTCCGTGAGAGCTTGGTGAGACTGTTTAAGGAGCTTAAGGAATAGCAGCCACCTTCAGTGATCATCCGTGGCACCGGGAAGCAGGTAGGATGGCGGAGCCGAGTCCAAACACCACCACCTCCCATCTTCTAGGTGGTTCCACCGTCTCCTTGACCAGATCTTCCACGAAGGCTACACAGATTCAAATCTTTGAATCTCCTTCCATTTCAGCTGATACATCCTGGGAGATGTGAATAAGGGAGGAAAAGGAAGGGAAAGCCCCCCCGGCAGGGAAGCCCCTCCGTGAGCGAGTGGTTGGCCCAGAGCGGAGCTGGGAACGCAGGCAGCGCGGCCGGTTGGGGACCAACAGTTGGCAGGAAGGAGTGCAAAGGGCGCCTGGGCCCCCCCGTCCCGGTGCACGTGAGGGAGGCTGGCCTCGGACATCTGGGCTCCGTGAGGTTCTTCCTCATCTAGCTGCTGGGTCTGAAGCGGAGGCCTCAGTCTCCCGTCCTGTGCAGTGAGTCAGATAAATACACCAGCATTTCTACGGCTGCTTCTGCTCTGTACACTTTGTGATTCTGAATGCCTCTGGGGGTAATTCTGGATTGGGAGGTAGTGGGTTTTGTTACATATTCCCCAGCTCATTCCACATAGTTTTTATGTTATATTTTACACTGACAAATCTGTGCTAAACTGGACCATGACTGTACAGGGTCTGGGACGAGGCCAGCTGGCTATGCAGCAGGGAGTGGGCTAGACTGGGAGCAACCTGAGCACAGAGTCAGGTGCGCCCACACAGCCCAGAGAGAAGGATCCCTGGGCTCTGGGAAGTGCGGGACGACAGGCTGACAGTGGCCGTGGTGTTGCTCTGGGCCCTGGGGAGAGAAGCACACCAGTGTGGAGGTGAAGGAGGGAACAGAGAAGCCTATGGAGTACGGCCACAAGGAGTCCAGGATCCAGCGAGATCAGCACGGGCCTATGAACGTGCCAGTGCTTTGTCAGACGACGGTGGAACTTGAGTACGTGAGGTTCAGCGTTTCATTACGAGGCCCAACAAACGTGAATCGAGCGTCTCTTCTGAGCAAGCCCTGGACCCAGATGCAGGGACTACCCACACCCCACCTCCCTCGAGCAAGGGCAGACCAAGGGCAGGGTGGACTGCTCTGTGGACTGGCGTGGTCTATGGGGGTAGCTCGAGGGACCCGCCCAGGGAACGGAAAGACTTCAGACACCAGACGCCAGGGGGGACCTGACAGACTGTCCTCGGTCCTGCTTCTCAGAGAGGCATGGCACTTCCCAAGCGGTAACAGTGTTCACAGAAGGATGAGGATAGTGGCCTTAACCATGGGTCTCCTGAGCCCTGGCCGGTGGTGGTTTGTAAGCCTGCAATACAGCCCTGCAGGCCAGGGGTGTACCCCAGGGAGGGCCCGCCTCCTTCACATCTGAGAACATAGCAAAGTCCAGAAAGGGAGTTCACGTGGCCAGTGGCTGTGGACCGGACACGCTGGCCCTTAAATAGGTTCCCATTACCTTTCCCCCTTACAGGGGTGGGGGCCGGAGGGCGTGGGAAGCATGTTCTAGGCTGGGCCTGCGGTCTGCTAGTAAATGACTAGATGCCCAATACTTGAGGCTTTTTTCCCCAAACACCCATGGTTTGTTTAAGGTTTTTGCCCTCCACCATTAAGGCAGAACGTTTTCCCAAGCCCACCCGAGAGAGCTGATGGTTACCCACCCAGATGCTTTTTCAGGGAAGACGAGACCTGCTGCAGAGCCAGGGGGCTCACTTACTTGACTTGTGTGCAGAATCTGGAAGAGCCAAGGCCCAGTAGCCCCTCAGGCAAGCTCCGTGGGTGGCTTACCCACTACAGCCATGGACGTGGGGACCTCCAGGGCTGCCTCCCACCCTCCGTCAGGCCATGGTCCTTGTCAGGGGCCGTCAGCATGCCGAGGGGTGAACTGCAGACTACTTTCTTCAAATGTGGCGGAAAGGTCAAGGTGGACTCGCTGTGACCATAACAGGGGAAGGATGCAGCATGTCATCGAGACCCCCCTCCAGTCACCCTTTGCCTCCGTCCCACCGTGGCCCGAGATCTCCTCTGAGCCTCACGACCACTGCCAGCACCTGGAACAGAGCACTCAGAACACTCCCAGCACCACCGGCACCCATCAAGTGCCCAGCTGACCCCAGGCCTCCTCTCTCCCAGAGCTCTGGTCTTAAAGCAGCGGGAACTCAGGACTGGGAAGGTGATACGACTTACGGAGCGTCCCAGTGGGC
Source organism: Hyaena hyaena (assembly GCF_003009895.1). Classification (NCBI taxonomy): domain Eukaryota; kingdom Metazoa; phylum Chordata; class Mammalia; order Carnivora; family Hyaenidae; genus Hyaena; species Hyaena hyaena. The sequence goes on along the minus strand of NW_024081100.1, from coordinate 944,345 downwards.
CACGCACAGTCAGGAAAAGGGGCGTGCCGCCCTGACTCCCTCCTGAGGGCTGTCTGGTCTACCAGTGCTGTGCACCCAAGCTGCTTCACGACCCACGTTTGGGCTGGGCGATATGGGAGTACCCAAGGCTGCTCGCACCCAGGCGACTGGGCAGGGAACCTGGTCTCCTGGCATCCACAGCTTTGGGACACCTCGCTGCAGACACCTACGTGCATTCTCACGGTGATCCCACTCGTCTCCCTGCTCTACAGCCAGCGGCCACAGGAGCTCGCGCCCGTAAAGCCAGGCCCCAAGGGAGAGGGACTTCATCAAGGGTAAAATATCTGCAGTGTCCCCGGCCAAAAGCCTGTTGGTGACCTCAGCCCGAGCAGCCCGTTGTCCAAATGAGTCCCGCTCCACACAGTCCCGTGACCTGTGTGCCAGATCCTTTCTCCCTGCTACGGAAACTGCTGAAGGTGGGAGGCGGCTATGATCAAGCACAATATCCAACAAGAGCCAAATGCTACACGCGGGATCCAGAGGAGCCCCAGACTTGCCCCGGGTCCTTGCCTGGGAGATGGTGGACACAATGGCCCTATTCATGGCAGGGGACTCTGAAACTTGAGTATGTGTTGTTTAAAGTGTCTTTGAAATAAATGTTAACATGCTGACTCAGGCACTCTCCGAAATCATTTTAAATGTCCTTTAACCCATTTCTTGGCATATCATTCATGATGAAGCAGGTACTGAGAGCAGCGTGGTTCAGCCAAACTCCCAGAAGCCCTGGCAGGAGGCATATGGTCCGATCAATCAACGCTAGTGAGGGGGAAAGAAGGGGAAGGCCAGCCATGGTTTGAAGATTGCAGTGGCTCGGTGCAGGTGAACCTTCTGGAAAAGGGTTTGCTGTTATTATAATCAAAAGCTTTCACCACATTTTTAAGCTTTACCCACTTCTAGCTGTTCCCTTCTTCGGAGAGTGAAGTTCCAGCAGCTGAATGCCATATAACAAGAACACTCTCTCATCGCCATGGAAGCCAAGAGAAACATACTTTTTGAAAAGTGGCACTTTGTTGCAGAGAGGTCTGCTGATGGGAGCTTAAATAATGACATGCTGGGAGAGATTATTTTTGTGAATTCCTGGAGCACACTTGTTTCTGTAAGCATGAATCAGTTCATCCTCTGCACGCCTCAGTCGCCTTATACCTTACCTAGCCAGCCTCATCTTCAGGCAGTGTAATCGGGATGCCTTATGTGGACTGTGGGTTGTTTTAAGTTTATTTATTTAGAGAGGGAGGGAGACACAGAGAGAGAGAAACAGAGACAGAGAGAGAGACAGAGAGACAGAGACAGAGAATTGCAAGCAGGCTCTGCACTGTCAGCACAGAACCTGACATAGGGCTCAATCCCACGAACCGTGAACCAAAACCAAGAGTCGAACCTCAACCAACTGAGCCACCGAAGCAACCGGAGACCACAGTTTTAAGTTGAAATGCGGGAAGTAAGTGACAAGGTGAAGACAAAGCTCATGCAGCAGGGAAGACACACTGACCTGTATATCTGTGACACCTCTCCTCCACCAACTTGGGGAAGGCAGAGAGAGAAGAAGGTCATTCACTGGGGGTCCACTGGGATCCACATGAGCAATTTCTCTCTTTTACCCACATATTCTACATGTTTCTGGAACTTTCCTCTTCTCTGATCCCCTGAAGGGCCAACTCCAAGTGCATATCTTACTCCAACATGAAGTCTATTCTAGTGAAAATTTACTTCCCCCAATAAGCAGCCCTCCAAGCTTTCCCCAGTCTCTGCACACAGAAGCCCCAGACTCTGAGTATCTCCTGCCCTTGGAGCTGATTCAGGCTCCCTTCCTTTTAGCTCCTCCATGCCCTTTCATCGTGGTCAGCAAGTCTTGCCACCAGGGTGCTCTTTAAATTCAACTCTGCACTTAATAGCCCATCACAAAGAAGAGATGCTTGAACATGTGAAGTGGAAAAGGAAGAAAGGAGGAGTCTGCTGGTTATTCCAATTATTTTCTAGTCCTTCAACCCACACCCAAGTGGTGAATGGGTTTAGAGCCCCTTCACCCGCCTGATCATGCTTCTCTGATTTGCTTGTGCCTATGGCCCCTCATGTCTCACCATCTTCTTAGACTTTTTTTCCTTCATATCTGGCTCAGAATTCATCTCCTACTAAAAATCTTTCCACTCATCTCTCAATGTTTAGTTCTAGATCCACCTTCTCCCTGGAAATGTTCAAGTCCATTTTAAGTGCCAATAACACTTCCCTCCCCTGAGCTGCAGACACTTATCTCTATGCCCTTTCTTTTCGGTAAGACCCACAAGCTTCTTAAAAAATGCAACTAGTAACCAATCAGTGTGTGGGATACACTGCCTCAGTGTTCAAGATCATTCCTTCCCCCACTGTCAGAGAATTATACATCCCTGACCTCCTGGCATCAAGCTTGGCAATATACTTTGCTTTGGCCAGTGGGACGAGGGATGTGACATGAGCCACCATGAGCAGAGGTCTTAAGCATTACCACCTCATTCTGCTGCTTTCCCTTAGCCGCACGAATAGCACATCTCATCTAGAAGTTGCTTTTTCAGCCTGGATCTCAAAATGCAGAGGAAAGTGGGGCAGAGTTAATCCTTAAATTCCACGTTCATGAGTGAGAGATAAACCTTAGGTGTAAGCCTCTGATACAGCTTGTTACAACATAATTTAGCCTAATCTTAGTGATAAAGTGTGTAACAGGTACAGTTTTTATAATGGTGGCTTTACACTAGGTGTCTCCTTCTGTCCTCCAAAAAGCTGACTGGCTTAGTTTTACTTTCTCCATTCTACCGATGGATGATATTAAAACGCATAAGAACCCGTTCCAATTCTGAAAGTTAAATGGGGACAGACTACAGACTAGATGAAACTCGGTCTTCTGCAGCAAACTGACAGCTCTCTCCACTGCGTGATGCATTTATGGGCTGAACTGTGTTCTCCAGAGCATTCTATCCCTTAGAACCTATGAGTGTGACTGTATATGGAAACAAGGTCTTTGCATATATACAGTGTGACTGTATATGGAAACAAGGTCTTTGCAGATATACTTTGCAGATAAGATGAGGTCCTTAGGGTGACCCCAATCCCACATAACTGGTGTCCCTGTGAGAAGAGAAGAGGTGCATGTAGAGGCACATGGGGGGACACCATGTGACAACTGAAGCAGAGACCGGAGTGATACATCAATGCATCCACAAGCCAGGGAGCACCACGGATTGCTGGAAACACCAGAAGCTGAGAGAAAAACATGGGAGAGATGGTCCCCTAGAGCACTCAGAGAGAGCGCGGCCCCGCCAACACCTTCATTTCAGATGATGGGACTCCAGAGTTGGGAAGGAATGAACTCCTGCTGCTTTGAGCCACCCATTTGTTGTCATTTGTTACAGCGGCCCTCAGGCACCAGCCACCATGGCCACCTTGATTTGGGGGCAGAACCCACCAGAAACCCTCCTTACATGGCGGGTAGGGAAGGTCTAAGGATAACTTCATTCTTCTGACAACAGCCTGGTGTCACCATCCTGCCTGCACTTATTTCCAAGAGCCATCATAACACAGTACCACAGACTAGGAGGCTTCAACAATGGGAATTTATTTTCCACAATTCTGGGGGCCAGAAATCTGAAATCAAGGCACTGTCAGAGTTGGTCTTTCCTAAAGCCTCTCTCCTTGGCTTTTTTTTTTTTTTTTTAAGTTTATTCATTTATTTTGAGTGACGGAGAAAGAGCACAGAATCTAGGGTGGAGCAGAGAGGACAGAGAGAACCCCAAGCAGGCTCCATGTCATCAGCGCAGAGCCCAACACCGGGCTCAAACCCATAAACCATCAGATCGCGACCAGAGCTAAGATCAGAGTTGGACGCTTAACCGACTGAGCCACCCGAGCACCCCCTCCTTGTTTTTTAGATGGCCGTCTCGCCCCTGCCTTCACATGGCCTTCCCTCTGTGCCTGCCTGTGTCCTGATCTCTTCGTGAAAGGACATCTGTCATACTGGACTGAGGCCCACCCAAATTACCCCATTTTAACTTAATTACTTTTTAAAGATACTCCTCTCCAAATGAGGCATTGGGGGTAAGGATTTCAACACATACATTTGTGCAATTCAGTCCACAGTGCTATCTCCTATTTTCAATTCCTAAGGAGCCTCTTATGATGCCTGTGTTCATAGCCTGGCCCCTTAAGTAATCTGGGCCGGGGGCTCAGAACATAAGGATGGCCCCGCCAGACCTGTCCCAGGGTCCAACAGCCAGGACCACACGACACTTGGGCCTTCCCCGTCCTCACACATGTTCTAGTGGTTCTGAACCCTTTGCCTTGTTCATGCTTCACCGCTGCCTCTGCTCTCCTGGCTTCAGCTATCTTGACGAGAATTCAGTGATCTCTTGGGCTATGCTGATGGCTAGTGTTCTGGTTAAATCTCTTCTTAACACCCCAGGCCTTTGATTCCCTCACTGTGGCACAGCCTCCTCCTCATGGCTGACTCTCCTTTCAACCCTCTTGCTGCCCTAACCTTATAGTCAAAATTTAAAACAGAACTGATGGACACATTTTGAGATACATAAGATTATTAGAAACAGAGTAATGAGTTCGCCTAAATGGCTGTTTATTGCTTTCATAAAGCAAAGCATAATTTCAGTATTTTCTCCTCCTTATTGGTTTAGTAGCCAAAATTATAATCGACAAGTTGCCTGAAACTCTGAATGTTTTAATCATGTTTTTAAATAATTTTTAAATGTTTACTTATTTTTGAGAGAGAAAAAGAGCACAAGAGGGGGGAGGCGCAGTGAGAGAGGGAGACACAGAGTCCAAAGTAGGTTTCAGGCTCTGAGCTGTCAGCACAGAGTCCGATGTGGGGCTTGAACTGCGAGATCATGATCTGAGCCAAAGTCGGACGCTTAACTGATGGAGCCACCCCGGCAACCCTTAATCATTATTGTAATGCTGCCTCACAATAACACATCTTATTTGAAGAAAATAGAATAAACAATCCATGCTGCAGAGATGAAAACTTTAGGAGGGAATAAATTAAGGACAGAATGACGGCATCATGTGGGCTCTTCAGGCAGAGGGCAAGAAGGGCAGATCCATGACAGTGACGTCGGGAAAGAAATCTGAAAAAGTCAGTGGAGCAAACCTTGGGTCTTTCTGGTCAAAAGCATTCCAGCCAGAAGAAATGGCAAGTTCAAGTGTCCTGAGGTGGCCATATGCCCAGAACAGGTGAGGAAGAGGGTCAGGAATGAGGCCGGAAAGGGATGGGGCGGCCATGTGAGTTCTCTAAGGACTTGCGATTTTACTCAGCGTGGGAGCAGAATGTCCTGGAGAGTCTGGATGGAGGAGAGAACGATCAGACGCATGCTGCGGAAGGCCTACTCTGGTTGTCTGTGGAGACAGGCGGAAGGAAGGGCAGAGAGGGTGGGGGGAGCAGGGGCTGTCAGGGAGCTCTAGGCAGCAGAGGGTGCTGTCTCCAGGGATGGAGGTAGAGAAAGACAGGCTTTGCCATCCAACTTGAAAGTACAGACCACTTGGGCTGAGACAGAAGGGGGGCCGGGGAAGATGTGGAGGAACAACAGAGAGGGCCAAAGAGCCGGGGATGGAGACCAAGCAAGCTGCCCAGGAGGAGCAGCACGGCCCCGCGAAGCACCGGTCCTGGGCCAGAAACCAAAGCCTGAGGACTGAGCCTTGACCACAAGGAGGTCCTTGGTGGAAATGACAGTGGGACGGGGTTTTGAGAGGAGAGAATGGGAGAAGTGGAGGCCATACCAGAGAGCATGCCCTCAAGGAGCAGCTCAGTCTGGGGGAGCTAACGTGCTGGGGTGACTGTCCCCGAGCGGGTGCTGATCTTCGGGGAAGGAGAGGAGAGCGAGCCCTGGAGGCCGTACCCACGCTGCTGATGTTGCGGGCATGCAGGGGTCTGCGGGCAGCCCACCAAGTAAACCCTGAATCCTCCTGAAGACTGAGGATGGGGGCTTGTCCCAAAACAGGATTCCTCAAGTCCTTTCTCTGTTGATCTCCGCTGGTCCAAGTGACAGCCAGCTTTTATTTAAATCAACTATTTTTGCAAAGCCGGGGAAAAGCCTGCTTTAACCTGCCGTCTCCTCCTCCAGAATGTTGGATCCTTGATATCTGGGAAGAATTTGCTTCCGTGTAATTTCTAGAAGTGCAATAGGAACTATGTTGGCACAAACATCAATACTAATGGTTAACATCCTTGGTCTGGCTTTGATTCCAAGAGAAGATCAATAAAGCACGTGTATTCAGGCTCCTATTGCCTCCTGGACTGCTCCTGAGGAGACTTCTGTTGCCAGGTCCCAGGTCCTATGCATGACCTCCCGCGCACTCCAGGACTGGGGTCGGGGCCCTGCTGATTTCCGTTGAGAATCTGGCCCCTGACGCCCGTTCTCTAATCTCAGTCCTGCTACTGACAATCTCTGGTGTCTGGCGTGAAGCTCCCAACCTCCCTGCACTTTATTTACTAGTTTTTAAATGCTGAGCTGATAACAGCATATTGCAGAGCAAACTAATTTCAGCATTATGTTTGTCTCTGGGTAGATTATGTTCAGTAAAGATTAAATTCTAGACCAGCTCCCCTGCTACTCAGAACAGTTCTGGACTACTTTCCCCCAGTGCTTAATCAGAAGTATTCAAGAATTACAAACAAATGCTGCCGTTGGCCTTGATGAAACGATGCTAAGTTATGCTGCCTTAAAACTACCCAACATTTTCTCTTGCCCATGGTCTGGATTGACCAAATCACTGCTTTTCCTCCCTGGATTTTATGCTAAACTTTACTTAAATGTGGATTTACCTCACAGAGAAGAGCTGCCCAAAAAGACTCACAGTAAGAGAGATTAAAATAGAAAGCAGAGGAGTTACACTGTGGTTGTGTCTTAACTAAAATTAACTTGATTCACACACAGCTCTTCGGAAAGAGAGATTATACATAAAGATACGGAAAGAGAGATTATACATAAAGATACAATGACATGTGCACCGTGCTTGTAGCTGTCTATTCCAGCTCAGGGCCCACCTCCTTCAAATGTTTAACATCCCACTCCAACGGGAAGAAAATTCTCCTCCCTCCTGGTCTTCAGTCACATATTAGGAAAAGCACCCACTAGTCCCTTGTGTATTCGTTTGCTAGGGCTGCGTAACAAAACACCGCAGACTGGGTAGCCAAACAACAGTTCTGGAGGCTGGAAATCCAAGGTCAAGCTGTCAGCAGGTTTGGTTTCTGGTGAGGCTTCTCTTCTTGGCTTGCAGATGGCAGCCTTCTCACTGTGCCCTCACATGGCCTGTTCTCTGTGTGCATTTATTCCTGGTGTCTCTTCCTCTTTTGAGAGGGCATCAGTCAGATTGGATTAGGCCCCACTCTAACAGCCTCATTTAGACTTAATCTCCTCTTCAAAGACCATACTTCACATACTTTACATTCTGAGCTACCGCGGGTTGGACTTCAACACATACATTTTGGAGGGAAACAGTTTAGCCCTTTGCACATGTTTGAATATTAGTAGGTACCTGATGTGTCTCTCCTCACCTTGAGTGCAGGCTCCCTAGATGAAAGGCCCTGTTTTCAGATTCTGGGTACCCCCAGCAATCAGCTGTTTGATGGGCTTCCTGATCACTACTGAATGTTGTTCACATTTGTCCTGATGCAAATATACTTTGAAGGAGAAAAAATATCAGCCGCAGCAGCTCCATGTCAGCGACTGGACTAGATGATTTCCCAGATTCCTTACAAATCCCATGACTGTTCATGCCCCAGCACCCTCCGTGTGGCTTCCCGAACAACTGTCCTCTCTAGAGAGTTTTAGTCATTTGCTTAATATCTTATAGTCAGCCCTCCCAAGAGGTGCCAGTCTTAACTTTTGCTAATTCCCTATGCATTGCTTATTTTTACGTCTGCATCTGGCAGTCCCTGAGATCCTGACCTGACTGGGACCTGGAAGCTGAGGAAATGGGCTTGGGGCAGTGCAGTGGGTGGCCTCAAGTTGTCCAGCACCATCCTGACCCCAAGAGGATTCCAACCAAGTTTTTCCAGCTCCAAGGTCAATAACCTAGTACTCCTCATTATGCAAAAATAAGAACACCAAGGGCTTTATGTTTTATGGGCAGTAATTCATGTAATGAAGTGAGATCACAGTCTCTCTTATGAATGCTGATGAACCTTATAACAGCATATCTTTCAGTACCAAAAGGATCCAGCATGCTTCTTTTGTGGATTCATAAAATGCTCAAATGCTCAAACCATATGTTTAGTACAACTCCCAATGGATATATGCTTCCTTAAATGAAAACAGAGGAATTTTTCAACATCAGGTGGGAAAATAAGCATGGATATTGGGAGCAGTATTCTAAATGTAGCCTCGAGTCAGTTCCAGGGCAGTGGGGACGATACCAGCTTTATGGCCTGGTACCTCCCAGCCATCCTTCCCTAAACCATCACGTTCACCCGACATGTACAGGACAAATCAAACCCAGAGACGTGTGCATGTGAACATGGGCCTTGCTGGACACATTCTGTGTACAAGCATCACTTCTATAAAAGTAGGAAAGCCAGTGTAAGCATCAAGTAGGCTTTCAAATGAAATAATACATTCGACGTCTAAAACTTTGTTAAGCGTAATGCGTAGGGAGCCCTTGTGGCTTCCCTGGGGGAGATGAAGGTGAGGTCTTTGCCAAACACCAATGGGCACTGCCCATCCCACCATGGAAAGGGCTCTTCTGTCACGACTGCACAAGTGGAAACACCCGAGCTTGAACAGAAGGTGCATCTCTGCGTGGCTGAGGCCCTGCGACCATTACTGCCCATGCCAATCTCAGGACTGTGGGTCTGACAAACAAAAGGCCATGTCATTGGCTCGGTGTCTCTGGGGAGGCTGTAACGGTCTCCTTTTACTACTGGAGTCTGGCTTTCTAAAATGGATTTTGTTCATTTTTCCCCTCAGATGGAGAGAGCCGCACGTGGCACTTTATGAACGGGGCCTCCCAGCAAGTGTGTGCAGGACAACGGGAGAGGGGGTGGTGTGCGGTGTGAGCCTCCTGGTGCAGAACGGAGGCTGGGCTGGGGCGCACAATAACATCTGTGTGTGACCCAGCAGCCTGCAGACCGGCTCCCCGCGAGGGGACACGCATGCCAAGCAAGGACGAAGAGGACTTGTGCTCATCCTTTTTATCTTACACTTGCTGGTTGTTTGTGAGTGGGGGGCGGGGGAGGTGGGGAGATTAAAAATAAGCAAAAAAAAAAAAAAAACCCTTCCTTGCTTGTGTTCCATCTGGATTTTTTTTTCTCCTCATGCGTTGATTTCTAATTCTCCAAAGTATCTTCCCACCTTAATTTTCTGGCATTTTTATATACACATGCGTCCAGTACCCGTGCATGAAGTCAGAGATACTGGTTCGTCTTCCAGACTCCTTTGGGTTTGGCGCTGTGTGGAGATCCAAGATGAGATACATGAGTTCCCATCCCCTTCCCGTGAACATAATTTATGGACTTTTCCCTGTGCTCAGAGCACGTAGCTAAGTCCTACACCAGCAGCGATCGCAGCGCATTCTTAACAGCCTCCCTGGACAGTTTGCTAAATTCTTTCTGAGAGCCTCTCGCTGGCCCTTACAAAGATTAGCTAAAAAACAAACTGGAAGCTGGGAATCCAACTGTGTGAACAGAAAGTACGTTCCATTGCACAGAGAGAGGATCAAGGCTGTGGAATCACAGCTGGCGTCCTGGCTGTCCCAGGTGAAGACAGCCTCAGGCAAAAATCAGCTTTCCCAAACCCAAGCGCATCCTGGGTTCACTGGAGTTGTTTTGTTTACATTTTGTTTTAACAGGTACTAAAAGTTAAAGGTGGGAATCTGAACTATGTAATAATTTTTTTCTTCCCCACGTCATTTTACCTGGTCCAAGAAGACAAAAGAGAGGCCAGCAGCACTGCTAAGTAACACTTCAGTTCGTGACCTAAAAACTCTCTCCCAGCAAGCCTGGAATCCCACGTGTCGTTTTCATCATCTAGCACAATGACAAACAAGCCAAAACACCTCCAGGATGACAGAGGACTGCAGAGCAAAGGGACACGAGGAATTTGGTACGAACACACAAGGACCTGTTGACTTTTTAGCCTGAACTTAGAAAGTATGGAGTTAACCAGAATTTTGGTTTGTAAAACAAATAGCTACTTATAAAATCCTCTGTTCATGTGGTTCTCTGTTCTCCACACGGAGAATCCCAAACCGGTCCTTGGGATAACTTCTGGAGAACAACACTACTATGGGGGGAAAAAAGTCTCAGCCAAGAACTTTGGTGTCCCCAAGGGCCGGGGAAACCTGAACGTTTAAGACCTCAATGCCAGGGGCTAACTGTTCCCTGTTGGACTCCAGCCCCCCACCCCCACCCCCTCAGCCAGAAGAGGACAGTGTACTCACCAGTCATTAGGGTGTAGTAATTGGGGTAAGAGAGACTGGGAAAGTCTGGGGTCAAGTAATCCACTTTCACTCCCCTGCTCACAATCTCTTTGAAACCAGGCAAGGACTCCAGGGCCTCATCACTGATGTAGTCTGAGCGAAAACCATCCAGCAGAAACACCAGGAGCTTCCGGCCGGCTGAGGCTGGCTGCACCAGGCTGAGCGCGAGGAGCAGCAGGAGGGCCTTGAACTTGGCTGCCATGCTGCCGGGAGCCTGCACGCTCGGCTGGCACAGCCGTCCCCTTGCGGAGGCTGAGGATGGAGAATCTGTAGCTATTCTCTCTTCTAGGGGCTGGACCTTGACTGCTGGCCTTCCTGAGCCAAGTTCACTTTCAGAATTTAAAGGTACAGCACCCCCTTTTAAACATATCTATGCTCACCCTTTACTAGAAAGACCAGAGACGAACTCCTTTGGAGAAGCTGGGTCTCCAAACAACCCAGAATCAACACTGGGGGAGAGAGGGCAACCTTATTATTTTGGGTGAGAGTTCCAGAAATACAAGCACCCACAGAGAGGTAGAATTTTAGAAGATGACAGAAGTCAACGCTAACTTTGCAGCTGGGCTAACCAAAGGGTGGAACCAAGGGGAAGGGCAATCTTTTAATTCGCTGCTATCCCGCGTCTCTGCCCCATTTAGATTCTCCGACTGCCTTCTTCGCTTATAATTTAGGAGCACGCACTTCCTAGTTCAGTATATAAGCAAGAGATGATAAAATGTGTGAACTTTTCAGCAGTGCCTCTGTCATGCCAGCATTTAGAAACAAATTACCTGTCAGTGTCTCGGCTGCCTATCTCTTCCCTACGCGTCTATAAAACAGTGTTTGTAGTATTCTTCAAGTTGTTGGTGTTCAAACCCATATGCAGGAGGGGGTGGCTCTCAGCAGAGCTGCAGAACTAAAGAGAAAGCTCCAGAGTTGAACAACAAGGGGTCGCTGCTGTCACATCGGTCCCAGGTAGCACTGCCCCAAGACAGCAGCCATGAGATAGAGTGGGGGGTCCGGAGTCCACGGTGGAGAAGCAGATACAACCATGTGGGCTTCATGACAAGAAGGACTGGGCAGAGGAGGGACTTGGAAGCTGGCCAGGAGATCAGGGAAGGGCAGCAAGACACAGGTGGGCCGGGCACTCCACCCAGACTGCCAGGGTTGCCTGGGGTGGGTCTCTCACTTTACAGAAAATTAAATGGAAAGGCTTATAAAATGTGCACGGCCCATACAGATGCTAGCTCTTACCAGCATTATAACATCGCTCAGATTCTGCCACGAGGCCCAGGGCAAAGCTTTACAAGGACTGACGGCAGCCAGCACCAGCCACCCTGATCTCGGTCAATTATTTTTTTTAATTTTATTTTTGAGAGAGAGAGAGACAGAATGTGAGTGGGGGAGGGGCAGAGAGAGAAAGGGAGACACAGGATCTGCAGCAGGCTTCAGGCTCTGAGCTGTCAGCACAGAGCCTGACACGGGGCTTAAACTCACAGACCACGAGATCATGACCTGAGCTGAAGTCAGACACTCAACCGACTGAGCCACCCAGGTGTCCCTGATCTCGGTCAATTCTAAAACACCTCTCCCACCCCTGACCGCAGCCTGAGGCCTCTCTTCTCCTGTGCTGTTGCATGTAGAGTCACACCCATGCACGAGACCATTTCTAAACTGTGCAGCAAAAAAGGAAACACATAAGCCAAATTACCATTCCTGCTTTAGCGGACTTAAACAAGGCTTAGACTTCATTTTTCCAACAAAATTAATGATTTTCGCAAAAAAAAAAAAAAAAGAAAGAAAAATAGAGGAGCTTTTTCTTCATGTTTGTTAGTTTGAAAACTATCATTTCTTTGGGCTGTGGGTTATTATTGTTATTCTAAACAGAACAAAGAAAAAGGGAAGGGAAGGGAGGAAGAAAGGAAAATAAGGAAAGAGAGAAAGGAGACAGAGGAGGGAGGGAAGGTGGGCAGGCAGGAAAGAAGGAAGAAAGGAAGAGAAAAATGAAGGAGAGAGAAAAGAGAGGGGAAAGGTCCTGATGAGCTGGTGGGCTGCACAGGCACTGATCACACACAGTAAAGAGACTTTTGTCCTGTCAAAGGGTCCATGGAGGCAGCAGACACGGCTAGATGCGCTGTCAGCTCCTGAGCGGCTCCAGGGTTTCGGACTGTGCAGGGGGTGCCGTAGTGCAAGCCCACGTGATTTGCCTTAAGGTGGCCCCTGGGCTCACTTGGGGAAACGTTAAGGACTCCGAATTTTAAAGATGAATATAAATGGGGTATCCACACTCCTTGGCCACTGTTGGGAGGCACAGCCCAAAATATAGCTCCGAGTGTCCACAGATCCCCAGAGGGTCCCAAGGCTCTGGTGACAGCACGGTGAGGCATCTGGGTGGGGCACTGTAATGTGCCCTATGTTGTTTTACGATGATCTTACTGCTTTACAATCATGTTTAGACAGTTTCTCTAAAGTTCTAGGTCAATTAATTATAAGTAAGTATCCTTAATAAACATTCCCACATAGGAAGAAAGAAACATATGGATGGCATTCAAACCACGGAAATCCCAGCACTGCCTGCAGTAGGATTCCTCCTAGTCTTCTACATTCTGGCCTGGAAAAGTTTGGAAATAAAAGCTGGAAGCAAGAGACGAGAAAGTGTGGTTAATATTAACTGCCCCAAGTCTTGTGGTCCAAAGTCTTATGTGTCTGTTATCTGGATGAGATTACTGGGGGTGGTTATCAGCACCTAATACTGAAGAGAACTTCTTGGTACTTGTTTTTCAAAGACTGACAATGCTATATGCTCACTGTCCACAGGGGTTTAACACAGACTATACAGAAACATGAAAAATCTCCAGTCTGGAACCACCTTTGTGTTGACAGCTTTAAGCAGTTGCTAGTGACACGCATGAGCTCTCCGGAGTGTGCTGCCCGGATCTGTCAACACTCCAGTGCCTCGCCTCCACAGAGAAAGACAGGTGACGTGAAGAAAAGAGACCGAGGCCTACAGGAAGAAGACATGATTCCATGGCCTGGATTCTGGAATTAAGCACTGTGTGATTCTGGGGAAGGTGCCTTTCCACGCTTTAGTTTTCTCCTCTGAAAACTGACAGAAGTTTGAAGGTCCTTTCCACCTAAGGGTCTGAATAGACCCTTTTTCCAAAGGGGACAAACAGATGGCCAACAGGCGCATTAAAAGATGGTCAGTAGTCATGAATCACCAGAGGCATGTAAATCAAAACCACAGGGAGATATTGCCTCACACCTGTTAGAATGACTAGCATCAAAAAGATGAAAAATAACAAGTGTTGGTGAGGCTGTGGAGGAGGAAATGAAATCGCTGTCTCAAAGACACGACTGCACCCTCATGCTCGCTGCAGTAGCATTTAAAATAGCCGAGATACAGAAACAACTCAAGTGTCCATCAATGGATGAAAGGATGAAGAAGATGCGGTGTGTATATACACATAAATGTATACACACAATAGAATATTATTCAGCCATGAGAGAGAAGGAAATCCTGCCATTTGCAAAAACAGGGATGGACCCTGAGGGCATTATGCTAAGCAAAATAAGTCAGACAGGGAAAGACAAACAACTGTTATGTTCTAACTTATATGTGAAATCTAAAAAATACAAAATCACAGAAACGGAGAGTAGGATGGTGGTTGCTGGGGGCTGTGGGGTGGGGGAAATGGTGAGATGTTGGTCAAAGGGTACAAATTTCCAGTTATGAGATGAATAAGTTCCAGGATCTAATGTACGATATGGTGACCATAATTACTTATATACTTGAAAAGTTATTTTTTTAATGTTTTATTTATTTCTGAGAGAGAGACACACACACAGCATGAGCTGTGTGAGAGGAGGGTCAGACAGAGGGGGAGATACAGAATCTGAAACAGGCTCCAGGCTCTGAGCTAGCTGACAGCACAGAGACCAACGCGGGGCTCAAACCCATGAACCATGAGGTCATGACCTGAGTCGAAGTCGGACGGCCACCCAGGCGCCCCATATATACTTGAAAGTTATTAAGAGAGTACATCTTCAATGTTATCACCACACACACACAAACACACACACACACGGTTAATTATGTAAGGTGATAGAGGTGTTAACTAACCTTATTGTGGTAATCATTTTGTAATGTGGTAATCATATATATATATGATATATATGTGTATATATATTTATATGTTTTGAATCAGAGAGAGAAGAGAGTGTTCTGGAAAATATGACAGTTAAAGGTAAAAAGGAGGCAAAGGTGGTATTAAAGAAAGTGCATGACAATATTCTATTTGTTCCTACCAGAAAAGTAGTCTTTTTCCACTTTTTAAATGACAAAGTTCTCCAGGAACATACTCCCTCTACAAAAGGCAGATGACTAAGCAGGATGACATGAATACTAAGTGGAAGGTCTAGAAACCATTAGCCCGAGTCCTCAGCTCATGCTTCGGCACTATCTTGCTGTTTCAAGGTGAGGGTCAGGGACCCTCTCTTTATTCCTGTCAGAGCCACCTGTGAGAACCTCTATGGGCTTCGGACGGAGCCCCAGACTCATAGGTACAGTGGGAGGCGCCTGCCCTCACCTCTCCAGAGTACAGATAAGTGCTGAACCCAACCCACCAAAATCCCAGTCAGTAAGACCAGGTTAATATGTAGCTTTTAAGGCTCCTCGTTAGATTTTGGTCAAACTCCAGGCTTGGAAAACAATGCTGACAATGACAAGCAGCGATGGACCAATGGGAGCAAGGTCATGTCTGTATCAGGTTTGCAGTCTAGAAAGCAGGCTCTGGAAGCCACGTGGAGGCACTAACAGTGTGGGCAGAAGCAAGAATGACAATACCCTTAATATCAAGTTTTTAATATCAAGAACTCTAAACACATTAATTAAGACCTTTTGATAATTTTTAAGGTAGGTATTTATACCTCTGAGATACAAAGGAAATTAAGGTTCAGAGAAGCCTAATGTCAAGTAGCCTGAAGTGTCAGAATTGAAATTCAAGCTCAGGCCTCTTTTCTAGTCTTACATTTTGAGGGGAATACATTCAATTTTTGAAATTAGGAAGAAGAATCAAAGCCTGTGTGAAAGAAAAGAGAACAAAGCCTAAGTGTCTTTCATTTACCTTGATTAAACTGAGCGAATGAAACAGAAAATTACCACTATTAACACTAAGGAAATAAATGTCACAGGCAACATATACTCACGGAGGCTAAACTTAGGGGGAAAGTAAGGAAGTGTTCAAAAGAAGGAAGGATGGGGCGTGTCAAAGGGACCCAGGAGCCAACGTGAAAGGATTCCCAATGACCAAAGGCAGAACAATGTCAAGCATAAACTAAGCAATGCAATATTGGCATATTAACCTGCAGTATAAAGTAAACATACAAGTCCATTCCATACTGACATGTATAAATAAATAAATAAAACAAACAAATAAATAGGATGTATAACTAACTAAATAAACAAACAAGAGAGAAGTGACAAATATGCGTTACAAAGGAATTCCAAGTAATACATGTTGATTTCCTCACTCCAGGTGCTGGAACTTGATCAAAGTCAGGCCAGACTTAGAGACTCACTTCCAAAGAACAGAGTAGGAAAAGGGGAATAATAACTGCGATGGAGAAATCTACCAGACAGGACATTACCCAAAGTGATGAAGGTTAACATTACCAGTCAAACCGTGTGGACGTCAGGTACCCCTGTCATCTCATAAGATCTGATAATACCACTTTGCTCTGTGGTATTCCTTCCAAAAATCCAAAGCCTCGGTCTCATCACAAGCAAAACACCAGACAAACCCAGATTACAGGATAATTGTCAAGTACTCCTTAAGAATGTCAAGGTCATGAAGGAAAGGAAGGTTTCCTTTCCTGCATCTCAAATACACGCAGGCCACTACCAGTCAGTCTACGCTGACTCTGCATCTTGGCATGGTTAACAAGTCTAAGTCTCCTCATTGAAACAGGCAAAAAAGAGTTTCTGTAGTATCCAAAGATTTGTTTGACTGGTTCCAATAAGAGAAAGCTTATAACCCTGCAACCAAAAAAGTGTGTTAAGAGAAATCACGGTGCTGTGCTACACTAGGGTGCGGACGCTGGTGTGATAACCCACCGAGCCCTAGAGAAGCTCTCATGCGTCCGTTTGTACAAGGATGTAGGCACACGGATGTTTCTTGCAGCGGTGTTTGTAATGACAAAAAATCAGAAACCATCTAAATGCCCACTGGCGAGGGAAGGAGTAAGTGATGTCAATACTCGTATAACAGAACACTCCACAGCTGTTCAACAGAGTGAGCCCATCTGCAATTCTGCTTTCCAACGTGTGTTAGCTGCAGTCACCCAGGCTTGGGATGCGGATGATCCCCCTTCTGACGGTGTCAGGAGGTCAGTGGTCGCCTAGCCTAAAGCTGTACACAACGCCCACATCACTCACCGCACTTCATCCCACCATGCAGCATCCTGCTACCGCCAGCATCACAGGAAGGAGGGTGAGTACAGAACAAGAAGATATTCTGAGAAAGAGAGGCCATATTCACCTATGCTTTTGTTATAGCGTATCGTTGTTCTATTTCATTATTAGTTATTGCCCTTAATCTCTCACTATGCTTAATTATAACAGAGGTGTGTATGTATGGGATAGAACTTAGTATACATAGGGCTCAGTGTTGTCTGTGGCTGATTCTGGAACATATCTGTGGCAGGTAAGGGAGATGACTGTAGACTTAAACGTCTAGTTGTTGGGTAGAGCTCAACAACAATGTTGAAAGGGAAAAGCAAACTGCATGTGGGTACAAACAGTATAAAATACTGACATTAAGACATGCAGCACAATATATAATAGCACCAATACCAGAGGAATTAGAAACACCAAACTCAGGACTGAGGTTTCCTCTGGAAAGGAGACCTCGAGGAGAATGAAATTGGAGAGCGGTACAATGGGGGTTCTGACTTGGCCTGTGATGTTCTATTTATTTAAAAAACAAACCAAAAAACAAAACAAAACAAAAAACCCTGAGGTGTATATATTTGTGACAAAATGCTACAGTTTCACAAACCCGAGGGTTGGTACATGGCGTTTATATTATGCTCTTGGATTTTCTGTAGGCTAGAAACATAACTTTTGGAAAAAAAAAAAAAATCAGCAGGTCTTAGTGATTAATTGAACGTGTGGGTGGTAGAGGAGAGGGAAGGGTCCTGGATGAATCCCAAGGTTCTGCCTGAGATGACAGAGTGGTACCATTTGTCAAGATCCGTACTGTAGGAGAACTGCCATCTTTAAGCAATCACCTCGTCATATAAATCAGAAAAAAAAGAGAAAAGTTAACCTAATTCAAACCATGATCCAAGGTAACAAAGGAACTTTATCTTCAAAATAGGACTAGGGAAGTGATCTCAGCACACCCGTCAAGAATGAGCAATTCTGAGTCCTGGCTCAAATACTCTTGTACAAATGACCTAATGTTCCCTCTTTACGTCTTTGCTGGATAAACAGAAATCATCATGTATGCAGAGGGAAGTAAAATGAACCATTTAATAATTATGCAACAGTCAAATGTAAAAACTCACTTAAAACCAATTGAAACTGCTCAGTGTTTTTTTTTTTTTTAAAGAAAACTGGAAAAATGGTTAGTCATGGCAATAAGTGTCTTTGAGTTTACATTAACTATGTGGAATATGAAGGGACAATGCAGTAGCGTGTAACTGAAAATGCCTTGACAAAAAGTTGCCACATCTTGGCTGTGGCCAGATGGGAAGAACTGCTTTGGAAAAAGGAATTAGAAGCACAGAATTCTAGGGCTGTAAACATGGAAGGGGCTGCAGAAATAATCCAACTGTAATCTCCTCATTTTGGAGAAGAAAGGGCTGAGTGTCAACTAGGTAATGGGACTTGGTCTACAGGAATGCCAAGCTAACTAATGGCAGAGTTATCTCCCATATTAATGCTTTTTTACATTTCACTTTTATTTATTCTGTGTCTCCTTCCACTCCACTCCTTTCTGTTTATTTGTCTGTCATATATTTATTGCCTGCTTTTACTGGGTCAGGTCCACAGTCCCTTATTTGAAACCCTTGGAGCCAGCTATATTTTGAAATTGAGGTGTTTTTCTCATTTGAAAAGGTAACATGGTGCATATAGAGCATGTTATATAAATACCTGCAGCATTTCCGGCATCACTCAATAACCAAGTCTGTTAACATTTCTATAGAAAAATGTAGGGGTGCCTGGGTAGCTCAGTCAGTTGCACGGCTGACTCTTGGTTTCGGCTCATGTCATGATCTCAGGGTTGTGGGATTGAACCTCAGGTCAGGCTCCTCACTAAGTGGAGCCTGCTTAAGACTCTCTCTCTCCCGTTGCCCCCCTTTCTCACTCATACTTTCTTCCCGACCAAAAGTAAAAAAGAAAAAAAGAAAAATGTATGAACATTCATGCTAAGTGGAATAAATGCATAAAAACCCTTAGTAGTTTCACATTGTATCAAGGTGAGTATAATCTACCAAATTCAGGTTAAGATCAGGATTTTCCCCAAGTAAAGTTATCAATACCTTTAAGTTTTCAGAACTTTATAAACTCCAGAAATATGGGTAGGGACATAAACTTGATGTTTTGGAGACAACTCTAAATGTTACTAGGTAAGGATATATTCTTTGCCCTTAGTCCACAGGGCTTGGTGATGCCTTGTCAGTGTAGAGCATTGTTAGAAAGAGAGAGGACAGGCCATCCCTACGTCCTAATAAAATACTCAATGCCATGAGAAGCTGCAGAAGGTAAAAATGCCTAGAAATAAGCACGAGGGAGGCATGAGGTGCTAATGTGGACAACCACAAACAAGTATGTGACTGTCAATTAGGATATAATCACCAACTACCTTCGCTTACCTTTGCTCTGCAGGATATCGGTTTAAATCTCAGCAAAAGACATTTCTCCTCTCTTGGACGGACCACGCTCCTTCTAAGAATCCTCTTCTACACAGCTTTGCCCAGTCCCTAGCTCCTACTGGAGGGGAGCGTTTATGTCAGCCATTTTTGTGTCCGCTGACTCTGTCCTGTGACCTAACCACAGCTGACTGGTCAAGGGTGGGCCCTTGACTCAAGGGCAGCTAATCTAACAGCTTGTATAGGACTCATGGAATACTTTGAACATAACCATAAGTTTCCTTCCTCTGGAACTATCGGTTGGATCAGTGTCAGTGACATGTAAGCTGAAGCCATGAAGAAGAAACCATAAATAAGCAGAGGAATCAAGGTGGTAGAGAGGGGCAAACGAAGAGAGAGAAGCAGAAATAGATGTGGAATATACCGTACGTTCAGAAAAGAGAAGATGTCTCCAGTCCTACTTCTGCCTTGGATCCTTACCAGCTTCATTTCTAGTCCACAGTCTCCTTCCAATAAACCCCGTTCTCATAAGGGGATCTGAGTGGGACTCTGATCTTTGTACCAACAACCACCACTAAGGCTACTAGCTGCCAAGTAACACAAAGTACCTCTTTCCAATCCAGCGTCTGACAAGTGTGGTCCAGAAAGAAGTTTCCAGTTTCCTTCCTTGAGAAATGTTATTTTTTACCTAAATTCTAGTTAGTTAACATGCAGTGCAGTACTGGCTTCAGGAGTAGAATTCAGCGATTCATCACTTACATACAACACCCAGTGCTCATCACTCATCAAGTCCATCCCACACCTGCCTCCTTCTATCAACCATCAGTGTGTGCTCTATCATTAAGAGTCTCCTGGGGCGTCTGGGAGGCTCAGTTGGTTAAGCATCCAACTCTTGATCCCAGCCTAAGTCTTGATCTCAGGGTCATGAGTTCAAGCCCCTCGTTGGGCTCTGTACTGGGCATGAAGCCTGCTTTAAATAAATAATTTCTTACAGCTTGTTTCCCTCTCTTTTTCCCTTTCCCATATATTCATCTATTTTGTTTCCTAAATTCATCATATGAGTGAAATCATATGGTATTTGTCTTTCTCTGACTTATTTTACTTAGCATGATACACTCTAGCTCCATCCACCTTATTGCAAATGGCAAGATTTCATTCTTTTTGATGGTGGAGTAATATTTCATTGTGTATATATACTTCTTACATTCACCAGTTGATGGCCACTTGGGCTCTTTCCATAGTTTGGCTATTGATAATGCTGCTATAAACATCAGGGTACATGTGTCTGTCTGAATCTGTATTTTGCATTCTTTGGGTAAATACCTAGTAGTGCAATTGTTGGATCATAGGGCAGTTCTGTGTTTGACTTTTTGAGAAATTCCTTGAGAAATTTTAAAGAATGTTAATTAAGTACCTGCCTGAACCAGTTCAAGTGGGGCTGGAAATGGCCCAGATCACCTAAGGGGTGCTCTCTAGGCTTATGTTTATCCAGTCAGAAGGTCCTGTGCTTGGTTTGATCCAAGCTCTCCCCCTATTGCAAGGGGGTGACCCACAATGTCTAGCTCTTGGGAGCCCCTTTTCTGAAGATATACATGATTGAAGGAATTTGCATCTGTGCGTTTATTAGATCTTATTAAAAAAAGAGTCTAACAGAACCAAATGCTATCATTATGAAAAATTTGTGCAGCACTCCTTTATGTTACATAAGAGTTAGACCTACATTTCACAGAGACTGGATATTCCAAGTTAATGTATGCCACTTGCAATAGAAGTTGAATTTTAAATTTGGTTATAGAAGTTAAGTAGAACTTATTTTTAAATTTTTATATTTTTTAAATGTTTTTTGTATTTATTTTTGAGAGAGACAGAGTATGAGCAAGGGAAGAGCAGAGAGAGGGAAGCACAGAATCTGAAACAGGCTCTAGGCTCTGAGCTGTCAGCACAGAGCCTGACATGGGGCTCGAACTCATGAACCATGAGATCATGGCCTGAGCCGAAGTTGGATCCTCAACTGACTGAGCCACCCAGGTGTCCCGAAATAAGCACAACTTTTAAAGAACCTGATGGACTGTCCTTTCTAGGAATATGATGAACTATATACCAAGACTGACCTGCTTGATGAAAACAATTAAAACAAAAATGAAGTGATTTCTTAAAAAAGCATTAATCAAAAACAAAGTGACTTCTTTAAAATGCATTAATAATATCACAAGAAAGAAAAGCATCACTGGGGCCCAAAACCAAGTGAACACAAGAAGGCAGACTGGTCAGAATGCAAAATTAGCTCTGGACGTCTGCTTTTTAAAGCGTCACTCCCAGCAGGGAACAAGAGACAAATCCTAGGCCAGATAAAGATGAAGGGAGTCTAACAGAATCATAAAGATGGGAGTCTAAGCAGATGAAAGACCATCATTAAAAACAAACAAACAAACAAAAAACCCTATCACCACCACTCTGAGAAAACAAGAAAGGAAAACTGCTTTTCTTGAAATTCTGGTGGGTGAAAACTCCATAATTCTTAATGACAATCTAGCCCCCATATGAGTTTGTGTCCCAATTCACACTATTTGTGGAGTCAAGTAACCGCCAGGCAAAGAATGTAGCTTCAAATTACCCCAAGCTGAGAGTCCACACAGGTACCTGGAATTAGTAAATAAATGCTAGTCCTCCCTGAAGAAATTCACCTTGAATTTGAAATCCCAGGAATTCCCACCTATGAAGTTCCAGGAATAGAATGTAAACACATCACTTGTGTGTACATGCGCGTGTGCGCGCGCACACACACACACACACACACACACACACACACAAGGAAACCAGGCATTTGGCTAAAGGGCAGCAGAAACAAAAAACAGAAGAATCAGATATTGGAATTATCAGCTACACAATATAAAATAAACACACTTGACATGCTTAAGAAATAAAAGAGAGGATGAAAAATAGGAGTAGGAAGTAAGAAAAGATTTACAACAGAAACAGATATGAAAAAGAACCAAATAGAAATTCCACAACTGAAACATAAAATAAACAAAATTCCAAACTTAGCGGAAGTTTTAATGAAAGATTAGACAAAGCTGAATAAAGCACTAATGAACTGGAAAAGAGAGCTGAAAAAAATATTCAAAATGCAGCACAGAAAGAAGAAAAGAAAGAAAATATGAAAGAATGCTTAGGAGACTTGGAAGAAACCAAACATTTAAGCAGAATTCCTAAGGTCAAGGAGGAAATGGGACAGGCTTTTGAAGAGATAACTGTGGCAACTTTCCCAGAAGTGACAACAACTGTCAACAGCCTTTTTTTTTTTTTTTTTAACATTTGTCTATTTTTGAGAGAGAGAGAGACAGACCAACAGACAGAGCATGAGCAGGGGTAGAGAGAGGGAGACACAGAACCCAAACAGCTCCAGGCTCTGAACTGTCAGCACAGAGCCCGACATGGGGCTCGAACTCATGGACCAGGAGATCATGACCTGAGCCGAAGTCGGATGCTTAACCAAATGAGCCACCAGGCGCCCCTATCAACAGCCTTCTGATTCAGGACGCCAAATAAGTTCCAAATAGGTAAATAAAAAGCAATACTTAAGGATAAATCCGAGGGCATTACGCTAAATGAAATAAACCAGACATAGAAGGACAAATACTGCATGATCTCACTTACATATGGAATCTAAAAATAGTTAAATTCATAAAAGCAAAGTGTAGAATAGGGGTTGCTGGAGACTAAAAGGGAGGGGAAAATGGGGAGATGTTGGTCAAAGGGAAGAAACTTTAGTTACACAGGATGAATGAAGTTTAAATATCTAATGTAGAGCACAGTGACTGTAGTTACTAATACTGTATCATATACCTGTAATTTGTTAAGAGAATAGATCTTAAGTGTTTTCACCATACAACAAAATAATGATTATTATGCAGTGTGATGGATAAGTTAACCAGCTTGATTGTGGTAATCAATTCACAATGTTCACCCATGTCAAAACATCACATTGTACACCTTAAATACACACAGTTTTTGTCAATTATACCTCAGTGAAGCCAAGGGCAGAAAAAAGTAATATACATCTAGGCAGATCATAGTGAAGTTACAGAGCACCAAAGACATGGTAAAAAGCAGACATGGGAAAAGGGAAAGATTACCCAATAAAACAGAAATACAGAATACGGAATAAGGAATTACTTCTTAACAGCAACAGAAGCCAGAAGACAATGGAGCAGTATCGTTGAGGTGCTAAATAAAAAAATAATGATCAACCTAGAATCAGGGGAAATAACTTTCAATAATGAGAGCAAAATAAAAGTATTTTCAGACAAGTAAAGACAGAGTTTTTCTCACAGACTCTCATCAAAGGAAACTCTAAAGGATGTGCTTTAGACATGAGGCAAGTTGTCCAATTAGGTTTAAGATGCAAGAAGGAATGAAAAATAAAGGAAATAATGAATACGTGCCTAAGTCAAAAGAATTTGGTAGAGAAAACAGCACTGATAGTATTGATCTCATGGGGTCAAAATTAGAAATAAACTCAACAATTTTTTAAAAAATTGAAGAAGACCTAAGGTCATGCTTTTGGTTCCCTTTTTTAAAAAAATATTTTTTAAGTTTATTTATTCATTTTGAGAGAGAGAGAGAGACAGTACGAAGGGGCGAGGGGCAGAGAAGGAATCCTAAGCAGACTCCATGCTGCCAGCACTGATTCTGATGCGGGGCTCGAACTCACAAACCATGAGATCATCATCTGAGCTGAAACCAAGAGTTGGACACTTAACTGACTGAGCCACGGCAGGCACCTCTATTGGTTTACTTTTCAACTGAATGTGTCATATTAAATTTTTTAAGTATGCATTTAAAATATATGAATGTAAACTAATGAGAAAGAGGGAAAGGTGAGGAAAAATAACCATCCAAAACAAGAAAAGGTAAATAAAACAAAAGAAAATGTTAAACCATAGGAACATCACGGGCAAGAAAACATGGTGACAGAAACAAATCCAGGTTGACTATTACTTACAACCAATACTAGGACTAAATTCTCCCCTTTAAAAGCAAAGATTATGAAGTTGGATTTTAAAAACATAACTATATGCCATCCTGATGAGGTCCCAATAGTTCATTTTTGCTTTTGTTTCCCTTGCCTCCAGGGATATGTCCAGTACAGAGTTGCTCTGGCCAAGGTCAAAGAGGTTGCTGCCTGTGTTCTCTTCTAGGATTTTGATGGTTTCCTGTCTTACATTTAGGTTTTTCATCCATCTTGAATTTATGTGTGTGTGGTATAAGAAAGTGGGCCAATTTCATTCTTCTGCATGTTACTGTCGAGTTTTCCCAACACCATTTGATAAAGAGACTGTCTTTTTTCCATTGGATATTCTTTCCTGCTTTGTCGAAAATTAGATGGCCATACATTTATGGGTCCATTTCTGAGTTCTCTATTCTGCTCCACTGGCCTATGGGTCTGTTTTTGTGCCAGTACCATACTGTCTTGATGACTACAGCTTTGTAACATAGCTTGAAATCCTTCGGCACAGTGAAGGAAACAATCAACAAAACTAAAAGGCAACCAATGCAATGGGAGAAGATGTATGAGAATGACCTATCAGATAAGGAATTCGTATCCAAAATCTATAAAGAACTTATCAAATTCAACACCCAAAAAACCAATAATCCAGTGAAGAAATGGGCAGAAGACATGAACAGATACTTTTTCAAAGAAGACCTCCAGATCACTAACAGACACATGAAAAAATGCTCAACGTCACTCACCATCAGGGAAATACAAACCAAAACCACAATGAGATACTGCCTCACACCCATCAGAATGGCTAAAATTAACAATTTAGGAAACAACAGATGTTGGCGAGGATGCGGAGAAAGGGCAATACTTTTGGTGGGAATTGGTGGGAATGCAAACTGATACGGTCACTCTGGAAAACAGTTTGTGGAGTTTTCTCCAAAAGTTAAAAATAGAACTACTCTATGACACAATTGCACTACTAGGTAATTATCCAAAGGATATAAAAATGCTGATTCAAAGGGGCACGTGTACCCCAATGTTTATATTAGCACTATCAACAATAGCCAAAGTATGGAAACAGCCCAAATGTCCATCGACTGATGAATGGATAAAGAAGATGTAGTATAGACACACAATGGAATATCACTTGGTGATCATAAAGAATGAAATCTTGCTATTTGCAACAATGTGGATGGAACTAGACTGTGTTGTGCTAAGTGAAATAAGTTAGTGAAAGACAAATATTGTATGATTCCACTCATATGTGGAATTTAAGAAACAAAATAGATGAACATAGGGGAAGGGAAGGATAATTAAGATAAACACAGAGAGGAAGACAGATCATAAGAGACTTTTTTTTTTTTAAGTTTATTTATTTATTTTGAGACAGACAGAGCAAGCAGGGGAGGGGCAGAGAGAGAGGGAGAGAGAGAATCCCAAACAGGTTCCACACTGCCAGCGTGGAGCCTGATGTGGGCCTCGAACCCATGAAGCATGAAATCACAATCTGAAATCAAGAGTCAGATGCTTAACTAACTGAGCCACCCAGGCACCCCATAAGAGACTCTTAAATACAGAGAACAAAGTGAAGTTTGCTGGAGGGGCTGGTGGGTGGATGGATGGGCTAAATGGGTAACAGGCATTAAGGACGGCACTTGTTGGGATAAACACTGGGTGTTATATTTAAGTGATGAATCACTGAATTCTCCTCCTGAAACCAATACTGCACTACATGTTAACTAACTTGAATTTAAATAAATAAATACATAAACATATGAATAAATAACTATAGGCCAGTTATATCATTTAAAATAGAAGGCTACAGTAATGTTGAAAATTTAAAAGTAGTACAAAGATTCTAAACAAAAGTGAACAGATGTGGCATTATTAAAACCAGACAAAATAGAGTTTAAGGAAAAATCACAACTAGAGTGAAGAGAAGCTGCATGATAAAAAAGGTTAGTTTGCCAGGAAAATGGGTCAATTCTAAACTTCTAATAACTTATAATATGGTCTCCAAAGATATAAAGCAATAACTAACAGAACTATGAGAAATTTAAAAATCTGTTCTGCAATGGCAGGTTCCAAACCACCTCTCCAAATAACTGATGCTTCAGAATCAGTAAGGATGGTGTTTGAATAGCACAGTCAACAGGAATCATCTAATGGACACATACTTAACACTGCAGCAAACAAGCAGAGAATTCACATTCTTTCCAAGCACATGTGGAACATCTGTGCAAAATGGACCCCCCCAAAAAAACCTACTCAACAAATCTCAAAATTTGATATCATACAGCCCACATTATTTGGCAAAAACCTAATTAAATTTTAAATCAACAGTAAAAAGATAACTTTCTAATTATTTTTCTAATGATAACACCCTGGATTACATATGTCTAGCAACAAAGAAAATGTTGAATAATTCATGGATAAAGAAGAAATCATTATAAGAATTATAAAATATTCAGCCCGGAATGATAATATTGATACTACATAATAAAATGTGTAGATGCAACTAAAGTTGTATTTATAGGGACATTTATAATTTTAAATATTTATATTATAAAATAAGAAGGCTTCAAAATGAATGCCCTAAGTACCCAACCTGAGAAATTAGAACTAGAACAACAGAATAAACCCTAAAAAAGTAAGAGCAAATAAATAAAAAGAGCCAAAATTAAAGAAATAGAAATGAACACAAAACAGAAGATCAACAAAACCAAAAGTCGGCAAGCTCAACAAAAAAGAGAGGGAAAGAGAGAATGCACACAATTAGGCAGTAATAGAAATGGAAAGAGGGACAGAAGTACAGATCCTGTGGTGATCAAAACTTAAACAAGATATTCTAAACAACTTAATGTCAATAAAGTTGAAAACAGAGAAAACCGCCAAATTTCTAGAAATCCATAACCTACCAAAACTGACTCAAGAATATTCGGTTCTTACTGGTGGTGAACACAGTAAAACACAGTAGTAAAAAAAAAAAAAAGTCTATATTAAACTTCTAGACTTGTCAGATCACTATGCTGTACACCTAAAACTAATATAATAGTATGTGTCACCTAAATAAGGAAAAATTAGGTTCTAATAGCATCAGAAATTAAATAATAGAGGTCAGATAGAAAATAGATACTATAATAGAAACAAAAATGTTACATATTCATCCTATATAAAATTTGAAAAGGACAATAAAAATCCTTACGTATTATTATTTTTTAAACTGATAGGTCTGTTCACCAACAAGGCCTAGAAGCAATGTCATCTCAGTAGCAGTGAGTTTGGCGGGGGAGGGGGAGGCAATTAAGTGGGGGGTCTCTCCACTCAAGCTCATTTTTTTTTTTGGATGGTCTCAAGGTAAGTGCTACTTGGTAGCAAGAGAAATAAATGAATTGAGCTCTGAGGACAATTTATTAAAAGACCAGCATCTGCAGGTAAAATAATTACATGTCAGTCAAGATCCTTGACTGTGGTTACTTGCTCATGAAATTGACAGACTAAAATAGATTGACATCTTTTTATATTTTTAAAAGAATTATAATGCCAAAGAAACCACAAACCTGGCCAAAGCCTGTGACAATTCAAACCCATAAATCTTTCCCTAGACCCTTGAAAATGCACATATAGGAATCGGGTGGTGAGCGCCGTAGAGCCTGACAAAGAGAAGGCTTCTCACACCTGCTTCAAATGTGGCCCAAGAGGAAAGTGGACAAGAAGGAATCTTCCAGAGGAGGACCTGGAGCCAGAGAGGATGGTGGCCAAGGGAATTTCTTCCAGAGGAGAGCTGGAGATGCCAGGGGGGCTGAACACAGAACCCGCCGCACATCGCGACAGGGATCGCTCTCTGCAAACCCTCCGTGCAGGACCTGAATGCCACAGACGGTGGCTGCTGCGTGTCTCCCTTCGCCATTTCCCGTGGGAGTTTGTACTGTGGTGATCTCATTCCTACTCCATCACGGGGGAGGGCGGCAGGCAAACAGCTGGTCTTTTGGTTGTTGGACCTCAAGGCCGCCCAGCTGGACCTGTTCAAAGGCCTCCCCATCACCCAGAATGGCACTCTGGTTTGTTTCCCCTGGGGGCAGGTGCATTTATTCTCCATGTGAAGAAGGTGTGCATGAGGAAGTTTGTAGCCAGAAAGCTGGACTGTGGCCGGAGCTACTAAACTGTCCCCTGGCATCTAGTCTCCTCTTGTTCAAAGTTTTAGCTGGGCATGGCGCTTCCCTGGCTAGAGACCCTCCTTCCCAGCCTCCCTTGCAGGCAAGAGTGGCCATGTGACTCGATTTGGGATGTAAGTAGAAGTTACATCTCCTTAAAGGCAAAACTGTTCACTCTGCATTTCTTCTTTCCACCTTCCTGTGGAAGGAGAAAAGAACAGCCACAGAGGATCCAGAGAGAAGACTCCACAGCTGAAAGTCCCTCCGGCCTGAGTGCCTACTGATCCTGCGAAGCAAGGCCCATCGGCCATCCCCAGCCCTTTGAAGGTTAACGAGAAAAAGAAAACTAATCTTCTATTTTGTTCAAACCATTCTATTTTGGCATCTCTTTGAGATGGGCCTCACACTTAGATACTGTTTCCATACATCCAATAATTTTTAAAATATATATATTTTGTTTGCAATGCCTTTGATCCTCATATATTTTTCCACTTATCCATCCTGTCTTCTATTTTTTTTTATTTCTTTTTACATTTATTTATTTTTGAGAGACGGAGCTCATGTGGGGGAGGGGCAGGGAGACAGGGAGACACAGAATCTGAAGCAGGCTCTAGACTCTGAGCTGTTGTCAGCACAGAGCGGGACACAGGGCTCGAACTCACAAACTGTGAGGTCATGACCTGAGGCAAAGTCAGATGCTTAACCGACTGAGCCACCCAGGAGCCCCTCCTGTTTTCTATTTCTAAGGCATAACTAAAAACAAGAGGGCTGGCTTCTCAAAGACGTATTACAAACTTACAATCACATGTGAGACCCTTCCACCTCCTCAAAACACATCAGCACATCCCTTTCACTAACAGTGGTGTTGCAACAATGCTTCCCGGGATGAACCAGAATCGCTGTGTAAACGTAAAAGAGGGAGGGGAGGAACGTGTGTATTATTACCTAATACGCCCTCAAGTGTCTGGAAGCCATCATAGCTTCGGGCTAAAGTCATTCTGTTTCGTTCCTACTGGGTCCCTTCTGCAGTCACGATATCCCGGACATGACTATCTTGTCTCTGTGCCGGATTTTTCTCTGTAGTGCTTCAACTGCAGTCACGTGATTACCACAGTAGCCATTTTACATCACAGACATCAATCCTGTTATTACAGAAGTGGCATTTTTTGAACCATGAGCTGTCAGGAGCAAATCTTATGTGAGGGAACCCAGAACTCTCTAACAGGGAAGACGTACCTGGTCCCCATTTCAGAACAATATTGTTCAGATGACACGAGGTTCCAACAGGGCTTGTCTGGGTGAGCAGTGGCCACTATTTTAGACCCTATGTGACAACACTTGGAGACCTGAAATCTCTGGGATTCTATGCTTTTATACAGTATAAGTTCTTTAAAAAAAAAACTTATTTTGAGAGAGCTCACGAGCATAAGTTAGAAAGAAGCAGAGAGAGAGACTCCTAAGCAGGCCTCATGCTGTCAGCGAAGAGCCTGAGTGGGGCTCAATCCCATGACCTTGGGAACATGATCTGAGCAGAAACCAAGAGCTGGATGCTTAACCGACTGAGCCACCCAGGTGCCCTATATAGTGTAAGTTCTGACAATTTATTGGGCATTCTGTCCACAAAGTTTCCCTTCAGGGAGAAAAGACAGAAAATTTTTTAATTTTAAGCTGCCAGTGCAGCTTAAAAGGAAAAAAGGATCCTTGCCTTAGCATGGCATGGGTAGTCAACTATGGAAGAGGGAGCCAAGGGGATGATGGTGAAAATTGATCACTGAGGCCTGCACTGGGGATGAGTGCGGGAATTTCCCCTTCACTGTCCACCTGTCAGGTCAGCCCTGAATCCCATTTTTTAAATATAAACAGTGTTTTCATCCATCTATACCCACAGACAAAAGTGGCCTCAGTTTTTCAAAGAGTTGTCTCCCTCTAGCGGCCAAAGATTTTTCTTAAAAAAGACTCGGGCCGCAAAGCAGCATGGGTCCACTAAGAACATAGAACCTTTACATTTTTGTGGAGAATGTGGAAATAATCCTTGATTTTGAGAAATATCATTAGAGTATTTAACTGTATAAGCATATTTGCCATAAATCTGGGAATGATAATATCAATTTTCATAGGGCTGTTATGATAACTAATCTGAGCTCAATAAACAACCAACAGGGATGTGGTGATGCTGCAGCTGGGAGGCAGGCCAGGCGCACTCACTGGGAAGACAGCGTCTTTGGCCCAGCAGCACAGAAGTAAAATGGCATGTGTAGCAACATGGATGGACCTTGAGGCTGTTATGCTGAGCGAAATAAGTCAGGCAGAGAAGGACAGATACCATATGTTTGCACATATAGGAGGATTAGGAGGAACTTAACGGAGGACCATGGGGGAGAAGAAGGGGGGAAATGGTGGGGGAGAGGGAGAGAGGCAAACCATGAGAGACTCTTGAATGCTGAGAACAAACTGAGAACTGATGGATGTGGGGGGGAGGGGGGAGATGGGCATGGAGGAGGGCACTTGTGGGGATGAGCACTGAGTGTTATATGGAAACCAATTTGACAATAAACTATTTGTAAAAAAAAAAAAAAAAAAAGAAGTAAAATGGCAAATGATTATATGTCATGGACCCTCACTATCATTCCCAAATAGCTGAAACCAAGAACCTGCAAATCTTCAGAGGTCAAGACTGTGGCTATAGGGACTGCTCCTGACCAACTGGGATTGCACTGGGGTCGACAGAATAATGGCTCCCCCAAAGATGTCCCTGTCCTGATTCCTGGAACTTGTGTGTAAGGCAGGTTCCGCGGCTAAGTGGGATTAATGTAGCAGATGGAGTTACAGTTGCTAGGGAGGGGCACCTGGGTGGCTCAGTCGGCAAAACATCCGAAAGCATCCGGGACTCTTGATTTCAGCTCAGGTCATGATCTCAGGCTTTGTGAGATCAAGTGCCAGGTAGGGCTCTGTGCCGACAGAGGGGAGCCTGTTTAAGATTCTCTCTAAGCCTCCCTTGCTTGCATGCGCGCACACACTCTCTCCCTCTCTCTCTCTCTCTCTCTCTCTCTCTCTCAAAATAAATGAACATTTTTAAAAAGTCAGTAGGGAGAATATCCTGGACAATGAAATTACAAGGGTCCTTAAATGTGAGAGAGAGAAACAGAAAAGGGGTCAGAGTGATGTGCTGTGAGAACTGGAAGAACCTGAACCAATGTCGCTAGCCTTGAAGAGGGAGGAAGAGGGCATGGGTCAAGGAGCCAGGGAACCCTCTAGAAGCTGGAAAGGTCAAGGAAATGGATTCCCCCTGAGAGTCTCCAGAAATGAACACAGTCTTGCTGACACCTTGACTTCAGCCTTGTGAGGTTTTAGATTTCTGACATCTAAAACTGCTAAGATGATAAATGTACAGAGTATAAAGCCCCTAAATTGGCAGTATCTTGTTACAGCAGCAAAAGGAAACTGATATGCACCTTAACTGCCTTCCCGGAGGAAATGGGAAATACTGTCAGATGCTGCATTTTGCTCTTCAGAAATGACCTGCCAGTGAGCCTCGTCCCACGAGCTGCGAAGACTCAAATCTGACTGAGATCCAGGCACGAGAACATGGATGGACACACACACACACACACACACACACACACACACACACCCAAAAGAGGACAGCTAGGCAGTGCTCCTTCCCACATGAGATGGGCTGGTCCAGCCGTTCTCCCAGAGCCTGGCCAGGTGCTAAGCACACTTGCAAGCTCAACAGGTGTCTTCTCGTTCAGAATGAGAGGGTTGGGTTAAAAAAACCACGTTGCTCCCGTCCAGCTCTACAAATTCCATGAAACTAGAGTTCTCAGTTTTTCAAGCGGCTGATAAAGGAACGAGGATACTTTGGTTCCTCCAACTGTCTGTTCCATGCTACTTGCATCAGAGCAAAACCCAGGGCTTTTACTAGAAGTCTTTTCCAGCCGTTTAGCTGGATAGGAACTCCTGCTTCCTGCTGTGAGGAAGAAATGCGGAGAAAACCATGGATGTTCTTCCCCACTACCCCTAGCCACATCCCCCACGAAGGGCTTTCCTTCAGCTTCTCCTGAGCTCCCAGGAAGGCAGCCACCACGGGCTCACAAGTTTACACACACCGCACGAGGGAAAGTGTGAGCAGAAGTGTCCTACGGCCAGACAGGCTGCTGGGGAACGAAGGCCCTGAACGAGGGGCCGAAGCTCTGGAGTCTTCCGGCTGAACCTTCCCCTGGCAACGGCACTATGCCTTGGGCTTCCTTAACTAAGTCCCCAGTAAGTTGGAGGCTTTGGGCCTGCAAAGTGTGGTACCATATTCCACTAAACCCCAAATCGCCACCGTTGTGCTGCTTAAGGACTTCTTACGGGCGGGCCGTTCCCAGAATGAGTCACAGAAACATTTATTTCCCAAGCAGACCACTCTGCACATGGGCCATGACAGCCGCCCAGGGGGCTGGGGTCCCACAGGGTTTTGTGAGGTGCCTCCACCATTTGCATTTAGCTGTCTTTCTGGACGGCTCTGCTCCTCCAGAGCAGAGATCTCCCTCTGCCTGCACGGTCGGTAAAAATCCTTTTCCGGCTTAAAATCTGCGGGGAAACATTTCCTCATGGGTTTGAGGCACCTGCGTCGTGTTTCTGTGGAAACCCCGACTGCTCCATGGGCCCAGTTGTCCATTCCTACTGCCCAGTCCCTTTCACCTCACTAGTAACTTTAAAGTGGACTGTCCCCTTCCCTTCTGACTTTCAGAAGCTGAGATGGCTTGGTGGAACACAGAATACCCATATGCAAAAACTCACAGAGCCAAACCCAAAACGGTCATTTCATATTATGTGGCCTTTAAAGACGAGAGCCACTCCACCACGAAGACAGGCTTGGTGAATTCTCGGAGAAGGACCAGGTACACCCGTGGAGAGAAGGGCTCGGAGGCCGCACCCAAGCTCGACTGTCAGGGCTGTGACTGACTGGCCACGCCCAGCCCAGACCTGGGGGAGGCCGTGAAGGCGCTGCTCCCCCCGAATCACACACGGTGCGTCCACTCCAGAGCAAAGCAGTGCGGTCAGTCTGTCATTCACATGGGCTTCTAGGAGCTCCCATCCAGGGATCAAGCAAGAACTGTACAGGAGTCACTTCAGATCCTCCCAGGGCACAGCAGCCCCCAGAGCCCGGTTCCCTGGGGCACGGGCACCAGCGTCCCATTCCTTTTCCCTGGGGTAAGCTCTGTGCTTGTCTTGAGCATTTGATATAAAACATTCCGAGGTAGCCCCATCCTTAAATGGGGACCCATTGTGCAGACAGCAGAGGCAGAGAGTATCTCCTTTCCTCTCCTTGGAGCTCGGGACTCCAGATATATTAATTACGAGCTGTGTTGTTGTGAGGCAGCTGGCTGGCTCAGTCGGTTAGGCGTCCGGCTCTTGATTTCAGCTCAGGTCATGATTCCACAGTTCATTAGTTCGAGCCCTGTGTCGGGCTCTGCGCTAAAGGCAAGGAGCCTGTTTGGGATTCTCCCTCCCTCTCTCTCGCTCTCTCATTATCTCTCTCTAAATAATAAACTTAAAAAAAAAAAAAAAAGACGTTTTGTTGCTGCTGCAAGCAAAGGGAAGCAGGCTTGGATGAGCCCAGGTGAAGTGGAGACCACTCTCGAGAGCCCTGGGGACAGCAGTCTCCCTCCAGAGAGGAACAGGAAGCCACCAGGCCTCGGCGACAACGCTCCCAGCAAGACCCTCCCACCATCTCTGGAGTCCGCTTCCCTTTGCCATTCAGTTGAGACTCTCCCCTTGGCTCTTCTAGGTAAGTAAGCGGTCTCCGTCAGCTCCCGGCCCTCCAGCTCCCAGCCGGTGCTGCGATCCTCCCTGCAGCCCAATTCACAAAGTCCAGGAGGCATTCTTACCGGCCTGGCTCGCACAGGTAGGCCGTCAGGACCGACCACTGCGATCAGGGCTAAGATAGTTTGGCTGAACCTGGATACAGGTGCCCACACCCAGATCACTTAGCTTGGGGAAGGCACCGGCTGGGGACCCACAGCTGTCCCCAGAGGCCCAGCACTAAGTATCATGGCTCCTCCTAGATAATGAGCAGAGTGACCACAGGTTACCCCTCCGGGCAACCACCACCCCATGAGCCAGGGCTGGGCACGGGAAGGGGGACGCAGCCCTCAGCTTACAGGGTGGAGTAGAGGGGTCAGAGTCGTCAAAGTCCAGAGACTTTAGGTAATGGAAGTATTTCCAAAACATGGAGTCTGAGGCTGGAGCATCAAACAAAAGAGTAGTAATAATCATAACAGAAGAAGTAGGAGTGGTAAGAAAACTAATACCAGTCACTGAGCATCTATTTTGTGCCAAACATATAAAAAAGCACTTGACATGTTCTATTTCTACCTTTATAATCCTGCAAGGTGATGCCATGAGGCCTATTTTGCAGTAAGAAAATTAAGGTTCACCAGACAATAAGACACCCTCCTATAGCTCTTATATAAGTGCCAGAAATGGTTCTAAAGCAAAGGGCCTGGAAAGACGATCAAGCAGGATGGAGTAAGTCAGGAAGTTCGTTCCTGTGATTCCCTGAGGCAAACGAGCTGACCGAGAAAAAGCCTTCCTGGAGGGATCATCCTGCGCCTCTGGGTGAGGGGGCTTGCTAAGGAAATGAGCCAGCCTGGAGAAAGTCAGTGTAAAACGTGGGACATTTTTTGGAGGGGGGGGCCCTAGTCCTGATTCACCTGTTGTTCCGACATCTGTATGACCAGCACCTCCTTTCCCTCCAGAAGCAGTGGTGTTCTGGTCAGTGTTTAAAGGCAGGTCTCAATATAGAGACACACGTGGATATGTGTAGATAACATATGTGTATCTGATATGTGTAAATCTGATACCACCAACATATGCACACCTGACACAAAGGATGTATAGCATGCAATCTACAAATAATAATAAAACATACACTATACTTTGTTGAAAATTCCATCTGTCCAACTAATTCTCAAAGAATGCTTTTGTTGGTTTTTGCCAAAATCCTGTATCCGTAGCCAATCTACAGGTTCAACCGTGATCTGACAAGTGGAGCTGCACTGTTTTCCCGCTAAACTGTTGACAGAAAACCGCTCATTCTTTTCCCAATACATTGTCATTGAATCTAACAGGTGACCCACGATTAAACTATTTCTCTTTCTTGTACATATTACACTCAGAGAGTCTAAACAGAAACTTCTCTCGGCTTCAGTGCAATGACTGCAACAGTGCCACCCATCTTCACAGGGTTACAGGGATGACAGCCGTCCGAATCTGCATGCTTTGACAGCAGCAGTATGTGACGCCCGACTCCGGAACGCACAGAGACGCGAAGCAGCAGACTCGCTGCTCGCTGCCTGGACGAGCCAACCTGGGCGCAGCACTGAGACGATGCCTGAGTCCAGCACGGTGTCAGAGAGTCTACCTTTTTGGAGAATATTTCCAACCCTCCCTATAACTGCTGTGCTGGTGACTGTCCCATTAGGATATTAGGGGCCAGCCAAGCCGAGGGAGAAAGGAAAGGTCTGTGGGAGAGGCTCCGCCTCCCAATCCATGACCTGGGCTCTGGGTTATGTGGACTCTGCAACTTTTTAGCTGTTCCTCACTGGTGAACGGACAGGGATGCTCAAGGACAACTTAGGAGACGCTGCCCCTGTGACCTAAGTGGACTTGCGCGATCTTCTGGGTGTTGCAGTTTCTCGACTTTTTACAACCAGGGAGTAGATGTTCTGACGACTGCGCTGTCCCTGGGAGCAACCTGACTCTGTACTTACAAAACCAAATTTATCTCACACTTTTGGGGGCTTTGTAGTACAGGAAAAAGCGACTCCCAGCTTGGACACTTAGGTGAGTAAGCTCTTCAAGGTCTCTCGATACCACTTCTTTAGCTATACAATAGAAACAGCAAGGGCACTAATACTTAATCCACAGTCTTGTGCTTTAATTAATTTGAGATGCTTTAATGAATTAACTAAGTGAGATTAAATGAGATAACACACATGAAGGAACCCTTGGAAACTACAACTGTTAAGACCCTGGTGTCACGCTGCTTAAGTGTCACTAACATTTAAAAGTAGTGGCATCAGTAAAGATGGCCGACAGGGCTGCACCAGAGGCCACACAGGAACGCGGGAGCAGCAAGAAAGGGGGCTTTGTGATGGTCTGAGATTTCCTGTTCATGATTAGGACAGAGCAGAGATATGAATACTTGAGGAGGTTCAAAATAAATTTTAAAACATCTCCACAATCCTAGATGAAATGCTTAATTTTCTCAAAGTTGGGTCTTCCCAGTTATTTTAGATTTTTTAAAAAAGATTTTCTAGTATTTATTATTTATTTCCGAGCGAGAGAGACAGACAGACCCATGAGCAGGGAGGGGCAGAGAGCGAGGGAGACACAGACTCCGAAGCAGGCTCCAGGCTCTGAGCTGTCAGCACAGAGCCCGACGCGGGGCTCGGACCCATAAACGGTGAGATCATGACCTGAGCCGAAGTCAGACACTAACCGACTGAGCCACCCAGGCGCCCGTTTTAGAATTATTCTAGAAAAATGAATAATGTTCAGTACATAATACTCCCCTAACGTTACCCACCTGTCCATTCCCAGTTCTCAACTCAACAACTCTTTCATGGAGCCCATCCTCCCTGTCGGACTCTGTGTTAGGTTTGGAGGATTCCTGTCCTTGAAAAGTTCCTACTAAGTCACTTTCTAAAAACTAGGAATATGCAGGTTTTTATGTGAACCACGACTCACTCCCATCGTGTAATTTCTGAGTGCTCAGATGTAAGGACATTGTCATGCCAGCCCTTGGCCGAGAGGAAACGCCCCATCAACAAGGACACGCTGGGGATGGAGGGAAGGATCAGTCTCTGCAGGGCGGGGCCTCCATCTGCCTGAGCCCGCACCCTCGGACGGATGGGGAACAGGAAAGGCGAGCTTCGGAGAATGCCTGAGAAAACAGGGCAGCCGGCACAGTGTTCTGTGAGGAGAAGACTGCGTTCGGTGAGTGTGGGGGCTGCTGTGGGCTTGCTCGCTGTTGCCTTTGTTCTCGGCCCAAAACTGAATGCTGTCGGTCGGTGCTTTACCTCTGGCCAGTGACGGAGAACATGAAGCCGGTACTTGGCTTTAAGTGTGTCACCTTAACGGGCTGTAAACTGACATAAGGACTCCTTCACGTGTAACAGATTCTAGCTCAATTTGAAACAAACATTTAAATGTAAATCGAACAGGTTTATAATTATGGTCTAAATAAATAGACTTATCCCCTAACAGGCTACTCTACACATATAGTTCTAATCCTCAATCAATCGCTACAAATATGGAGGTCATTTGGTCACTTATTTTGGAGAAGACTTTTTTTTTCAGCTCTGTGTCATCATCATCGATGGGAGGGAAACTTAGCCACATGCTTCTTCCTCCTGGGAAACATGCATACTCGTGGGCCCAGTAATATTCTCTCTAGGAATATAATTTAAGGAAGGAATTAGATATATGGAAAAGACTGATATACAATACGTTCACATGAGTGCTATCAAAGTAAAAACGTCGGTTATAAAATTATATTTTTGCCAACAGAATTGAATATTGACAAACCATTAAACAGCATGTTTTCAGGCCTCATGTTTTGGGAATATCTAATGTTTACAGAAATAAACAGAATGTAAAACTTTATAATAAAATGTCACATGTAAGACACATAGTATATTTATTATATATATAATAATACATTATATATACACATACACCTTTCACATAGAAAAAAATCAGGAAGGAAATACACTAAAAATACTAATGGTGGTTTTCTCTAGGTGGTGGGATTATGAGTGGTTTTTATTTTTTAACACTGCTTATCTGTTTGTTCAAGTTTCCCTAATAAGCCTGAAAACCTGCCGAGAAGAAAGAGTACGTTGGCCAGGTTGACACATAGCTCCTATGACAATTATGCGTACAACTCTAAAAAAATAAATTGACATTATTTTTAATATCTTAACATAAATATCTTGTGGCAAAAAAAAAAAAAAAAAGAAGAAGACCATGATGAAAAATTTGCCAAGTATAGAAAAGCAAAATTATCTGGTAAAGAATCACCCAGAACTCCACCAGTCAGAGGGAAATGCAATTAATATCCAGGGACAGACTGCCTGGGTGGCTCTGCGCTGTGCCACGGAGTCCTACACTCACCTGGACTGACTGGGTCCTCCCCTCCAGGTGGGGGACGGGAATAGAACCTCCTTCCCCTCTTGAATAAATCCTTTTGCATTTGAGACTTCCACCTAATATTCCACCTGAAGAAAGGCTCCAAGAAAAAATAAATACTAAAAGAACTGGAGACTGCACTATTCAACCTCCTCCCTAAAGCTAAACGCTCAGGTTATTTCTAGTTTTTCTCTAACATAATGGCAGGCTGAAGATAAAGCTTTTCTTTTTTTTTTTTTAATTTTTTTTTTTAATGTTTTATTTATTTCCAGGAGAGAGACAGAGACAGCGTGAGCAGGGGAGGGTCACAGAGAGAGGGAGTCACAGACTGAAACAGGCTCCAGGCTCTGAGCTGGCAGTCAGCACAGAGCCCGACGCGGGGCTCGAACCCACGAACCGCGAGATCATGACCTAAGCGAAAGTCGGACTCTTAACCGACTAAGCCACCCAGGCGCCCCATAACGCGTATTTTCTAAAGCTCTTGATGTGGCCCAATCACACATACAAAGGTCGACCAGTTTACACTCCCATCAGCTTGTTCATCTACACTGAGCAAACATTTTTTAAAAATGACCTTTGTAGGGGCGCCTGGGTGGCTTAGTCGGTTAAGCGTCCGACTTTTGCTTAGGTCATGATCTCGCGGTTCGTGGGTTCGAGCCCTGCGTCGGGCTCTGTGCTGACTGCCAGCTCAGAGCCTGGAGCCTATTTCGGAGTCTGTGTCTCCCTCTCTCTCTGACCCTCTCCTGCTCACACTGTCTCTCTCTCTCTCCTAGAAATAAAAATAAAAATATTTTTAAAAAATGATCTTTGTTAATTTCAAAGATTTAAATTACAGTCCCTCGGGGCACCTGGGTGGCTCAGTCGTTAAAGAGTCCGACTCTCAGTTTCAGCTCAGTTCATGATCTCACAGTTTTGGGAGTTCAAGCCCTGTATCAGGCTCTGCACTGACTGGGATTCTCTCTCTCTCCCTCTCTCCCTTCCCCTCCCCCACTCACACTGTCTCTGTCTCTCTCAAAATAAAACTTAAAAACTTTTTAAAAAATAAATTTAATTAATTAATTACAGTCCCTCGTTTGTGCTTACCCATCTTAAAGGCCGTTTCCTCCTCTCTGACTACTTCTTCCCAGAACCTTCCATCAGCGGAATCCCCTCTGAGGAGGACATGGACGCCCCATGACTAAAGTGCCTGGAGCTGTCCACGCACCTGTGCCTGGATTTTCTTCTCCCTAGGCCCCAGGCCAGCCACATGACCTGACTTCAGAGAGGGCCAACCAAGTGTATGGACGAAGTTTCCCTATGAGAAACGGCAGGTGCCAGATCTGACATCCCTCTTCCTTCTGAAACACACTCTAGAACCACAGGATCTCAGAAGGGGATGGTGCCCTGAAAAGTAGTCTTCCTTCAGGCCTCTGGTTACAGAGATAAAGGCTCTGAGCCCTGTAGTGGGAAACAAGTGTACCAGTTAATGATATGGCCCCCAGGTACTGGGGTCTTAGCCCAGGGTTCTTCCCACCACCAGCCTCCAGCTGCCTCTCTAACCATCAAACAGCAGCCAAAGTGAGCCCTGACCCTCTATCCTATCTGATCATGCTCTAGAAAGGGCGTGTCACCATCGTCCAGATGGAAGGAGAACTCACAAGAGCTCCTAATCCAGTGGGTGAAGAGAAGCTGAAATCTAGCTGGAGCAGAGGGACAGAAAATCAAAGCAGAAAGAAAACAAATTGGTAGATGTTCCCCTGAAACTGGCAAGTTCCTAGAACTCAACTTTAAAAGTCAGCCTATAAATGACCACTAGGCGGAGCTCTATTTTCAAAATAAAGTCTTAATCCTTGAGCTATGAACTGGGTTTCAGCTCAAATAGTTGAAAATATCAAAGACTAGTACAAGGATTTGGGTGCCAAATCCACTGGCTCCCGTCCAGATTTTATGCCAATCTAAAGTCTATCGTCTATAGTGTCCCCATGAGCTAAACCTTTCCATTTTGGTCCCTAGATTACAGCCTTAAAAGTAAATACAATGGGTGTGTGTGTGTGTGTGTGTGTGTTTAAAATAAACTCAAACCAGAGAAGTTACAAACATGTATTTATCTTGGCAACAGAGACTTTTAAATATATATTTAGAATGTATTCTAACATAAAATATATTTTTATATTATGTATATTAAATGTAAAATATACTTAATATGTCTCTATGTGTAATTATATTTAGATATATTTAAATGTATTCTAATTTACAAACTATATATTTATTGCATTCTATATAATTGCATACTTTATATATTTAAAATCCTTTCTGCTGTTGAGTGATAAATACCTGTTTTGTATCCCCAATTATACATAAGATATCTATTAACTATATTCTCTATTATATTTATGTGTAATATGCTAAATATATTTTATATAATATTTTTAAATACACATTTGAAATTTTCTCTGTTGCTGAGTGATAGATACATGCTTTGTAACTTCTCCGGCTGTTTTCCCCTTAATAATCATCAAAAATCCTGAAAACATAGAAAAGCCCTTT
Source organism: Hyaena hyaena (assembly GCF_003009895.1). Taxonomy (NCBI): domain Eukaryota; kingdom Metazoa; phylum Chordata; class Mammalia; order Carnivora; family Hyaenidae; genus Hyaena; species Hyaena hyaena. Next base: position 903,134 of record NW_024081100.1, on the reverse strand, counting down.
AATTGACCCGTTCAAGGTATTTAATTCTATGTTTCTCTAGCGCACATCTGTTCACATATAGTTGAAAATAGAAAAGAAAGGGAGGAATTAAATTTAAAGAGAAATAGGCATTGCCCACTGTTCCTTGCTTAATTAGGGCAGAAAGCAGAGGGAAACAAGAGTCTATTGTAGCTACGAGGAAGAAAGGCTTTAATAGCCCCAACCAAATACGAAAATATAACAATCTTCTCGTAATTTTCTTTAGTGCTGGTGTTAACATCCAGATTGAAGGGTGAAAAGAGCATATATTTAGTACTCCTTATTTATGCTGCTTTGAGGAAAATCATGTCAGTGTGGAATGTAAGAAAATAAATTGGGAGGTTTTCATGAGATCTGATCAGCTGATCAGCGGCCCTAACATGCAACTTTTCTCAGCCTCCCAGGAAGAAAGAAAACAAAACCTCACAGGCTTGACAACAACCAGGCTTGACAGACAACCTCATGGAAGAAACAGACAGACTCCACTGGCTACATGGCAGAGGGAGCCGGGCGGCGGGGGAAACACCTACTGATGCGCTTCTGGTCAAGGCATACTTATCCAGGGTTTCACTTCAGGAGACTGAGACCACCGGGAAAGGTCAGAAGCCATTCCCACAGGCCCCCGCAGGACCGTGGATCCGAACCCTGAACAAGCAGACAGGCACACAGGTGCTACTCTTTGAGATAACGAGTTCTGGGTGCTTCCACGGCCCATCCAGTGCCCTTTTTAATCTAGTTTCATTCAGACGTAGGAACTGAGAAAACACCAAACTGTGCAGAAAGGAGGAGGAACTGAGGGTAGTTCGTCACCCTGGAGGGAAAACAGTCCCCCACGAGCAAAGCTCACTAAGTAATAGAAGAGTGGGAAAGAAATCTGTTTAGCGGGCTGGAGACACCGGAGTTTTCCAGGCACTTCTGGGACTTGGAATACAGTACCGGAGAGCCGATCAGCGGGGAGGAGCAGGCAGTGTGGTAAAACTGAGCTCCTGGGGGTGAGCATCGGCCGGGAGCTGCGAACAGGAACGTGTGATGTCCCTCTGGCCAGTGCTCAGAGAATGAGACCACACACAACCAGCTTTCTCTCTCTTAACAGATACCACCTCTGTACGGCGCCACCACACTCGAGGATGAGTAAACACGGGGCGAGGCAGCCTGCAACAGAGCTCATTGTAAAAAGCTGCAGAACAACGGAAAGGGAGTTAATCTTGCTGATCCAGTAGAATAATAGGTCTAAAAATAATAAATAAGATACAGCAGGATCCACAAGATTCAACAAACTGGCATCCTCTATGGGGTACGAAAAGATACTACCTCTATTGAGCAAAAGCAAAAAAAAAAAAAAACCATAAAGAAAGAAGAAGTGGAGATGAAAATGGAGCGGTACGAGATAAACTAATGCTTCCACAGATAATTAAAAACCCAACGTAAGCCAAGCACAGTGTTAGAAGTAGAGAGCCCGGAGATGGGGGCAACAGACGTAAGGCTGCTTTTGCTGCAACTCATACTTTGATGAGATTCACAGACAACAAAATAGTAAACAAATAATTTAATAAGTGATAACTGCCACGCAGAAAATGAAAAGGGTGCTGAGTTAGGAAATAACACCTACTTAGATAAAGACATCAGGGAAGGCTTCTATAACGGGGTGGTATTTACTCGGAGCCAGCTCTGAGAAGAACAAGAAAAGAATATCCAGAGAAAGCGGTTTGTCCTAAGGTGTAAAAAGGGCTCTGACTGCTTGAGGAACCTAAAAGAGATGAACAGTACAAGATGAATTTGGAAACGCAAGCACTGGCCAGCCACATAGGACCTTTACCGCCAGGAAAAGCATCTTGGATTTTAAATATGAAACAAAGTCACTGAGTGTTCATATATACGGATATGGATGTGTGTGTTTGTATATATTTGTATGTATTTATTTGTATTTATACATACATATATACACATATATATTTAAATATATATATTAATTACCACTGTATAAAGAATGGACTAGAGACTACAGAGGAAGCAAAAAGATAGAGGGTCTCGACTCAGGGAAGAGATAACTGGGCCTGGAACTGAAGTAACAATGGACAGTCGGAGGGAGACAAACAGGCAGTTTAAACAGGCAGAGGGCAGGAGCACGTGGGTGGCTCAGTGGGTTAAGTGTTCAGCTTCAGCTCAGGTCATGATCTGGCGGCTCCTGAGTTCGAGCTCCAGGTCGGGCTTAGTCCTGACAGCTCAGAGCCTGGAGCCTTCTTCAGAGTCTGTGTCTCCCTCTCTCTCTGCCCCTCCCCCACCTGTGCTCTGTCTCTCAAAAATAAACAAATATTAAAAGAAAATTTTTTAAAAATAAAGAGGCAGAGGGCCAACTCCCAGGATGCAGAGGAAAAGGGAGCAGAGATCAAAAAGACAAGAAAGATGACGGAGAACACAAAACTCTTTTCTGGATCACTGGTATTTCTAAAGGAGAAACCACAGCAATTGAATGAAAACGATAAAGATAAAGGGACAATTTCCTGTAACAAACAATACCCAAGTCTAAAAATGTAAGAATTCATCCTTTGCCAAGGAAAATGAAGAGTCCAGCTGCTGGATATTTCCTTGAGAAATGCCTGAATTTACAAAATAAATAATCAGATTCGTTCAAAGTTATCTGTAGAGAAAAATGTGAAATCAGTGTGGCTTTGGACTTTTGTTCCATAACAGGAATTCCCAGAAGGCCGTGGAACGACATCTAGGGGTTTGAAACATAACAAGTATGACTCAAGGGTTCTACAGCAAGCTAATATTGCTACTCATGAGAGAAAACAAAAAGGTATTGTCACATATGCAACGGCTAACAAAACGGTACCCACAGAAAAATTACTCATCCCGTCTGAAAAGGGATAGCCCAGGAATGGAGAAGTTATGCTATAGATGGAGTGAGTAGGAATATTTTTAATTCAATCATAGGCCTAAGTCTGAAAGGATGTTAAATATATTTTCTTTAATTTTGTTATTTTATTTGAGTGAGAGAGAGAAAGACAGAGAATCTTAAGCAGGCTCCACACTCAGCATGGAGCCTGACCTAATTGTGGGGGGCTGGGGGAGGGGGCTCGATCCTAGGACCCTGGGATCATGACCTGAGCTGAAACCAAGAGTCAGACACTCAACTGACTGAGCCACCCAGGCACCCCAAATATACTTTCAAAATAGAGACCAAATGAGTATATACATTATAGTTCAAAAAAAAAAAAATTATACAATGAAAAATACGACTAATAAAAATTTTATCTAAAAATTCCACATATTGACAAGAATCAGGTAACGTGAGTGAAAATTTTGACAGTAAGTGAAAATACTCTGACTTATTTTGGTGCATAATTGCATAATTGTTATGAAGAAAATGAATAGGGTGATGGTTCAGACACAGGGGTGAGGAGACCTACTTAGATGAAACAGCCAGGGAAGATCTCTCTAAAGAACTACCAGTTCCTTCTCTTCTGGAGCAGAGGTGCTCTGAAAGAACAGAACACTCATATGTTGGCCTCACAGTATTTAATTAGGTCCAGAACTGACCCACTTGCAAAGAAATCACACAACCAGAACTCATAACCGATACAGAAATGAAAAGTAAAAGCACTTTATTCCTTAATTGACTAAACAGACAAGACAGCTTCTCCTTCATCTTATAATCGCAACAGGGTAATGTTTAGTGAGTGTGTACAGAAGTGTTAGTATATCATTCAAGTCAAATGGGTACTTATTCGTAAAAGTGAACTGAGTATCTGCTTTAAACAAGGGCAAAGAGCTTTTCTGGCATATTGAAAAGTTTGTTTTCATAGTTTCAAGGGCAGTTGGCTTAGAACCATCACACCATGAACACTTATTACAGGAAACTACACTGGTGTAAATCTTTTTTGGTTGTAGAACACTGCCTGTTCTCTTAAAATTGTAAAACAGTAGGGAGTTCAATATCCACTTAGATCAGAAGCGGGCAAACTTTCCCTCCAAAGGGCCAGATGGTAATTATATCTGGCTAAGCAGCCATATAAAATACATAGATGAATGGGTGTACCTGGCCAATAAAACTATTTAAAAAAACGAGGAGCAGGCTGGATTTGGCCAGGGCCATAGTTTGCCCACCAATGACTTAGATGATTCTACCAAACCAGCCCTCTCAGCTCATGGAGCTTATTTCTCTAACGATCACGTCCCTCAGCCACTTTCGGGTTCACACCCTGAGCCACAACCATACCAGTTCTAAGAACTGACACCCTCTCTAACCTCAACCCATCTGGCCCACTCCCGGACCACCACCCTTCTCTTTCCTACCTACTCCCTCTACAACCCAGACTCATAATCCCTTGAGCCCATCAGATCCCTCACCTCACCAGTCCTGACCTCTCTTCTGCACAGACCTTAATCCCATGGGAAATCATCAGTCCCTCCTGGGCATAAACGTTCGGCTCCCTCAACCCTCTTTGGCTTTGTCACTCACTTGGCGAAACTACAACCCTATTTAAATCCAACTCTCCACATACTGTGGAGCTCAATGGGCCTGGAGGAAATCCCAAAGCCACACTGACCGGCCCTTTTAATTCATGACCATAAATCTCAAGTGAGTACTTTCTGTGCCATTTCCCTAACACGGTCAGGCTCCCACTCTGACTTCACACCTTCTGTCCCCAGGAGCCACCAGCACCTCCTCCTCCACCATTCACGAGCCCATGACAAGGCTGATCAATTCACTGTAAGACTAGAAGCTGGCAGAATAAAAGCTCTACCAACACATGCCAGCCAGCCGGCCAGGCCTTCCCTCGTCCCAGTCCCACTTCCTTCACTCACGTGCTACGGCTTCACTTATATTCTAGACCCCATGACCTCCTGTCTACTTAAGGACACCGGTCCAACAATGCCCCTTTCTGCCCCCAAGGCTCCTACTGAATCACTACCACGAGAATGCAAACAGCTGCTGTCTCCTATCCTCTATCCCTCAATCATTCCGGGTGGGGCTGGGAGTGAGGGTGGGCAGCAGGGCAGAGACCCTGGTCTGAGTAGGAAGGGCAGGCCGGGTAGAGCCAAGCTGTCCTCATCCAAGAGACAGAACCAGGGCAAAGGGAGATGGAAGCCACGGATGGCCCCAAGGCTGCCCCATTCCCATTCCTCTAACTCTCCAGGCAGGTTGTCAAAGAACAAGAAGTCCCGTCAGTGCCAGCTAAATTCGCTTGAAAAGGCCAAGAGCTCAGTCTAGTTTCCAACGGCCTGGGGACTGCGACCTGAGCCCAACTCAGCCTGGGCAGAGAATTGAGATGCTTGTCAGAGAGGCCTATGCTGACTCACTTCTAAGCTCCTGAATTTTATGGCCCTTTTCCTTCTCGTTTTATGGAACAATCCTTAGAAAAAATTCTTGATGGTCTTGATTGCAATCAGAGGAAAAGGATACTTTTCTTTTCTAGCAGTGCCACCTGAACAGCTCAGGTGCTGCAAATTCTCCGTGAGGCTGAGACTGGTGGCTGCAGGATCTGATGCGGCACACCCAGGGGGGACAGCAGAGGGGGGCAGGGAAGGGTGGCAGCTTGGTTTGAGCTCCTTCCCACCGGCTTGGCTCTCCCATCCTGGATGGGAGGAGGGCCTTTCCACTCCAGAAGAATTCTAGAATCAGTTTACATTTTGGGAGAGTCAAAGCGGGAGCTCATCTGGTGTTCTGTGAGTGACATGGAGAGGTCAGGTGGGTAGAGCTGACCCTTGAAAAATGGCAGAGTGGGTCAACGAACCATTGTCACATGTAGCCATGCCCCATTCAGGACCTCTGGGCATCTAATTCCCACTAATTCAAGGCTTCAGGCCAATGTGGGCATCTTATTGTGGTGTCTCACCTATGCCTGTTCTAGAGATGCCCATGTTTCAGATTTTCCTAGACCTTCACCCTCCCTCCACCTCTGGATTCCCTACTTCCTAAGTCTATAGGGCCCACTTGCTAAATCTGCAGCCATATTCTGATACAGTCACCACAGAGTCAAATGAAGTCCTTACTACTCCTTGTGTAAGATATCTGGCTTTTTTTGTAGATATACCCAGGAGAAAATGGAGGAGAAACTTGAATGCTGAGAATTTCTGGGTCATTTCCTCAGCACTGGATGTTCACCAGTGGATTTTAGCCAACCCCCACAGAGGCTCTGTGACCGTCACATATAAATGTCACAAAAATAAGAAAGGCACTTTCAACGTCACTGATGGCCCTTCCAGACCTGTAACCATGGCAACATCAGCGGCACCCTGAAGAAGTGGGGTGGATTCCTCCAGGCCCTGACATGGGTTCCTTCATCTGTTCACCCTCCCCCCCGCCCCCCCCCCCCCCCGGCGCTGTTCTACTCCTTTTTATTTTCCTTTTTGCCCCTTTCTTTCTTTCCTGACCCTCATATTCTGGAATTATTTCTGCCAAATGGGCGCACAGCAGCGTGTCAGCCCCATGTGGGCACACAGGGTTATTTCTGCTTTGTTCCCTGCTGTGCCTGCTATACCCAGAACTGTGCCGGTCACACAGTGGGTGGGCTCTTTGGTGCACAACGAACGAACGCACGAAGAAGCTAACGGTGGTGTCATCATCTCAATTTTAAAGCCCACTAGGTTACAGGCCGAAGCCCACTGCTTTCCGGACGCCTCGCAGGGCTATCGACAAGGAGTGATTATTTTCTAGAGTCTTACCCTTCCTCCAACAACACATCTTCACTGGGATGAAATGCAAACTTCCATAGCGAGTCTCCATTTTCGAGGACCACCCACTTCCGAGTCACTGCTCGGAGGCCTGGGAGCCCACACGGCCTCGGGCGTGGGTTTCCAGACAGAACGTGCACGGAGGCCTGGGGACGCGGCTGCACGCCAATTCCACGTGCAGAAACCGTAAAGCCGCAGTGAGAGTCGTCAGGCGTGGCTGTCGTAAAATATGGCTAGTGTAAAGGGTGGGTGCCGTAAAGCGCAGCTGTCGTAATGGCCGGAGGAGGCCCCTACCTCTCCGTGGTGGGGTAGATCAGTTCTCCAAAGGGTACCCGGAGCGGCGGCCCTGCAGAAGCTCCTACAGCCCCAAGATGCACGCGCCCAAGGGGCGCTGGGTCTCGTGATGGCACCCGAGCCGACACTCCACCACGCACCTCCCGTGCGTCTACTCCTCGGATCCCCCGGAGAACCCTCGGAGACACATACTGTGGTTGGCCCCTGTCGCAGATGAGGGCACTGAGGCTTCGATAAATCAAATGACTTGCCCACACCACACATACTGAATGCAGGACCTAGGAGGTACGCCCGCAGTCTGCCTAGCACGAAAACGTGTTCTTTTCTGCAGACAACTCTGGGCGAGGGTGACCAGAGTCAGGCACGGTGCTCCGGCTTCGCGCTCCGCGATTCACCGCAGGCTTACTTCCGGAAAGCCCTGTCTCACCTGTGAACACCTTGCACATCAAAACAACTGCGTAAAAATGTGTTTTGCTCATGCACTGTGTTTTAAATATGTAGCGAACTACCTATATTTAGCATAAGTGAGCGTGCATGGTCTTGGAAATGTAAATTTGTTTCTGAGTTCCAGCTAGCTTACAAGGGGAATCTTGGTCTTTAGCCTGTTTGTTAAATCAGGCACTTTTCTGAACTTTCTTCCAAAAGAGAAGGAAAGGAATGAGCATTGTTGCCTGTTCACTAGATGCTACCCACTTTACAATACGATTGCATCTAATCCAGTAGCCCAAAGGGAGAGGCCCGTCCCTCCTTTCATAGGGAGGAATGGAAGCTTGAGCACAGCCAATGGCAGAATCAGGATTCCGACCCAGTTCCAGTGCCAAAGCTGCACTGTTTCCGTGGCCCCTCCGAGTTGGCTGATGTCCTCCGCGTCTGGAGCTTCCGGGAATGGGCTGAAAGCGGGCTGTCGCTGTCCCACCTGCTCCCCGCAGGAGGAGATACCATGTGGTCAGAGTGCCCGGCCCAGCACAACCCTAAATATCAGCTGCATGTGTTTAGTGAGGCAGCCCCCTCAGAATCGGAAGGAATGCTGCTTTAAAAATCACTGTTGAAGAGAACTCAGTGAAGGGGCCACCGCAAGCCAGAGACTCCTTGGCCAAACTAGCCAGGCTCTTCTGAGCCCAGTTCTCAACTAGGCCTCAACCTTGGCCTATAAAGACTTGAACAAGACACCACGATAGTTTCTAACAGCTCAAGGCCACATCCCTAGGATGTGCCTAAGCTCCCCCCTCCCCGCCCCTTAAAGTGCTTGTCTGAGCGGAGAAAACTCAAGGCCAGCAAAAGAATTTACTGGTTGCTCCAGCCAACACTTAAAGGTGGGGTTCTCGTTTCCCCTTCTCCGTGGAAGGGTAGGACCCTAACTTTGATAAATTCCAGTTAACAAACCCAGACGGGCTTCACATGGACCAACCCCCCACTTCTCACTTTTTGTTATTTTTCACTTCCCTGACTCTGTTGAACCCAGCTCGGCCCCCTCCCTGTTGCCTCCTTCTTCCTTTAAAATGCTCAGCGATTTCTGTACCAATCAAAGTTAAATTCCGTTCACACGAGGCTAGTCCCTATTACTTATTAAAATCTGGCCTTACAGTGTCCAGCTCTGTTTATCTTTGACACTAGTCAGTTGAGCCAGACAGAGCTGCCCCCCACCCCCACCCAGTGATTGCCACTGTTAATACTCCCCTGCCCCCCACCCCCGCAGTCGGCTGCTGTTGGGGTGCTGCTCCCACAGTCCCAACCCCAACACTAGTCTCAGCAGTCACTCTCCCTGGCCCCCCACTTCCCCCTACCCTCCTCTGCCCTTCCTCCTGGGTTTATACTTCTCATTTCCAGGACAAAAAAAATAAGAGTTGTCTGGAGTTGGGCTGTGGCATGAAATAGAAAAGCCTGGGCTACATGGGAGTTCAGGCTACTGAAATAGCGCACCCGAGCCCTACTCTTTCAGATCTTACAGAGAACTGTATTAAGGGGCTTGGGAGAAAGCACACTTCTTAGAGCCCAAGAATTGGGTGCTGCTGGGAAAGGAGTCATTGCTGGGGACCAGGGCCGCCATGCTTCCGTGCCTTTGGAGCAGCCTCTGCGGGGGTCAGCACCCACCCGTGAGGAAGACGACCCCTCTGGAAAGGAAGGAAGCCACACTCTTGGGCTCTTTGCCTCCTTGCGGGGGAGGAATCCTTCAGGGCTGGCTTCTTCCCTCAGTCTCCGCTGTCTGCTCTCCAAAAACCACTTCATGTATCTACAAATGGGGTGTCAACTGGGAGTTTCCATGGGAGTTGGGTGACTTCCAGATAGTTCAGGGTTTCCTCCTGAGCCGTGCACAAGACCCAGTGTATCGAATGCTTTTAAGTTTTCAGAAGAAGAGTCAGGGATCTCAGATTTTGTTGTCGTTAGTTTGTGACGCGTGTTGAGAATACAGCCCAGCCTGTGAGCCAGGCTCTTCGGTATGAATTTGGGCCCATCCTCTGAGTCTCTGAAGAAAGATGTTCATCCGTAATGTGAGTTTTTCGGAGTTAGGACATCTAAGGTCCCATTAAACTTTAAATTAATATTTGAACACTTTACAGTATTTATGTTTTCCTGGCACTATGTTGGGCAGACAGTGGTGGCATAAGAAGTTGAATTATGGGACGGGGGATATGCGAGTTTGGAGTATTCCAAAAGAAATAGAAGTTCAACTCCAAAAGCAGTGAGGGGGAAAGTCATCACCCACCTCAGCAAAACTTTATTAAATTACAGTAATCCCAGAAGCTGCTTGATCACATTTTTTCATCTTTTTCTCTCCCTTCCTATTCCCCACACTTGTGAGCTAGTCATTTCCCAACCTTGCTACACCTTAGCACTAAGCTTTTTCATTTCTGCAACTCTCCCCATTACTACTAAAAGGGAGGAAGAAAAGGGGAAAGTTCCTGTGCTTGTCTCAGTTATATATGAATCTTTTTTTAATGTTTATTTTATTTTTGAAAGAGAGAGAGAGAAGGTGAGAGGGGGCAGGGCAGGGGGGCAGGCAGAGCGAGAGGGATATAGAGGATCTGAAGTGGGCTCCGCACTGACAGCAGAGAGCCTGATACAGCTGAGCTTGAACTCATGAACTGTGAGATCATGACCTAAGCTGGAAGCCGGACGCTTAACCAACTAAGGCACCCAGGCGCCCTAGTCATATATGAATCTAACTGAACCTGTAATGACATCTTTCCAGGAGATGCTATTTTACTTAAGGAACAATATAAATTTGTGACCTCTCAACACAGAGATGCTTTAATTTCTCAAGGGATTTTAGATCAGTGCTTTTCAAACTAATATGCATTGGAAACCCCCTGTAGAGCCTGTTAAAATGCAGATTTCTAATTCAATAGTTCTGGGCTGGGACCCAGGATTCTGCATTTCGAATTAGCTCCCAGATGATGGCCAACATTGTTGATCCTTAGACCTCGGGGTTTAGGTAACCTCACTTTTTTCTATCATACCCCTGGAAATTCTGCAGTGAAGTTATTAATATTATTTTTATTGTTGCACTTATTTTTGAACTCATACTCATTGGCTTTTGAACTCACGGTCCTGAGCTCTTTGCAGCTGAACATGTTTCTCGCTTCCATTAAGTATTTTAAATATGTATCTGAAATTACATATTTAAAATTTTTTCCCCAGAAATGAATTTAAACTCTGTTTCCGAAACTATACAGGCAGTGGCCAGGAAAAAGTCAGCAAAAAAGGCCATCACCATGCCCCCCAGAGCCCAGCTGTGGCCCCTGTAGATGGCTGCACAGTTTAAGGCACACTTCGATCATTCATACCCTGTGTGTCTCCAACAGAGAACTGATTGCGTCCCAGGAGCATATTCTTTTCCCACGACAGCCTACGAAGTCGACAGTAGCACTCCCATTTTACAGATGCAGAAACTGAGACCCAGATTAAGTAAAGTGCAGCAAGTCACATATCTGCTGAACTGGGATTCAGACCTGGACCAAATCCTATGCTTCTTCCACCCTCTGTCTAGTCCCCACCTTGCACGTTCCAAGAACCCTGTCCAGAAGCTCTGGGAACAGGACTTGGTTCTCTTAAACCCTGGGGGGAAGAGAAGAACCCGGGGGAAATGAGACCTAAAGCGTGGCTGGTGGAAGAAGCAAGGTACAGAGGGGCCCAGAACAGGTGGAAGAATGTGTGTTTGCCCAACATTCATCGTACAGACTTTCCTCTGCTGTTATTTCTATGATGGGATCCTTCAAGGTACTTTCCAGCAACTGTTTTAGACTCTTGTTTTGATGAGCTGGAATGATAGTGGTTATGTGGGTGGCGGGAGCCCCCCTTCTCACTTTTCTTGCCTTCTTTCTCTGCCCTGAGACCAGGGCCAGTGAGTCACCCATAAAACAGCCAAAGAGTGTGGCAGGCCTGGACAATACCCAGGCTTGTGCTACCATTTCTGCAGTCTAACTACTCGAGTCTCCTACCCTTTAGCAACGTGGGTTGAGTGCTTTGGCGGGAGAGGCAGATCTCCACCATAACCATGACATCTTTGCTCAACTCTGACCATCAAAGTAGGGTTTTGTTTGTGTCTGCAGTAAGGCAGTCCATGTGAAAGTAGATTTCTATTGAGAGAGATATTTTTCTCAAGTTTTTAGTAGGTCAGAAACCCAATTAGATGACTCAGATCATTTTCCCACACACACAGAGAAAATCCCCCTGTCCTTCAATGACAGATAAACTGGTTAGGCTGTAATTCTTAGGCAGAAGGATGCCATGACATGGAAGAACTGGAAAGCCCAGAGCCTATCCCTTCTGGAACTGAGAGGCCTCAGGAGGACAGGAAAGAGATGGATTAAGGAAGACAGACCGTGGGTCTTTGGCTTACCTCCTGTCTCAGGACCTGCTTGAGCAGGGAGAGAAGAGCACTAGAAACCCCCAGGTCACTGAATGGAACCTGGAACCCAAGACTGGTAGTCCACTTCTCTGGACAGATGAAGGGGAAGTTTCCCTCAGGTCCTCAGAGAACAACGGCCTTCAGCTCAGTACAGCATCCAAAATGGCACAAGGTCATGGCAAGTGGGTGACAGATAAACCCAAGGCAGGGCTTCTGGATGTCCTGAGCCTGCATGTGACATCCTGGAGTCGCACTAGACCCAGGCCCTCCAAGAAGAGAACACAGCCATGCTTAGAAAGTCATCAGCTCTCTGGGATCTTGGATTATTTCAGCAAAGCCTTGGTGATTCTAGACCTCAAGATCAGAAAAAACGGCCAGGTCTCCAGACTCCCGTGGGTGCTGTAGCACATCACCCAAAGGGGGTGGATGAGACCAGCAGCCCCTCAGGGGGACCAGCGCTGAAGGTAGTCCAATCCAGTCACCTGTTGCTATAGTCTGGTGTGTAAATTTTTATTTATGGTGGACACAAAATGAACCCAGTGGGCTCCTCCACCACGAGGTTGTACAAGCCATACCCCTCTACCATAACCAGGTAAACAACCTTGACCATTCATGCCTATTGTCATGGCCTAGTTATTAATAGTGCTTCCTTCCTCCAAGTTGTAAATTGATTGATATGAATGGTTGTAAAATAAATACTATAGACTAAGGTGCATATAGTGATTCCATTTATTATTAAGGAAAACAAGTCACCTATATGTAAAAGACTTCTTTGTGTCTGTGCATCTTCAGACAGCATGTCTAGAAGGCTACTGCTTACAGTAGTTACCCAGGGACTGGGCAGAGACATGGAAAGCATTGCCCTGTTTTTATAATGCATGGCTACTTGTACCAGGTATGTTTTTTAAATATGTATTTATTTATTTTGAGAGAGAAAAAGAGCATGGGGGGAGGGGCAGAGATAGAGGAAGAGAGAGAATCCCAAGCAGGCTCTGCACTGCCAGCACAGAGCCTGATGTGGGGCCCAAACTCCCAAATGCTGAGATCATGACCTGAGCTGAAATCAATAATCAGACGTTAACCAGCTGAGCCACCCAGGCATCCCCAGGCAGGTGTTTGTAAAAATGAAAAACACTTTATTTTTTTGAAGGATGAATTCTAACGGTCACTCTATTCGGTAGATAGGTATCATCTTGAAGAGGAGCCAAGGAGGACAGTGGGAACTGAAAGCCTGAGCACTTCTGCGAAAGGGACAGAGCATTTTTTAAAAAACTGGGACAGTTTATGTTACTGCAAACAGACTGAGTTCACCAGATCATTCTAAACATAGTTTAGTTTGTTTTTCCTTTTCCTCAGTGGGTGTGGGCTCATGAGGAAAATCAGATTGGCCAGAGACAAGTAGAAACATTTGCTCTGTCCATCGGAGTACAGGCTAAGTAGTCTTGTGACCACGCTACAGTTGAATTCTGAGTAGTAATCTCGAAAGATTGGTTACTGGTTTTTTTCCAGTAGGTAGAAATTATACTATTCTTCTGTGAGAGCATGACCTGCTTTCTCTCTCATTTTAAGGTTTTGCTCTTGGTCCAACAGCGGGCTCAGAGTTACGAGAGAGCAGAAGGCTGCAGAGTACAGTCACAGTATGCCCAGCCTTCAGGACGTCAGGCAAGGCTGGGCAGTTGCCCCCCTAACCCACCCCAGTCACTTCTAGTCTGGAGACACTTCTCCATTGACCCCAGTGGCTGCATAAATGTTAGCATCTGCTCCGTGTGCCACAACATGAAGAAGATTGGGAGGTGCTCCCGAGCACTATTTCACAGCAAATGAGATCTTGCGAGGTGTTACGGTGTCAGTGGAAGCATTATTGCCCCCAAATCTAAGAACATTGTGATACAAGTTGCCTTGCTTTGTATAGGCTGTCAGGGGCATTTTTGTGACTTCATGACAGCAGGTAGACATCCTGCCCTGTCACGTAATGGCCACAAAGCTAAACATAAAGGGAGAGCCAGGGTCTGTAGAAGTTGGCCATTGGGGAATCCCTCCAAGACCAAACTCTTCTCTGGTGCCCTGCATTGCTCATTGTAGGAGGAAGATGTACCTGTGATTTGTCACTTAAACTTCATATTGGGGAGGAGGAAAGGAACACTGACATTTACAGAGTTATGGAAAACCAAAAATAGATGGTTCACACATATGTCTCCGTACAGGCTACACAGTAAACTAGTCTTTCAGTTTAATCTTTCAGCTACTCTACGACATGCCACATTTCATCGATTCTAAGACATGTGTTTCTTCCTCATCATTTGACATCTCTGAAACTGAGAACTTTAAAATCAACAGCCTCTCACAATCATTGTCTGCCAAGTATCAGTCATGCTATGGTTACCATTGCCTAAAAATGATAGAACATTAAAGAGTCAGCAGCAAAACTTGGAGTGACTTGGAGGAAAGTCCTAGAAATAACCATCTAATACACTTTCAACTGTAGGAATCTAATTACTGGGAAGAGGAGGCAGAGGAAGTGGTGAATCAGACAGTTGTTTCAGCAACATTTCTGAGGGAGGAAAGAAAACTTAGCCAAGGCTGCATAACTGTAAAGCCAGCTTCAGAGTCAGACCCATGGTTTTGGTTCTTCAATGGATTATTTTAAGAAATTGCTGTACCACTAATGTTTAATGTCATGTAGTTTGCTTAATTGCCTAATGCGAAGCACTTTTGTTTGACTCGCTGTCCACTACTGGGTAAAAGTTCATGTTTTGTGGAGTTACATGTTAACTCATAACATTTTGTCTGGTAGAGATTCAAATGATCTTTGTCCGTTAAAAAAGATAACTCGAAGGTATGTTTTATTGCCCTGTAGGACATTAACCAGCTTTGTTGCGAACCTAGCCATCTTATTCCAACATATTTTTTTCTTCTTTTTTTTTCCAGTTTCATTATTTTAAAAAATTTGAGTACAGTTGACACACTCCAACATACTTTTCCAGTGTTCCTAAAGCCTTTGTTCCTGGAATTCTCCTTCAATCTAGATGTTACGCTTTGACAGCTGTTTGTTCTATACCTGCATGAGAATCTTGTTTTTTTAACTTTTTGAAACGTGCACATATCAACAGCTAAGTGGAAAAGTGATTCAAAAGAGTTAGGCTCTGGGGGCACCTGGGTGGCTTGCTTGGTTAAGACTCTTGATTTCGGCTCAGGTCATGATCTCACAGTTTGGTGAGTTCAAGCCTGCCGTCGGGCTCTCCACTGACAGTGTGGAGCCTGCTTGGGATTCTTTCTTTTTGCCTTTCACTCTACCCCTTCCCTGCTCGCATGCTGTCTCTCTCAAAATAATAAACTTTAAAAAAAAAAGAGTTAAGCTCTGAATGTACAGAAGTTTTGGGAATGCCTTCACCAACTTATTCCAGATTTACTTTCTTTTTTAGGCTCTGTAAAAAGTGATTAATGTTAAAAATATAATTAAGGGGCACCTGGGTGGGTCACTTGGTTAAGAGTCTAACTTTGGCTCAGGTCATAATCTCCCGGTCTGTGAGTTCGAGCCTCGTGTTGGGCTCTGTGCTGACAGCTCAGAGCCTGGAGCCTGCTTCAGATTCTATGTCTCCCTCTCTCTCTGTGCTCCTCCGCTCACACTCTGTCTCTCTCACTCCCTCTCTCTCTCTCAAAAATAAATAAACCTCTTTAAAAAATTGTAATACATATATAATTAAGTCCAAGAGAGGACTTTCAGTAAGTTTAAAACAAAAATTCTAAGTGATAAGAAATCATGATATCATAATTTAGTTGATGGTGGGCATACACAGGAGAGCTAAATAAATGTAAATCCAGCCATAGCAGAAAAAGAAGTTATCTCCAATCTCAGTGGGGATTGAGAAGAAAAAATAACCAAATGTCTCAATCCCAGAGGCGTGCACTACTAGACCAGACCATGTGAAGGGCATGGACTTAATGGAATGGTGGCTGTAAGTCAGTCTCCTGACTGCCATCAATGGCACAAGCTAGGATCGCTGCTGTGACCCCAGTGGGCTGACAAGTAACCTTGGAGCATCAATATAGGAAGCAGAATGGACTTGGTTTAGGTTGACACAACGGGTTTCTTTATGGGGTAAGTGGTTTTTTGTTTTTTGTTTTTTTTTTTTATTTCTAGGAGAGAGAGAGAGAGACAGCATGAGCAGGGGAGGGCCAGAGAGAGAGAGAGTCACAGACTGAAACAGGCTCCAGGCTCTGAGCTGGCAGTCGGCACAGAGCCCGACGCAGGGCTCGAACCCACCAACCGCGAGATCATGACCTAAGCGAAAGGACGCCCAACCGACTAAGCCACCCAGGTGCCCCGGGGGGTAAGTGTTTTTAACATCAAGAAAATTTGGATTAATACGTAAATCAAACTCATTATTAATACTATTGTTTTGTGTTACAGGATAATCTGTTTACTTGGAGTTTAATGTACTTATTGTGTGAAAGGTAATTTGCCCTATTGAAGGACCTAACTAATGAGCCTTATGATTCCAATTCAAATTGTGTTTTTGAAGCCCAGTCAGACCTATAAATACAGAGAACAAAATGATGGTTGCCTGAGGGGCAGGGGGTGGGGCGTTGAGCAAAATGGATGGAGGGGAGAGGAAGACACGTGTGGAATGAATAAATCATGGGGATGAAAGGTACAGCGTAGGGAATACAGTCAGTGGTGAGTAAGTGTTGTATGTGACAGTAACTACACTTGTGGTGAGCACAGCATAACATCACTGTGTTGTAAACCTGAAACTAACGAAACATTGTGGGTCGACTCTACTCAAAAAGTTTTTAAAAATGTGTTTTTTAGTTTTTTAATTAACATTTTTTTAATGTTAATTTATTTTTGAGAGAGACATAGCATGAGCGGGGGAAGACAGAGAGAGAGGGAGACTCAGAATCCGAAGCAGGCTCCAGGCTCTGAGCTGTCAGCACAGAGCCCGACGCGGGGCTCGAACTCACAAACCACGAGACCATGACCTGAGCTGAAATCGAACGCTTAACCGACTGGGCCACCCAGACGCCCCTGAATATTGATTTTTCAAACCAAATCATCTTTGAATAATCTTTTCTACAAAATAAAGGACCCCTCCCTCCCCCAGAATTCACAGCGACGCCCATGCTCACTTTGGAGTGGACCAGGCCTGGTGCGGAGCTAGAAGGCCGGGGTCAGCCCAGCACACACACCTTTCTGAACCTCCGTTGCTTTACAAAAAGGAGCTTCTCAACAGATGACAGCCGTTCTATTTAGGATCAGTTCCCCCCCTCCCGTCATGTTTTTATTTCCCTTTCAGTCCTAAAATTTCAAACACTGGGTGTCAGTATTGCTCAAATGCACAGACCTATTCTCGGAGAAAGGAAAGGATGTAGTCTGAATGCACTGACAGATCACCCAGGAAAGCTCTTAAATAGGTTTGCAGGCTTGACCACAGAAGCCCGCTGTGGCTCAGATCCCTGAAGCCAGCTGGCAGGCTCCTCCAGCAATTCCCCCCGACCCTGCACATCTGCAGTTCTGTTAGGAACGCCAGGGAACGGCTCCCCTCCCATGCCAGGGTCCCCTTGTCATATAACAAATGAGGGACTCTGGACTGCTCGTCCCCATCCCTAAGAGCAACTGCTTCATGCGGCTGTGAGAACAGGGGGAACAAAGGGATTTGAACATGAACACAGTAGAGGAGAAATGAACAATGAAAGAAATGAGTGGACCTCAGACTCACGGTTCCGGGAATCATTCCCAGGTGCCTGACATTCACCTCCAGGATCAGAAATGCTTCTTCCTTGTTTCTCCCCCAACTTACTCTTCTGCTTCTCTGTCCCCAAGCTCACCTAGAGATTTTGATCTGTTTGGCTGGAAACTTGTTTTAACTATAGCCTCCTAGGACCGAGGACCCAGATTATTTTCTCTCTGGGTTTTCAAATTAGACTTTTTATCCTGCTATCTTATCTCCTATCTTATCTCACTGGTCTTCCCAACCTCCACCTGGAGAAAGGGCATGAATTCACTCAGGCTCTAGTGCTGTGGGGATCAGGCAGTTACTTAGAAACAACAGCACTTTCAGTTGTGAAAATGGAACCTTCTGGTCATTTTCTTCTCTCTCTCTCCCTCTTTCTTCTTTCCCTCTGTTCCTTGTCCATAACGCAAATCAAGTTACTCCATTAAAAGGTTTCTCTCACTTCATTTTCTTTTTTCTTTTTTCTTTTTTAATGTTTTATTTATTTCTGAGAAAGAGAGACAGTGTGAGCAGGGGAAGGTCAGAGAGAGAGGGAGACACAGAATTCGAAGCAGGCGCCAGGCTCTGAGCTGGCGGTCAGCACAGAGCCCGACGCGGGGCTCGAACCCATGAACTGTGAGATCATGACCTGAGCCGAAGTCAGACGCTTAACCGACTGAGCCACCCAGCGCCCCTCTCTCACTTAATTTTCTAACATTCATTTTGACTTTCAAGGGAGACTCTCACTACTTTGTGTGGTATTCCACATGATTTCATGACTATGGACCAGGTTCTGAATTAGCCAAAGAAAAAGGGACTTGCAGGCAGTAACTACCCAGCTTGGCCCCTAGAAGGTGGCCTGGTGCTCTGTGCTCCTTACAGAAAATGAAATGAGCTAAGCCTAGAATGCACGTTCACTACCCAGCAAATCAGAGGTGCCCATGCAGTCAGGGATCATACTCTAGTCTGCCAAGGTCTTCCTGCAGGAGGAGGCTTTCGTTCTGAGGTAGTCCCTGCTGAAGCAGGTACAAGAGGAGACCAGACCGGCTGTAGGCTGGACCGAACCAGTGAGGGATCAGAATTTCCGGGTACAGCTGCGCCAGCTCCAGTGTGAGCTGCTTGCTTCTGCTTTCCACCCAACTGCCTGTCCAAGCCTTCTTCCTTGGTTTCTCTGGCTTCCATTATCCCAGCACCTCAGCAGGGTCATCGTTCCAATCACTGAGGTTGTTGACTTTGGTATTAGCCTTTAAAAAGCTTTTTGGCTAGTCCACTCACATTTTGTAATCTGATATCTCTGCTTTGGACCCATCAGTTGACAGGTATTTCATAATGTACACACTATGTGGTATTCTGCCTTTTCCCCTTGAAGTTGTTGTGAACACTCCCTCTCCACGATTTAACAGACTTCTAAATATTGTTTTGATGGTTGTGTTATAACACATCTGAGGTATCTTATGATGTATTCCTTGCTGTTGGACATTTAGGTTATTTCCACATTTTCACAACTAACGCCTTGATAAGTATTAGTGTCACAAAATCTTTCCAATCATTTTTAAAACATTTTTTTACTGCTTATTCGTTTTTGAAAGACAGAGGCAGAGCACAAGCAGGGGAGGGGCAGAGAGAGAGGGAGACACAGAATCTGAAGCAGGCTCCAGGCTCTGAGCTGTCAGCACAGAGCCCCACGCAGGGCTTGAACTGAGCTGAAGTCGGCACTTAACCCACTGAGCCACCCAGGCACCCCATTTTTAAAAACATTTTTTAAATGCACATGTGATAAATGAATACATGCTCTTAGTGAAAACTTAAAACATTACAATATTACTAAAGTCCTCATAGATGACCATTCTAGTCACCATCACTCTCACAGAGATGAAGATTGTATTATTGGCTGGTGCATACCCTTCACTTTTTAAATGTGTTTACATATATTTCATGTATCTAAATAAAATAAAGTATATGGTGCTGGATGGTTTTATTGGTGGGGCAGGGAGTGGTGCACAGAGGCTCTCATGCTATCTCTGTTCATTCGACAGAGTATCTTGCAGATGCTGCCGCGACAGCACATGCGATCAGCGTTCCTCTCCGTCACTGCTGCATAGGGCCCCATAATAAGGACAAACCACTGTTTACTGAGCTGCTTCCCTGTTGTTGGGTATTTGGACTCTTTCTAGTTTTTTGCTAAGACCAACGACGCGATGTTAGAGCTTTTCCTCATGCACACGTGCACGTGTTTCTCTGAGGAGTTGCAGGGAAGAACTTAGATGGTCGAGGAGGCACATGCCTCGTTTTCACAGATACCGTCAAGTTGCCCACCGGGGTGGCGGCACAGCAGCGCCCCCACCGAGATCCTGGGAGGGCGGAGGAGTCGCACAACCTGACTCGGGCTTCATCTGATCAAACTTTGGATTGTGGCCACTCTGCTTAAACATGGTATCTGTGTTTTATTAGCACTTTCCTGATTTCTAGTGAGATCAAGGATCATGTCAAGTTTATTCACCATTTACACTCACATTCCTGAAAGTTTCATTGCCTGGTCAAAGCAAACGCAGTGTGTGTGTGTCTCTATGTTTCTGTGGCTACGTTCTGTACCTATGTATTGGTGTACGTGTGATGCTGTCTCTTTAAAGCTTGTGTTTTTATGTTTCCCCAAATGCCCTTCTGTGATAACTGAACCAAATGTATACTCTCGTTACAGAGTTTCCAAACTCTGTTTTTTCATACTCTCTACAGCACTACATTCTAAATCTTTTGTTTTTGTTCTCTTTGACAATTTGGTAGGTAAATATAGCATCTTATTTAGTTTAAGTTGCTTTTATTAAGAGTTAGGTTGTTGGAGTGCCTGGGTGGCTCAGTCGGTTGTGTGTCTGGCTCTTGATTGTAGCTCAGGTCATGATCCCAGGGTTGTAGAATCAAGCCCCACATCAGGCTCTGTACCGAGTGTGGAGCCTGCTTAAGAGATATTCTCTCTCTCTCCCCCTGTGCCCCCCCGCCCCGGTCTTACTGTCTCTCCTTCTCAAAATAAACAAATAAACATTAAAAAAAAAAAAAGAGCTAAGTTTGTCTACTTATAATTTGGGGCATTTAATATTTCTTCTTGTGTGAATGGCTTATTTATTTCTCCCATTTTTGTGACCAGTCGATCATCTTTATTTCTGCATGGATTTATAAGAACTCTTACCTTGAGAATATTAACCTATGTCTGAGGGCTCAGTACACTTTGGATAGTTCAATAAAAATAATATTCTTAGTATGTAATATAATGTATTAATATATCAACACAATAATAATATAAATTCCTAATCATATAAAACTATAAATAATAATATAAATTCCTTTCAGTGTAGTAACACTCTGCCGTGGACGGGTGCCTCTGGGAAAATCCACTTGGGAGACTAGAGCCCCTCAAACAAATAAATATAACTTTTTAGAAGACTGTCCTCCTTCCGTCTCCGTATTTTCTCCTGACTATAAAGCTGGCTGAGATCCTGTTGCGATAAAGCGGTAGGCTGTGTTTGCGTGTGATTAGGCTCCAGAGGCTCACTGTTGAGGGATAGGTGACCTATGCTGGGTCGTCACAGGTCCCGAATGCCTGGCCACTCTTCAGAGGAGCCGGGACTGCTTGAGGCCCCAGGGCTGCCTCTGCTGTCACACATGCTGGAGCACGTGGCCGCCACATCCACCTGGAGGGGGACCTGTAGCCCTTTACTTTTCCCTCTTCTGGCAGTTAATCTTCCCTTTCTCCCCATTAGAAAAAGTTTGCCTTTATTTTCCTTGTTTCTTGAAGGGCCATATTTTCTAGGGAAAAGCTCACTCAATGAAAAGTTGAAGTACAGGGGCGCCTGTGCAGCTAAGTCAGTTAAGCGTCCTACTTCTGCTCAGGTCTCAATCTCACAGTCCATGGATGGGTTCGAGCCCCGTGTCGGGCTCTGTGCTGCTTTGGATTCTGTGTCTCCCTCTCTCTCTGCCCCTTCCCCACTCATGCTCTGTTTCTATCTCAATAATAAACAAACATTAAAAAATTTTTTTTAAAAAAAAGAAAAGTTGAAGAGCCGATCCATGGTGTGATCTCTAGAACCAGGAAGCTAGTTGGTAATAAATGCACATAAATGGCGGATGGTATGTAAACTAGACTTATGGTGCACTAGTGAGCTTTCACAGCCCTGACTCTAACCTGGGATCATCTGCTGCAGGTTCAAATCCCAGCTTGAGCTTGGCTGACATGCAGTCTTGACACAGGGCTCAGACTTCTAAATGTCGACTCTGTCATCTGTAAAATGGCAATCATGTTAGTACCTACTTTAAGGCAGCTGTGAGGATTGACTGGATCCAAGAAGCATTTTATGTGTCATAGCTCCAATCATTATTTTTCCACTTATTCTCAGAATTGAGACCAATGTCTGCGTGTGACTTACACTTTCCCACATAGTAGGAAGGGAGATATTAGGACATATAAATTTCTTCTGAAACACCATAGCTATAAAGGAGACCAGTATGGTTAAAAGGACCTTTCTTATTTGTCCTGGATATGACATTAGGTTTTTAACAAAATCTCCCTCCGGTGGAGGAGTCTGGCAACCCGGGATTACCCAACAACGGTTACTATGGCTGCAAAAAGGAAGCAGAAAGACCTCATAGCAGTGTTAACCAAAGAAAAGGGAGTCCATGGCTCCGGTAGTTAACAAAATGACTGTGCTTATGTCCTTGAGACCAGAAGACAGGAATGACTGCAAAACACGTAGAGGAACACAGCCATGCTCTTTCCACGGACATCATGGTACTCAGTGCCGGGAGAGAAGCCTCCACGACTCCGTCACTATTTCCCCAGACAGAAATGGCACAGAGGTCTCCTTCCTTCAACACTGTGGGTGATTTTCTGTCCTGAGTTTCACTCTGTTCTATAGTCATGTTTATGTGCTCAGCCTCAGAGAGACAAATCTTCTCCTGAAGTAAAGATGGATGATTCATACTGGCCCAGATTTCCGGATCACATGCAAGAACTGTGCAAAACAGAGGGAAGATTCCATAAAGTCACTGATGCCTCCCTGACCGGTGTAGGGCTGTTCTCAATGATGGTCGGTTATCATCTGTCAAATGGGGATATTGACAGGTATTAAGGGAGCATGAGCTTTAGTGGGGCCGATGTGGCTTTGAATTCTGTCTCTACCCCTTAGAGAGCGTGTGACACCTGCTAGTTATTTAATATCTCTGAGTCTCAGTGTTCTCATCTGCAAACTGAATGTAACACTTCTATTGACTATCGCACTTACACTACAGGGTGTTGTGGCATACAGATAACAGTGAGCACCGTATATGGAATACAGTTGCATTTTGCGGTTGATGAGGATGTCTGCATCCTAATCTCTGGCGTCTGTGATTGTTACCTTGCATGGCTAAAGGGGTAATTACGTCAAGACTCTTCAAATAGGCAGTTATCTTGAGTTATCTGGGTTGGCCTGGTGCAATCCCAAGGACCCTTACCTGAGAGGTAGGAGGTCAGAATGAGTAGTAATAGGAAGCGTGCGACCATGGGAGCAGAGACTGACGCCATGTGGCTGCAAGCCAAGGAATGCAGATAGCTTCTAGAAACTGCAAGAGGAAAGCGAGGGACTCATCTGTGAGTCTCCAGAAGGAACTAACCTGGCTAATACGGTAGTTTTAGTCCCACAAGACACACTCGACCTCTGGGACTACTATAAAATAATAAAAATGTGTTGTTTTAAGCTAAGTTTGTGGCAACTTATCACAGTAGCAAGAGGAAAGTAATACAATTTTCTATAAACAGTGGTTTTTATTATCGAGCACAATAATGTTCATTCAAAATGTGGAGGGGTGCCTGGGTGGCTCAGTTGGTTGAGTGTTCGGCTCTTGATTTTGGCTCAGGTCATGATCTCAGGGTTGTAGGACCAAGCCCCGCATTGGACTCCGCACTGAGCAGAGAGCCTGCTCAGTCCACTTCTCTCTCTCTCTGCCCCTCCCCGACTCATGCACGCGTATGTGCTCTCTCTTGCTCTCTCTAAATAAATAAATATTTAAAAAAAAAACAAAATGTGGAAACATCTTGACGATTATAAGGTGCCACATGAAGATGATTATCATCAATATTCCTATTTTATTCTGCTTACATTTAAATCAAGTCTGCTGCTTCTAAACTTTGCATTTCAGTATTTTCCTATTATTATATCCATGAATGACAAAGCTATACTTTTATCCTTTGTACCATTTTCCAAGAAGATGTATGTCTTAAGAGATGGTCAAGTGTCATCCTTGCCCACAAGGATGTAGACTATCAACATCCATGCCTCACAGTTTTGTGCCACGTAAGTCACTCTAACTACTTGATCTGAGCATGAGGGATGAACAGCATTCATGAATAGGGAAGGAAAATAAGACACTCTAGAAGGCAGTGGCAGAGACCACCAGGACTCTCCTAACGTCCATTATTCCCATATTCTAGAAAGATCTTTACCTGGGCATCTGACTACCCAAGGTATCTCAGACTTGCAGGTGGGCGTGGTCACTGACCAAGTCCTGTCCAATGACATGGAAACAGAGCTGGCACACACAGCTTCAAGAAAATGCCCTTAAAGGGAAGCTCACCGCCAGGCTGCTGTGCCTCTCGTGCCTACTGGCTGGATTACTGACGTCACGGCCACCTCCATCTGCAACGTGGAAGCCAAATGTTGCAGATAGTAAGGTCACGGAAGAGAAGGACTTGGTTCCTTGATAACTGCGGAGTCGACATATCGCAGTCTGGAATTGTCTATGTCCGTGTGATAATTAACATCTACCTTGTTTGAGTAGCTGGATGTGTTCATCTGATGGTGGGAAGGAATCAATCATTTGTAATACAGCCACACCATCACTGTTACAGCACTTATTAAAGAATTTATTACGTAGGACTGTTAGTACCACTTCCTACTCAAATAGATCTTCCGGAGGAAGCAGACACCATTTTTATCAAAAACAGGGAGGGAGAGAGAACATAAACGAGATTTAACGATACCACAAATAATATCAGGATTTCCCATCCTCAAGCTTAGACAAACTGAAGTGGATGATGGTGAGTACTGAGACCTGACAAGTAGTTAGGAAGATCTGGTGGAGATAGAGATGAAAACTTAGAGGAGGGTCATCTAGGTGGCTCAGTCCGTTAAGTGTCCGACTTCAGCTCAGGTCATGATCTTACTGTTGGTGAGTTTCAGCCCCGCATCAGGCTCTGTGCTGACAGCTCAGAGCCCGAAGCCTGCTTTGGATTCTGTGTGTCTCTCTCTCTCTGCCCTCCCTCACTCATGCTCTGTCTCTCTCAAAAATAAATAAACATTAAAATTTTAAAAAAAAACTTAGAGGAAAAAAATTCAAAGACTGAGGAATACTGAGGAAAAAGTTAGCTTTGAGGATAGATTCAGGAGAGCAGATATGTGATTACAGATTTACAATCTCATATCTGAAAACATCGAGGCCAGAAGAAGTTTGGGAATTTAGATTGTTTCAGCTTTTAGAAATAATACTGTTACATATATTTGTATGTATGTATGTATTTCTGTTTTTATGTGTATTACATATATTTTTATATACATTTTATATTACATACATTTATATAATTATAGTACATACTATATAACATCCCCAGGAGGATATGGGAGGTACTCGGAAATCAAGCATTTTCAGCACCAAAATATATGGAATATTCACACAGTAGTATTTTTTCTTAAGTTCATTTATTTATTTTGAGAGAGACAGAGACAGCACAAGTGGGAGAGGGGCAGAGACAGAGGGAGAGAGAGAATCCCAAGCAGGCTCCACGCATGGAGTTCAGGGCAAGGCTCAAAACCATGAGATCATGACCTGGCCAAAATCAAAAGTCGAATGCCTGACCGACTGAGCCACCCAGGTGCCCCTCACACTAATATTTTTTGATGACTAAAAATAGTTTCACCTCAGTTCAGGTTATGTTTTTCCAATAAATGTGTTTGCTGGAAATCTATTTACTTATTTAATGCTTATTTATTTATTTTGGTGGGGAAGGGGGAGAGGGAGAGGGAGAGGGAGAGGGAGAGGGAGAGAGAGAGAGAGAGAGAGAGAGAGAGAGAGAATCCCAAGCAGACTCCGTGCTGTTGGTGCAGAACCTAACTCGGGGCTTAATCCCACAAACTGTGAGATCATGACCTGAGCCAAAATCAAGAGTCAGAAGCTTAACCAACTGAACCATCCACCTGGAAATTTACTTTTTAAGAGGCACACACACACATTCACAAAATAAAGCAAAGCAAAACAAAACAAAACAAAAGATACTTTAGATAAGGGATTGTGAGCCTCTATTAGAATTTCCAGTACACGGAAAAGGTGTCCATGGAGAAGAAGTAACAATTAAAGTGGAGGGAAATTGTCCTTGGCTTGAAGAAAGTCTAAGTCCCTGGTCTGCAAGAGTTGATTGAATACAATCTATGTAATCTGTTAAATACAGTGTGCATCCTGAGCCCAGCCGTGCCCTGACTGGGGCAGAGCAATGGGATGCTGAGCCCCAGGACATGGCTGCCTATACCTGCCAGAGAGTCACCAGAGACGTGCAGAGGCCCAGGCTGGAGACTTTGGTGGAACACTGATGAGCTCGTGCCTGTGAGGACATGAGAAAGCACCGTGCAAAAAGAACACTGGGACCATGACTGTCTTGGCCACAGTCATAGCCGTTTGGTTGTCGTACAAGAGCAGAGCTGAGTAGTCAAGACAGAGACTTGTGGCCCAAGCCTAAAGTCTTTACTATCTAGCTTTTCGTAGAAAAAAAAAAAAAAATCACTGCCTCTCGATTCAGGGGATAAAAGTACTTTTGAATTGAAATTACCTAAGCTCAAATCCCTTCTTCATCACTGTGTGACCCTCAGTAAATTACTCAACGTACCCCTCAGTCTTCTGTCTGTAAAAATGGGCATCATCGAGGCACCTTCCTCACACGTTCACACCACGGATGCAGAAGACTGAAAATGCTCGAACCCTAACAGGCATTAAAGTGAAATAAATCAATGAATTGTTGTTGTTGTTTAAGGTTAACTTTTCATTTAGAGGCAGACAATTCTCAGTTGCTCTGAGAATTTCCATCATAAAATCAGCAACGTGACTTATCCCAACTATTACTTCTCTCTCCCCCTCGCCCCTTGCCTATTGTAACTAAGGGAAGTGGACCAAAATGAGATTTTTAGTACTGTTTTTACAAGCTCTCTGTATAGGCAAGTTTTAACATCGAAATTCACACAGTCCCTGACATCTTATCCTTAAACCGGATAAAACATTTCTCCAGGGAGGACCTGATTTCTTTACCTGTTTGCCCCTTTCCAGTGCCAAGCAGAGGCTCTTACATTTAGGAACACTTGATCAATGTTTGGGATGGGTGAATGGATGGACGGAGGGGTGGATGGATGGCTGTTATGAATCATTTCATTGAAGAGACACCGGGAACAGTTTTTCTGTGAAGTGAAGGCAGAGAAGGAAAGGCACAAATTTGCTTGCCGCCCCCTACCCCCTCCATCCCTCTCCCAGTACCCCCCCCCCCACCGGCCACTCACTGTCAACAAAGCATAAGGCTTTAGCAAAACTGACAATTCACAGTTCTTACCTCTTTGCAGTATTTTTGAGGGGGTTGTCTTGATTTTATTTGTTTATCTGTGGCGGGGTTTTGTATCTCTGGCTACACAGGGTAAAGACATAGAAATCAAGACACGTTGCCATTATCGGTCCAGACAAGATCTTTCCTTCGGTTATTTATTAACTTTTACTGCTCACTTCCCCATAGATAACCACTGAAATGTGTTTAATTACGAATTTTATTTGTGCCAATTTAAAAAACGTGGTGGGTTTATGCATGTATTTTTAATTTACCTAAAACCAACTGTGTCCTTTATCCCTTGCCGTTTCTTACCCTTTTCACTCAGCAGTGACTTCATGAGTCCAACCATGCTGCCAGGTGTACATCCGTTCCACTGTTGCCTTTTCTTTTTTTAAGTTTATGTATCTACTTTGAGAGAGACAGAGACAGCGCGAGTGGGGGAGAGGTGGAAAGCGAGGCAGAGAGCGCGAATCCCAAGCAGGCTCCGCGCCCGCCAGCGCAGAGCCCGACGCGGGGCCTGAACTCATGAAACTGAGATCATGACCTGAGCTGAAACCAAGAATCAGATACTTAACCGACTGAGCCACCCAGGTGCCCACATTCCACTGTTTCTAAGTACTCCATTGGGTACAATCACAGGTCTGACTTACTGCTCCCTGTATTTTGTTTTCCTAGGGTGTAATCGAAAGTCATTGCCAGTTTAATCAATCCTGTTTCCACGGTTTGCAAAAAGATTAGGCACTACATGTCCTTGACCTTGACTGGAATAGGAGTGAGCCCTGGGGGGTGGTGTGAGGGGGTCAAGGAGAGGTCAGCCTGGGTGTAGAAGCGGCTCCATCACCCCTGGTGTCCTTGGCCACTGGCCTAGCCTCTCTGTTTTCTCACCTGCAGCAGAGCCAATAATCCCGGCCACACCTGTCTCACAGGGCTGATAGGAGGTTCAGGAAAACAATAGGTGAGAAAGAAAAGGCTCTGACTAGGTTCCTAACCACGTATAGGGAGTCAGCCCTCAAGGTCCCCTCTCTGGCTGGCACCCAGGCCCAACAGGTGACTGGAAAAGCAAACGCACCCACCCCCGCGCGCCACAAAGAAGCATCATTCCGCTCCCAGGGTTATGCAATCCACTACATGCCCCCCCTCCCCCACAGCCCCCTTGTGACCCCTGGTCACACCCCGCCTCCTCATTGGGTGACCCCCCCCTGGGGCTCCGCAGGGAATCACTCCCAACCCCTCCTTCCTCCAGATCTTCTCCAGTCACCTTCCCCCCTCCTCTCACATCCCCTACCATTATTTCTATTCTACTCACGTGTTTACAACCTGGTTTCCTGGGAACAGAGACCTTCCAGGTTTCCCTCCCTGGCGACAACCCAGAGGAGAGAGCGAGGCTGGCTTTTGTGACTATTAGCTCAATCCGCTTCCACACCCCCGCTCCAGGAATGACAACAAAACCATGAATTCTACGTTTCAACCAAAAAAAAAAAAAAAAAAAAGCCAAAGAGGATACCCAGCAGTGGAGGTGTGGACACAGCCTCTAACTCGTCTGTACAAAGCTCTGCAGCGGCTTCCCGGGGGGCCCTCTGTGCCCAAGGCAGAGGGACTTCGGCCAAATCCGCTCAGCAGCGGCCCCCTCTCTCGCTCTGGCTCCTTTTCGCTCAGCCCTTCTCCCCAGAGGACAGGAGGGCCTCTGGCCTCCTGCTTCCCGTGCGCCCCGCTGATGTGTGTCCCGCGGCCACTGTCGTTCGGCACTCCTGACTGGCTCGCAGGCCTGGCTCTCCTCCGAGACTGACTTTCTTGCAGGCCGATGCCAGTCACGTTACTCTCCGTCAGCATCTGTGACACATACACTTCTGTTGCATAAGCCACCGGTCTGTGGAACTTTGTGATGGCAGCCCTAGGAAACTAACACAGGTGGTCATCGTGTCTTTATTCCTGCTTTTATTTTTTTTTTCTTGCTGCTGCATCCACAGAGCTTAGCATAGCAACTAAGGCATAAGGAGAGCTCAATACATTTGTACTCATCGGAAAACGTGCCCTTGGGAGCACAGAGTGGAGATGAGGTCCCCGCACTTGAAGATCGCATCATGTGACCGAAAACACAGAGAATGAAAAAGACCATTCAAAGTACGCGCTTAACGCCGGGTCAGACACATGGGCGGTCGGGCCACCGTGAGTGCCAAGCCCTTAACTCGGACAGGCTGGGCAGGGCTGGGCAGCCACCCCAGCAATCTCCCATAGCCTGAATCTTGAAGTAAGAGTTAGTCAAGCAGAGAGAATTGGAACAAACAGAACAAAACCTAACAGCAGGAGAGAACACAGACTGTCAGGGGACCTGTGAGGTAAGCTGCAGCCTGAACGTCAGGGGTCTCGTACGACCTGCTGAGTCTGGGAGCCAAAGGCTGCATTTGAATGGCGGAGTAACGTGCAAGGTCAGGCTTGAGTTCTAGAAACTTCTTTCTAGCAAAGTGAGGATAGATTCCAGGGGGATATGGCTCACCACCAGGAGGTTCACTGCTGTCTGTGGACGTTAGAAATTGGAGGAAGTCTTTCTTTATCAGTCCTCAACCTCAAGGGGGGGCGGCACCCCCAGGGCTGGGCCTCGCCGGGAAAGCTGGGAACGTATATGCCCCTACCCCACAGACGAACTCCTGTTTTGTCCTTTTAATGGGCAGTAATATCTCCTCACCAGATGTGTTGTGCTACTATTTTTAAGTTCAGACAGTCCCCACCCTCCTAGAATCTGCCTCTAATTCTTGGAAGTTGGGGTAAAACCACATGTTTTTCATCATTCCTCAAAACCGCTAGCTCAAAGCACGTACGTAGTTCTGTGACATGGGGGAAGAGGCTATGGACATCTGTGCTATGTTTCTGTTCCCATTCATATTTCTCTGGCATATTAAAGCCAAATTGCACCAGGCTATAAAGACCATCGGGGAGGTTGAGGGCAGACAGGATCCTGAAAGAATAAGGTGCCCCAGACAAACCATTCCCCGAAGCGGACAGGAGGCAGGGGAGAGGCTCCAGATCCCGGGCCACTCCCTTCCCTGCATGACTCGCATCTGGGGTCTGATCAAAGGAAAATCTATTTTGGGCCCGTCATTCTGGTCTCGTTATTTCTATCACCTCTCACGGGACATGTAGTTGCCCTGAACCCCGTGCTCACAACAGGAGGGAAAGCAGGCTAACATGACTCATCCTGCGGGGCGGGGGAGGAGAGCCCACTGGCGGTCGGCGCTTGAGGCCCAGCTCCCCCGCACCCCGCACCCGCCAACAGAAGCCTTCAGTAGCCTCCAACACCATTCCCAGGCAGCCCCCCAACCCCGCACCCAGCAGCAGACGGCTTCTGTAGCCTCCAACACTTTCCAGCCCAGCCCCGGGCGCCCTGAAAGCCAAGTGGATGGGCGCAGCCTCAGCCAGGCAGGGGCTTCCAGTATAAGCGCCCTGTGGGCCCCAAATGCCACAGGACTCATCTGCTGACCTTTAGATTATGACAGGGGCTGCTACTACGTTCACATCAGCACGTCAAGGCAGCCCGTGCACAGGGGTGCGGCAGGATGGCTACAGAGCTGCGGCTGGTCTGCCTGCAGAGCCCGGCTGCCCCAGTGGGTGTGGGTAGGTCCTGGCTGCATGGCATTTCCCTGCTGTTATGGATGGGTTTTGCTGGGCTTTCCTCTCACTTCCTCTTGTAGACCTCTGAACAGTGTTGTTACAGACGCAGTGGATGCCATGCGTCCTGTGTCACCCCAGCAGGGCTTGCATCGCAGCGGTGGGAGGCTCCACCCCGTGCCCAGAGGGGCACCTCATAGGAGTGAAGGCGAGCGGTGCCCCCGTCAGGCCCTGGGCATCGGCTTTACTGCAGAAAGCTGTGGAAGCTTCTCACCCCCGCCCACCCCACAGCACGCTCGGGAGAATTCAGCAAGCCGTGTATTCTGTGTCCTGGGAGACTGAAAGGAAGGAAGGGGAGTCGGGCCCTACGAGTCACTTTCATTGGCGTTGTCAGGGACAAATATAGACAACGTATGACAGCGGAGTGTTGAGACAAAAGACTCTCAACTTCAATGTAATAAACGCACAGAGGAGTTTAATAAAAAACACCTGAACTGCTATCAATATTCCAACTGAGATATTTCACATTAAAAAGCAATCAAGAGGGGCGCCTGGGTGGCTCAGTCGGTTGGGTGGCCGACTTCAGCTCAGGTCATGGTCTCACAGTTCGTGAGTTCGAGCATCGTGTCAGGCTCTGTGCTGACAGCTCAGAGCCTGGAGCCTGTTTCAGATTCTGTGTCTCCCCCTCTCTCTGACCCTCCCCTTTCCACGCTGTCTCTCTCTCTCTCTCTCTCTCTCGGAAATAAATTTTAAAAATTTTTTAAAAAAACCAATCAAGATATCCATCTCGTCTCAAATAAGAAGACACAGCAACACCCAGCCCATCTATCTGCGTGTCAACAACAGGAATCATTTCTTCTCTCTTTGTACCGTCTTCCATCAGTGCTGCCGAAAAGGGGGAAGGACAGAGCCACTAGCACAGGGCACAGTTCCACCCAGTGAATGGGGAGGGTCCCGTTAAGTGGGAGCAGGCTGCCCCACAGGACAATTTAAGTTTAATCTCTTTCGGGAAACGTCTGCTCGTGATTTTTGAAGGGGTCAGTTTTCCAGAATTTTTCCTACAAAATTATTTTTAAAAAACCAGAGACTTAAGATTTAGCACCTCTTGACATCATGTCATGTATCCTGGTGTTTGAAGAGACCGCAAAGTGCAGCACACGGTGACAAAGGCTAAAACTTCAGACCCTGATCATCAAAGATGGCGGGAGAGGGGAGGCGGTTCCCATAAGGCTGGGGACATCCGGCCTGCTGTGGCCGTGAAAGAGGCCCTGAAAGAAGAAATCTTTAACTTCTGTTGACATAGACACACAGTGTGTCTCTCTTGCTTGACCTCGAAATATTAACAGAACCACAAAGAGGGTTGGTTCCCAGCTTTGGGAAATCCGCATCTTCTCCAACACTGACTGAGAAGGGCAGCGAGCCTCCGCCACGGGTTTGCTCCCTGAGGTCTGTTGACCTCAAGCACCGGCTTTAGGGACAATCACCTCCCCTTTATTGAACAACCTAGTGCAAGGGGAGGCATATGGCACTTTTGCTAATATCTTCCCTCCCTGTTTCTTCACCCACCGAACCATTTAACTGGAATGTTTGTAATGGAATGAGATAGCGACTCTCTGTGAACGCAGGAAGACTTCCGAATATCCTGAATTTGAAAGTACACCTTGTATGATCAGCAAACTGCCCTCCAGATCCTGGGGTCACACTGAGCACCTCCCACCTAGAATCTTTCAGAGCATTTCTCGGGTCCTCAAATTTCAGACTGGAGGCATCAGGCTGAGGAAATCCTCAGGATTCTCCGCCTTACCTGCCAGAGGCCCACTTTCTGAAGACCCGTTTGAGGACCTGCCCCTTCACAATCACTCACAACGGGAAGGTCCTTCCATGTGGAAGAAGACCAGGCGTGTCCAGTTGGACCATGACACCAATTTTTATTTTCAGACTGAAACAGGATAATCACCTCCAGTGACAGAACCCAGCCATTCGTCCTAGACACTCGTATGCATGACGTGAGACCCTCGCTGTTCAGTGAGAACCGTAGTTTTACCAGGGGTTGGGGGGGAGGCGGTGAGGAGATCCAAGCTTTCATTGGCTTCTTCACCCTGGAGAACTTTCATCAGCTAGTTCAGCTAAGCGTGGCAGAGCCCTGTGCCCTCCTCTTTCTGGAAGCCATACTCTCCAGTGTGATAGAAACAGACTCTTCGGAGTAGAAGGAGACAGGCAGGAGTTATGCGGTGAAGATTGGAGTTCGAGCTCCTTCTCTGCAACTTAAATGCTCTATAGCTCACTTTCCTCACCTGTCTGCTCCCCCTGTCCCATCCCGTGTGAGGCTCAAATGACCTAACGCTGGCAAAAACCTCCATTGTAAATTCTCATGTAAAGTTAGTTATTAACAAGCATTGAGAATGCATGGAAGTTTCTGGGAGAGGACTTATAATGATTACGTATGTGCCAAGCGGGTGTACACAGCCTCCTGAGACATTCATTCTGTGTGCCTGCAGGGTATGTCTCAAGTCTGATAAATGTTTCCAGGGTTAAAGGGCGATTTTTGCAGGACGCAAGAAAATAAGTCCAATTGGCAATGCAGTAATATCTACTGGGAGACCTTTTAGAGAATCATGAATAAATATGGCAAAAATTAATTATTTTTTATTTCATTATTATTTACTAAGGAGTTGCTTATAACTATTACAGAGTTATTTTTATTAATTTTAATCATATTATTAGTCATTTAATAATCACTTGCAATATGCTTATTAACATAATTATAATTATTGATTAACAATAATTAATTCTGCCATGTTTGTCAGTGAATGCATGATGAAGAGGCTTCTTGGAGGCTGCAATTAAAGATAAAACAAAATCAGAGGGAGAAGGCAGTTCATGTCATCAGACTTCCAGAGAACTGTAAGAATCCGTATCTTGGAACTAGAATACACATTTTCTTCTAGAATAACTTCTCTGCATAGGTTTTAAACCTTTAAATAGTTTAACCCAATTTTTATTTTTATTTTTTAAGTTTATTTATTTTGAGAGAGAGAGAGAGAAAAAAGAGAGAAAGAGTGGGGAGGGGAGGGACAGAGAAAGAGGGAGAGAGAACCCCAAGCAGGCTCTCTGCTGTCAGCACAGAGCCCAAGGGGGGCTTGAACCCAAGATTACGACCTGAGTCGAAATCAAGAGTTGAAACTTAACCAACTGAGCCACCCAGGTGCCCCATTACCTGATTTTTAAAGAATAAATAATCATTTGTGTAGAAATTTTATTTTAAAAAATTCATGGCCCCTGGGGTGTTTGGGAGGCTTAGTCAGTTAAGCTTCTGACTCCTGATTCTGGGTCAGGTCATCATCTCACGGTTCTTGGGTTCAAGCCCTACTTAGGGCTCTGTGTTGACAGCAGAGTCTGCTTGGGATTCTCTCTCCCTCTCTCTGCCCCTCCCATCTTGCTCTCTCTTTTTTTTTTCCACTCTCTCCCTCTCAAAATAATTAAATAAACATTTTTAAAATTCCAGGGCCCCCAAAGTATAATCAGCGGCAAAAATGTTATCAGGTGAACATTTTCTCACGACACAAAATTTAGGACACAAGGAATATGCTTTCTCCAAGATATGGGGAGAAGTTGAAGCCCTGGGCACGCGGGAAATTAATTCAATCTGGAAATATGGCAATAGAGAATGAAGTTTATTAGTCTGTTGTGCCAATCAAAGCAATACTATCCTTGTGATTTTAGCTACCATTCTCACACTGATACCTGCCTACCACAACCTCTTCACAGAAAGGAAAGTCTTTTTATCATCCTTTGAGAAAACGTCCTCTTTGTTCTCAGTGAAAATCTCCTCAAATAGTAAATCGGAGTGAGAAATGAGCAAAATGTGGTGTATACACATGCCATAGACTATTATTCAGCCGTAAAAAGGAACAGAGTTCTAAATAAAAAGGAATAAAGGCTACAACATGGGAAGGGACCTTGAAAACCTGTCACCAAGTGAAAGAAGCCAGCCACAAAAGGACAAAAACCATCTGATTCCTCATATGTGGGGGTACCTGGAATAGGCAAATTCTTAGAGACAGAAGGTAAACCAGAGATTCCCAAGGGCCTTACTGTTTGATGGGTACAGAGTCTGAAATGATGATAAAAGTCTTGAAAATAGTGGTGATGGCTGTACAACCTTGTGAAGGTGCTTAATGCCATTGTATTGTAATTTTAACAATGGTTAACATGGTAAATTTTATGTTGTATTTTACCTTGATTTTAAAAATACAAAAATAAAAATAAGTTCCACGCAGGGCCCTTTTGCTGAACGACAGACAAGACCATGTTTCCTCAGCTCTTCATCCCCAGAACACTCGCAAGCTTCCTGTTTCACTCGGACATCCCCTTCCTGACCATGTGTACTGACTTTATCACTCAACTTCTAGTCTTAGACCCACGAGTGAAAGCTTCCAGAATGACAGAAAGACTGGGGAATGAGTTTATCTGAAGCCGTCATGTTTTGGTTTTAATCAAAAAATTTTAAGTATCTCAAGAGCAAATTGCTATATAAAGTAAGCCAAAATATAACAGCAACTTTAGGGGAACTTCATTACACATGGTATTGATTCCTAGCATGTGACCAGTTTGTTTTTATTCTGTTTCTCTTATCTCAGAAAGTAAGAATAAAATGGCCTTGCTTAAATATAATAACCTAACCACTCTTTTTTTTTTAATTTTTTTTAAAAAATATTTTATTTATTTCTAGGAGAGAGAGAGAGACAGCGTGAGCAGGGGAGGGCCAGAGAGAGAGGGAGTGACAGACTCTGAAACAGGCTCCAGGCTCTGAGCTGGCAGTCAGCACAGAGCCCGACGCGGGGCTCGAACCCACGAACCGCGAGATCATGACCTAAGGGAAAGTCGGACGCTTAACCAACTAAGCCACCCGGGTGACCCATAACCTAACCACTCTTTTCATGTTGTTTACTTCCTTGTACAGGTGGGTTTCTATTTTTTTAATTTTTTATGTTTATTTATTATTGAGACAGAGAGACACAGGGCATGAGTGGGGGAGGGGCAGAGAGGGAGGGAGACACAGAATGCAAAACAGGCTCCTGGCTCTGAGCTGTCAGCACAGAGCCCGACGCAGGACTTGAAACCACACACCATGAGATCATGACCTGAGCCGAAGTGGGACGCTTAACCAACTAATCCACATGGGTGCCCCAGATGGGTTTCTAAAATTTGCCTGGAGGTCTCTCCAGCTGGCTCTGTGGCGAGGATGCTTATAGCACGGCTGTGTTCTTCATAACCCCTCATATCAGGTTTACCCTTTAAGTTCCAGGAGGCATAAAATCCCTTAAAGATTTTCTTTTTAAATAAGACCTTTTAAACAACGCTGATTATATACTTCACCTGCAATGGGGAAGCTTTTGCACAAGATCAGTGTGCACTGTTTGAACCTGACTCAAGGTCACCAATTAACCCATGTTTGAGAAGAACCTACATATAAGAAGAAATGAATGTGGAACTGGCTGTTAACAGATGCTGGTCGTTACTTTTTTGTGTCCAACATTATTCCGGATGTTTCTGTGAGGGTGCTTTTGGATGTGGTTAACACTGCCCTCCACGGTGTGGGTGGGCCTCATCCAAACAGTTGAAGGCCTGATAGAACAAAAGCTGACCTCCCCCTAAGTGAGGGGGTTCTCTGTTTTGGGACTTGAACTGCACTGGTGGCTCCTTCCTGAGTCTCCAGCCTACTGGTCCACCCCGCAGGTGGGCTTGCCAGCCTCCCTAATCCTGTGAGGTGATTCCACTGGATACAATTCTCTCCCTGTACACACACATCCTTTGGTTCTGCTTCTCTGGAGCATCCTGACGAACACACAGACCTAGGGCACGGGCCTGAGTCCTCTGCCACATATTTGCTGAATAATTCTAGTAAGCCATTCACCTCTCTGAGCCTGAGTTTCTTCATCTGTAAAGTGGAGATGTTTGTATAACCTTGAAGTGTCCTGGAGAGAGTGTATCCACATCACGTGACGTAGCATGGGCACTAAACAAAGGGTAGCTTTCAAGAGGGAACAGTATGAACTTGAAACTAAAGAAAGCATTTCTCCTCCCCTTAAGGAGCTTACTCCCTTGCGGGAGAGAGAAATAACAATGGGGGTGCCGTGTGCCAATACCAAATCAGTAGCTCTGCACGTTCAGGCCCTTGGGTATGAAGAAAACCAAACAGAGCAGCCCCAAATATGCCACCTTGGCTTAAGGACTGTCCGCAGCTAAAGGAAGTTAGCTCTCTCCCCTCTCTCTAAAAGCCAGACATAAATTTCCATTTATAAAGGCGTGTCCATCTCCTTATCAAGCTGAGAATTCCTTCAGAGAACTCTTAGCCCCTGAGATGACTCTTATCTGCATAACAAACCTTTCTAAACAGTTCTATTTACTTTTCCTTCCCATTTCTTTGCGAACTGCAATGCATCCCGATATAACGAAATCTGGCTTTTGTTTTTTCTTGTTAATCTGTCTTTTGTCAACTTTATTTGTGGGTCCTCCACTTAGACTGTGGGAAGGTAGAGAAAAAGAAAGGTTTCTCTCTCCTACAGGATCATTAAAAATATAGGAATTTTGTGATTAAGGCTCGATCCCCTCTGAACAGTTATTCCCAACCTCTGATCTCAAACCTATTCTTCTCTTGAAATGATGGTATATCGACCTAGAGAAAATAACGACTAAGATATTTAGGAGAGTAACACTGGCAGCTAATTAGGCAGAATAGCTGGAAAAGTCTATTTAAGAGCAAAATGATCCAAAAAAAAAAAGTAAAGGGATCCATAATTATAGGTGGATTATAGTTAGTTACTTTTTGTTAGATGTTGAAATTAGATCTGTTGAGTTATATATTGTCTGAGCTTCAGTTTTGTTCATCTATAAAATTTGGTGAGTGGTATGCGGGGGCGGGGGGGAACACAGCAAAACCTACAGTCATTGAATAATGAATGGTTGACAGTCATGGAATCAAAAACTTTACCAAACTGCAGGCTAGGTGGTCCCAAGGCAAAGACAGTGGAGTTAGCAGAGAATTACATTTTATATTTAAAAAAAATTTTTTAATGTTTTATTTATTTCTGAGAGAGAGAGATACAGTGTGAGCAGGGGAGGGTCAGAGAGAGAGGGAGACACAGAATCTGAAACGGGATCCAGGCTCTGAGCTGCCAGCACAGAGCCTGACGCGGGGCTCAAATCCACAAACCACGAGATCATGACTTGAGCCGAAGTCGGACGCTTAACCGACTGAGCCACCCAGGTGCCCCTATTTTTATTTTTTTAACGTTTATTTATTTAAGTAATCACTACATCCAAGTTGGCACTCATACCCATGACCCTGGGATCAAGACATGCATGCTTTCCATCTGAGCCAGCCAGATGCCCTGAGAAGTGCATTTTAATGACAAGAACGACAAGGTAAATGGAGAAAGGAGATTGATTCTGGAAAAATTCAAAGAACAGCAGAAATATTGGGAGCCTCCTGACTCTGAGGGCCTGTTCAAGTATTTAAACTTCAAAATACTTTCCCAACTTCATTTTTAAGGAAGGAAGCTATATTAAAGAGAGTAAGATGGAAAACTGGTGCCCCTATGAACCAGAATAAATCTAACTTCTACAACACTCAGGGTGACCAGTTGGTCGAGGCAAAGGAATGTGGATACTCCTGATGTCAGTGACCTAGGGCTACTATACCTGGCTGTGCTGACCTTAAGATAATTCTGAGTGAGCCCAGAAGACAAGATATTTTTTTCAGACCCAATTTCAACCCTGTGGACCTCAGAGAATATGTAACATACTGTTTGTTGGTCCGGCCAGTACCCAAGGAGGGGTCAGTTGTGTGCATGCCTCTGTGTGGCGATTCTCCACACTCCAGTTTACAGACGAACACAGAAGGGGCCATGAAAGCCTGGAGAATATTCCTTTTCTGCTCTTTTCCTGCACAGGTGCCAATGCATTAAAAGTGAGAGCAAAAGACGGACGCCTTTGGCTCAGTGGGTTAAGCATCTGACTTCAGCTCAGGTCATGATCTCACAGTCTGTGAGTTCAAGCTCTGCGTCGGACTCTGTGCTGACAGCTAGCTCAGAGCCTGGAGCCTGCTTTGGATTCTGTGTCTCCCTCTCTCTCTGCCCCTCTTCTGCTCACCCTCTGTCTCTCTATCTCAAATAAACAAACATTTAAAAAAAATATATATGTATATATACATATACATACGTATATATACAAATATACAAAGTGAGAACAAAGAGGCAGCCTGTGTTTTGATTAGGTGCTGAACAAAGCACTATTTGCACTCTGATTTCTGTCCTAGTGTACAGAGAAAGGGATTCTACAAACTTAAATTTGGAGAGGGGATTTCTTGTCACTCCCTAAATTCCTAACTTCAGCTCAGCTAACCCATCCTCAGTACAGAGGGGATTTTCTTCACTGAGTCATAAAAATAACCGCCAGGCTGTCTCCAGAGGTAAGAGGAAGTGGCCTTGTATTCGCATTTTTAAAGTATTTTTAAGAAGTGTCATTCATTGAACAAAAATTTAATACACATCAATCCTTTATGTTTATTGCTATCAAGTTTTCATAGGGGAGAAAAAAGGTCCCT
The DNA here is from genome assembly GCF_003009895.1 of Hyaena hyaena. Classification (NCBI taxonomy): domain Eukaryota; kingdom Metazoa; phylum Chordata; class Mammalia; order Carnivora; family Hyaenidae; genus Hyaena; species Hyaena hyaena. The sequence continues at coordinate 863,766 of NW_024081100.1, read as the reverse complement.
ACCCTCAACGATTTTATAACCAGGAATCAAACATAAAATTAACTAAGGCTATAACACAGGGTACACTTATATTGATTTTAATGAAGGAGCACTAACCTTTATTGAGGATCTACTATGTTCCAGGTTCTGGCATAGGAACTTTCATTTACCCCGCTGATGAGGCTGCCCACCTAGGGGAGAGATACTATCTGCATTTAACAAAAGAAAGCTCTAGGCTCAGAATGGTTAAGGAACTAGGTAAGTGGTGCTCCCACCCAGAGTTTTGATTCAAAAGCTAGGAAGCATACGGGGCACCTGGGTGGCTTAGTTGGTTAAGCGTCCGACTTTCGCTTAGGTCATGTTCTCGCGGGTCGTGGGTTCGAGCCCCGCATCGGGCTCTGTGCTGACTGCCAGCTCAGAGCCTGGAGCCTGTTTCAGTCTGTGACTCCCTCTCTCTCTGACCCTCCCCTGCTCACGCTGTCTCTCTCTCTCCTAGAAATAAAACATTTAAAAAAAAAAAAAAAGCTAGGAAGCATTCTACTACCTCGAACGTAATGATAAATAGCCCAAGCTTTTCTGAGAGAATGATCGCTGTGTTTTGATGCGTCCAAAACCGCACCATCTCCTTGGCTCTTGTGAACAGCTCCACTCCCAGCCGGACAAGCACAAGGCCTTATAAGTACAACTCGTCTGCATTCCATTGGCATAAATTCCTATCAGACAGCCTTCTCCCTTGCCTGTTTCCCATCCTCAGGCTTTTAAAGAGGTAACTGCCCTTCAAGGAAATTTTTGTTTTGTTGTCTTTCTTGTGTGTTTGTTTTTTTTTGTTTTTTTGCCACTGACAAACACCAAAGGCCCTCTCTGAAAACGTCACTGTCCAGTAACACCTCTGTGGGATCATTCAACCATGGGAATCTTGTGTGACCATATGGTGGTGTTCTCAGAGTGGTCACAAAACTAAGTGCAAGGACAAGAGCAGGAAAAAAAGAAAAAAGAAAAAACTTAAATTGACGGTATGACTTTTTGTCAGCTTTCTCTGCTGTTTTGTGGTGTGTGTGCGTGCTTACACATGATGTATACGGATACGCCTTTACTTGGTGGTTATAAGTGCATCTCAGAAGAATGGAAGCTTCACCCTGACAGGTTAAGGTAGACCATGACTCGGACACTCTAGTGCCCCGAAGAGCTCATCCAGAAATCACGTGCTGGCTCTTAACTGATCGTTTTGTTAACGTTAAGATTAGACAGGAAATGTTGGTTTTAGAGAGTCTGGAATTTTAATAAGTCTAAAGGCTCCTGATGGTCTTATTTATTTTATTTGCAGGGTTCCCCAGAGGAATTTCACAGCACACTCCACAGCTAGAAGCAAGCATTTTCTTACTTAGCAAAACAAAGGTTGCTGGACACAGACGGGTCCTTACACCCCGCCTGGTGTATCCGTGGTACGGAGATGTGAGGTTGGGAACAGAGGAAGAAGCACACCACCCTGAGTGCCGGCACATACCGATACTAAAAGGACCAGCAAATAAGATAACCAAGTCGATGCAAAAGTAACTTGGAGCGGGGGAGGTTTGCTGTGCCTTTTGAAATGATGTGAAAAATGGGGCGCCTGGGTGGCTTAGTCGGTTAAGCGTCCGACTTTCGCTTAGGTCATGATCTCACAGTTCATGGGTTCAAGCCCCGTGTCGGGCTCTGTGCTGACTGCCAGCTCAGAGCCTGGAGCCTATTTCAGAGTCTGTATCTCCCTCTCTCTCTGACCCTCCCCTGCTCACGCTGTCTCTCTCTCTCTCTCTCTCTCCTAGAAATAAAAATATTAAAAAAAAAAAAAAAGAAAGAAATGATGTGAAAAGAACACTGGAGTCAGGCCAGAGGGGAGAAACTGTTGCCTCAAGGGGCTTTTGCTGGCTGCAGGACTCGAGCCTGGATCCTAGTATCATTCAGAGGCTGAAACTGATTCATCCATACCTAGGAACGTACAAACGGGAACACATACATTTAAAAAAATGGTTCCCGGAGTGGCAGCATGTTCTTTTAATTCACCCCTAGCTCAATACCATTTAGTTTTATTAGTCCTTCTAATAAATGAGCTGAGGAGGTTTGCTATTAAAAGGGTTTAATGGTGAAGAACTAGTATGCAAGATCCCAGAAATATAAGAACACCTGTTACAACAAAGGTCCTTAACAATACGTGCAGGCGTCAGTCAAGCTCCGGAGTTGGGGGCAACTCGTTAAAGTAAGGGACACAGACACACGCATGTGGGCTTATGTGCCTCTGAACTTCATTACCAGGTGCTTTGTTACAACAAAAGCAAGTCTCAGACTGAACTCGGCCATAAAATAAACATTTGGAAGCCAGCAGGCATGAAAAAGTTGTACAACCAGTTCTGTAAATTCTGTGCAGTACAGTTCTCTGTCCTACTGGCTCTTGGACAAAATCTTTGCATAACAGACTCGCTTAAGGCAGATGTGACAACGTTGTAACAGCAAGACTGAGCTCCACGTCCAGTCAGTCAAGTGTGAGAAACTTCCTACAAGCTGTGGATACAGATCTGTTCCAAACCCTAAAACAGTGCACTTAAAGGTCATGAAGGACCAGCTATGCTGATGCTTTGTTTTTGGTTTGTTTGTTGTTGTTTGGTTTGTTTCTAAGTAGGCTTCATGCCCAGCTCACAGCTCAGCACGGGGCTTGAACTCAGGACCTTGAGATGAAGACCTGAGCTGATATCAAGAGTCAGACTCTTAACCGACTGAGCTACCCAGGGGCCCCTATAATACCCCGGCTTAGAAAGGTCAGGAGTGTCTGATACAGTATTATGAACAAACTTAGGTATTTGGAACACCTTTAATGCCACCAATGACCATTACTCCTAAGATCCATTCGGCTAAATAACAAAGCCATTGGTTCCTATGGGGACTGGAGACAGGGGAAGGGCTTTCTAGCACCCTCTAGAGCAAAAGCATCCTGATACTGCTTTCAGTTCCAACAAACGTTCCCTGGAGTGTGTATTCAGCCTCTGGTAGAGTCTGTCAACATTACCTGCACTGCACCAGACACTGACCCCTCACTGCCTATGCTGAAGGCCTCTCAGGTTCACTGCCGACATTACAGCATTTCTGTGAAGTCATTTTATTATTTCTAATCAGAGCCCAGTCAGGGGACAGGGGACCCAGACCTACAACTGGGCTCCAGACTTAAGAGAGCCTTCTCTCTCCTGTCTCCATGCTCTGGAGTCTTGGTCAGAATCTGCCCGTAGACAAGGCCTGTCTCCTCACACCCGTGCCTTGGACCAGCCCTACTTAGAAGGCAATGTGTTAGCGCTTAGAGCTCGGGTCCTTCACTGGCTCATCCGTACAACCTGCCCACAGAAATGATTTTTTTTGCCTCCAGTAATTAATTTGAATTCCAACATTTTCTTTCCATAACTCTTACATGGCCTGATGTTTTTTGATTTGCTAGGGAAGTACCACAATCTCGGCCCAGTTAACACCAGCCAGAACACCTTCCTAAATACCACACTTGGGGGCCTTTGGCAAAGATGCTCTTCTTGACCAAACATTAGCCAGGCCCCTCTGAGCCCTCTTTCTCACTGGGCCTCATCAGTGGCCCCTGTCTGTGGCCTCCCTAGACCAGATGTAGCAAGAATCCTGCTAAGTCACTTTAGTGAGAATATTCTCCCACCCTTGATACCTGACCACCCGGGCCTGCCATCAGCAAGAATCCTAAGTCAGTTTACTAAGAATCCTGTACCTTAATGTCTCCTCTTAGTAATTTTCTTTTCCCTCTTTCCTTCTTTCCTTCTTTCCTTCTTTCCTTCTTTCCTTCCTTCCTTCCTTCCTTCCTTCCTTCCTTCCTTCCTTCCTTCCTAGAGGGCGCAAGCGGGATGGGGGGGGACAGAGAGAGGGGGGAACTGAGGATCCCAAGCAAGCTCTGTGCTGACAGGCTGATGGCAACGAGCTGATGTGGGGCTCAAACTCCAAACCGCAAGATCATGACCTGAGGAAAAGTCGAATGCTCAACCGACCGAGCCGCCCGGGTGCTCCCATCTCTCAGTAATTTTCTATCCACCAACCCCCTCAACCCCCGACTTAACTCCTTGGCTTAAGTCTCCAGCTGCGTGTTCAGAGTTGGGCCCCATAACTCTCCCCTATTGTAATAGTCTTGACCCCTATGACATAGTCCCGAATACATCGTCCTTACCATTTTAACAAGCATCAGAATAATCTCTTCTTAAAAGGTATGGTGCCCAGGACCGGATTCCCCATCGGACCCTGGGACCTCTCACCCAAGACGCCAAGTGCAAATCTTTGAAGCCTTTGTCTTCAGTCCTGAATCACTGATTGAGGACCCACTGGTAAGTCCAACTCCTCGGCCAGTCCCCCGGGTGACGGTGGGCTGCAGCTCGGGAAGGACAGATTTTGATTCAGTCTCTGAGTCTGGGTTAGTCTCAGGCTTCATGGTGTAAAAGGTACCTTCTGGCAGACTTTCTTCCCAGACATTCTTCCCCGCAATGTTCAGTGCAGATTCGGTCCCTGACTGCTGGGCTGGGGTCCTCCCTGGCTCCTTCCTTCTTGCGGGGACTCACTCCCTGCTCCCTGGGCGGGACATTTTTTCCTGGCCCTTTGGGAGGTCTCTTCTATTTGATCCTATCTTTTTTTCTTTCTTTTCTTTTCTTTCTTTTCTTTCTTTCTCTCTCTTTCTTTCTATTTCTAATTTGTTTGTTTATTTATTTATTTTTGAAAGAGAGATCGGGCACAATTGAGTGAGAGGCAGAGAGAGAAAGAGACAGAGGGAGAGAGAGGGAGAGAGAGACAGAGAGGGAGGCAGGGAGAGGGAGGGGGAGGGGGAGAGGGAGGGGGGGAGAGGGAGAGAGAGAGAGAGAGAGAGAGAGAGAGAGAGAGAGAGAGAGAGGCGGGGCTCACCCAGGCCTTGTGTTTTATCGAAAGCTAGGTTCGTGCTCACTCCAAGTGGGACTCGAACCCACGAACCATGAGATCACGACCTGAGCTGAAGTCGGACCCTTAACAGACTGAGCCACCCAGGCGCCCTGATCCTCCTCCTTCTGCAGGCACTCCTCAGTCAGCTGAACCTCCCCTTCTTAAGCCCCTCCTGACTACCCGCTGCACCGCTACCCCGCTGGCAGGATTTTACTCGGGATGACTGGGAAGGTCCGCGGCTTCCCTGGACTGACTCAGCCTCTCCCTTCACATCACGCTTGAGCGTCCCTTCCGCTCCCTGAACCCTTTCATGCAGCCGCCTTTACTCCCCTGCCTCCTCCATCCTTCTGCCCACCTGCCCCTCCAGCCCCTCAGCTCCTACAGTCACGTGAACGTGGGGCCCCCTGACGCCCATCAGGGACTCTCAAGGAATTTAAGGACTCCCAGAAGCAACTACATATCAGGGCAAAAGAAAATCTTAATCAAAGTTTCCTCCACAAATATTGGTGGAAAGCCTCAGCCCTTGCATTAAACCGGTAACCTGGGGGGCGACTGGGTGGCTCAGTAGGTTAAGCGTCTGACTCTTGATTTCTGCTCAGGTCATGATCTGACTGTTCGTGAGTTCGGGCTCTGCGTCGCGCTCTGTGCTGACAGTGCAGAGCCTGCTTGGGATTCTGTCTCTCCCTCTCTTTCTGCTCCTCCCCTGCTCTCTCTCTCTCTCTTTCTCAAAATAAATAATATTTAAAAAAAATTTTTTTTTAAGGGCCACCTAGGTGGCTCAGTCGGTTGAACGGCTGACTTTGGCTCAGGTCATGATCTCACGGTTTGAGCCCTACATCGGGCTCTGTGCTGACAACTCAGAGCCTGGAGCCTGCTTTGTATTCTGTGCCTCCCTCTCTCTCTGCCCCTCCCCTGCTTGCATTCTGTCTCTCTCTCTCTCAAAAATAAACATTAAAAATTTTTTTGAATAAACAGGTAACCTTAACCTTTTCTACCTGCCAGAAACATAATTCAGATTAAAAGTATATATAAAGTAGATCAAAGATAAAGCCAACTATTTCATATAAACCAGAGAGTTCTGAGTTACTGCATTTACCTGACTCCTGGTTAAAGTTTTAGAATGAAAGCTACAAGTACTCCATTTGTATTTGTTCATATGTTTATGTATATATGTGCCTATGTACAAATGCTACATATACATGTGATATTTTTCTATCTCTGGGTAGTATTACTAAATTAATTTATAAAATTCTACACAGGAGCTCTACTCAGATTGGCTAGAAGATTGCTTTCAGTGCTTATATAAATGAAATATTCCTAAAACTCCTAGAAATATGGGCACTAATGCAAATGTTTTTCAACTTCATGTAATTTGAGTAAACCTTTGATAAATAAGACAAGTTTGATATTGCTGGTTTAGTAAAAACAGGTATGCCTTCTGGACTGTCAGCATTAAGTATGATATATTTTTGTTCTACTTGGGTTTACTAGTCAAATTGGATAGTGTTACATCTGCAAGACGGTTAAGATTATAAAAATTATGAATTCAACTGAAGAATAAACATACAAGATGCAATAAACATGAATTGCTTAGTATCCATTACTTTATGTATATCAACAGCAGGAAAACAAAACAAAAAACAAAAATGTGATTGATTTTTGTATGTTGATTTTGTATACTTCAATTTTGCTAAAGTCATCTATTACTCCTAGTAGGTTTCTGTGTGAATTCCATTGGATATTCCACACTGAGAACATTGTCTACAAATAAAGACAGTTTTGCTTCCTTTACGATGTAGATGACTTTTGCTCTGTTTTAATTTTTAATTATTTTTTTGAAAGAGAGAGAGCATGAATGGAGGGGGCGCTGAGGGAGAGAAAGAACCTCAAGCAGGCTCTATGCCCAGCAAGGAGCCCAACACAGGCTCGATCTCATGACTGTGAGATCACAATCTGAGCCAAACATGTGCCCCATGGTTATCTTATTTTTAAGAAATTGCCACAGCCACTACTACCCTAATCGGCACTGTCTTGATATAGTACAATGATGAACAGAAGTGATGAGAACAGACATGGCTTGCATTGATCTGGATCTTCGGGAGAAAAATGTAGTCTTTTATCACTGTCTATGACATCAGTTTTAGCTTTTTTGCAGATGCCTTTTATTAAATTGAGAACATTCTCTTCTATTCTTAGTTTGCTAAGAGTTTTGGGGGTTTTTGTTTGTTTTCTGTTTTAACAAGAATGGATATTGCATTTCTACATACTAACAACAAACCATTGAAATTGAAATGATAAGAAACAATACCTTTTAAAATAGGATCAGAAATATTAAATACTTAAGAATAAATCTGACAAAACTCCAAAAGATCTGCCCACTGAAAACAATAAAATGCTGCAGAGTGAAACTAAAGATCTAAACAAATAAGGAGATAGACCATGTTCTTGGAAAGAGGATCCATCCAACATTGTTAAGATGAGCATTCTCTCTGAAATTAGCCTCTAGATCCAGTGTGATTCCAATCAGAACATTCAGCAGGTTTGTATGTGCGTGGAAATTAATAAGCTGATCCTAAAATGTTTTTGGAACTATAAGAGACCTAGAAGAGCAAAACAAGACTTTTTTTAAAAAAGAGCCGAACTTAAAAAGAGGATTAATATGACTAGATCACAAAGCTTACTGTAAAGGTACAATCATTGAGACAGAACAATTTTGGCATAAAGATAGACAAATAGAGCAAGGGAGCAGAAGAAAATTTGAGACCGGGGAAAGGGGACCTACACATATATGGAGAATCAATGTTTTACAAAGACGCAAAAGCACGTAAATGGAGAATGAGTCTTTCCTATTTTTCTACTGTTTCATCTCAACAAATGATGCCAGCACAATTGGTAAGCCGTACGCAAAAAGAAGCTCAATCCATACCTTGCACAATATCCAAAAACTAACTCAGAACAGACCATACGACTAAATGGAAAACCTAAAACTATAAAACTTCCAGAAGGAAATATTTGTGACCTTGGGTTAGATCTCTTAGATAGACCACCATAAACACGATGCATTCAAAACATTAACTGATAAATTTAAAACATCTGCTCCTCACAAGATGCTATTAAAACAGAAAAATCACGAGCTAGGAGAAAATATTTTCAAAGCACATATCTGAAAAAGGGCTTCTATCCAGAACATATAAGGAATTTTCAAAATTCAACAGTAAAAAAAACAAACCCAGTTTTTAAGTGGTCAAAATATTTTAAGAGTCTTCGCCGAAGAAGATAAAAAAAATAATTACATGAAATTATCAACAGAATTTGCCATTAGAGTAATGTAAATTAAAACTGTAATGATACACCATTATACCTTATTAGAATGGTCAGAAGCTAAAAGACTGAGCACAACAAGTTTTGCGAGAATGTGGAGGAATTGAGCCCTCACATACTGCTAGTGGGAGTGTAAAAGAGTTAACTATTTTGGAAAATAGCTTGGCAGTTTCTTAAAAATTGAGATATATACCTCTTATATGATCCAGTCATTCCACTCTTAAATATTTACCAAAGATAAATGGAAGCATATGTCCAAAGACTTGCAGGTGCATGTTCATAGAAGATTTATTTGCAATAGCCCAAAACAAGAACAAACCCAAATGTCCTTCAACAAATGAACAGATGAGCACACTATGGTGTATCTGTGCGATGAAATACTATGCAGCAATATAAAGGAATAAACTCTTGATATCTGACAGCACAGATGAATTTCAAAATCATACTGAATAGAAGAAACTGGAGAAAAGGATGTAGAATGTGTGATTTCTAGATACAATTTTGGAAAGTACAAACTAATCTATAGGGGCAGAAAGCAGATTGGCTTTACGTGGTGTGGGCTGGAGACAGGGGAGGGCTCACAAAGGGGCACAAGGAAATGAAACTTCTGCCAGTGATTTATGTTCATCACCTCAGTTTGTGGTGCTGGTTTTGGGGGTGTCTACGTATGACAAAACTTCTCAAATTGTACAGTTTACATATATGCCCTCAAATATTGTACATTGCGCCCAGTGTCAATTACGCTTCAATAAAACTCAAAAAAATCCACCACTTGGTACTCAACACACTATTTCTCCAGTTTAAAAAGCCCCTTCTGTGGTTACTACCACCCCATTATTGGGTGACAGACCAATAATGATGTCAAGTTACAGCTCACAGAGGGATTACTGGTCCTTATCAGCGCCTGTTGAGAAAGGCCAGGCATCCTCAAGATGCAAAAATATGTCAGGAAACTAGATTGGAAGCAACCAAGGAGGCACCATGGATATGTGGAAGGTAAACTGGACAGATGTGCATTCAAGTTGTAGTGCCGCTACTCACGGCGGTATGACTTAACACCAGCTTCTTAATTTGTCACAGTGTTATCAGCTGGGGGTACTTGGCCACAAGCATCAGAAATGGATTCAGGCAGGGGCGCCTGGGTGGCTTAGTCAGTTAAGCGTCCGACTTTCACTTAGGTCATGATCTCGCGGTTTGTGGGTTCGAGCCCCGCGTCGGGCTCTGTGCTGACTGCCAGCTCAGAGCCTGGAACCTGTTTCAGAGTCTGTGACTCCCTCTCTCTCTGACCCTCCCCTGCTCATGCTGTCTCTCTCTCTCTCCTAGAAATAAATAAAACATTAAAAAAAAAAAAACTTAAAAAAAAAAAAGAAATGGATTCAGGCAAAGATTTGGAACAGATAAGCACCGACAGCCTCAGAGCATCTTGATAGCAGAAATCAGGTCTTAATAGTTTGATCCAGAATTTTCCTCCTTCTGGTCATGAATCACATTCCAGAGACAGCGCATCCAATTGGACCCGTCCAAGTCACATGGCTACCCCTTGACCAGGAGAGGGCTGAGCATCTTATGAGCACATGCAACAAAGGGATTTGGGATGCTATCAGCAAATGAGGTAGGATAGATGCTTGGTGCAAAAACAACAAATGGCATTTTATCAGTTATATATTGCTGCCTATAGATTTAGTGGCTTAAGAAAATAACAATAGGGACACCTGGGTGGCTCAGTAGGTTGAGCATCCAACTTTTGATTTTAGCTCAGGTCTTGATCTCATGGTTCGTGAGACTGAACCCCAAGTCGGGCTCTGCACTGACAGAGAGAAACCTGCTTGGGATTCTCTTTCTCCCTCTCTCCCAACCCCTCCCCCATTTATACACACACTCTCTCTCTCAAAATAAATAAACACAAAGAGGAAAAGAAAACAATGATGATTTCTTATCTCTCATAAATCTGTGGATTATCTGGGTGGTTCCTCTTCTAGTCTTTCCTGGCTTGCTCATACAGTTGCAGTCAGCAAAAGGCAGTTTGTTGGAAGGTCCAAGATGGCCACACTCACATGTGAGAAGTAGGTGCTGGCTGTGAGCTGGTGCATTTTGTTTCTTCTCCACACCGCCTCACATTCTCCAGTAGGGCCAGACATACTGCTGTTATAGGCATTATAGGACAATGGTCCAAATGAATGAGGGCTGAACCTGCCACACTTCTTGAGCCTGGGCTCTGGAACTCACATGTATGTCTTTTCTGGTACATTCGATAGGCCAGAATAGGTCACAAGGTCATCACAATTCTGAGGGGGGAGGGGAAACAAACTGCAATGTTGCACGGAAAGGATGACTAGGTCACACCGTAAAGAGTGTGCATACTAGAGAGGGACATATGGCCACTAAACAACCAGGGCCATTAAAAATATTTTATTTTCCTCATTATGAAATTAGAATAATAACCAACTTCCAGAGTTATTTTGATAATTAAATAACAAATCTGACAGCCTTAACATATAAAAAACACTTGGGGAAAGTGTACCTATTATTAATGTCATTAAAGACTAAGGTTATAGGGGCACCTGGGTGGCTCAGTTGGTTAAGCATCCAACTTCAGCTTAGGTCATGATCTCATGGCTCATGAGTTTGAGCCCCACATCAGGCTCTGTGCTGACAGCTCAGAGCATGGAGCCTGCGTTGTATTTGGTATCTCCCTCTCTCTCTGCCCCTCTCCCAATTGCATTTTCTTTCTCTTTCTTTCTCTCTCAAAAATCAATGAACACTAAAAAAATAAAATAAAATAAAAATAAAGACTAAGGTTATAGACAGGCCTCCCTCAAGGAAAATTTCTTCTTTTAAAATACTTGTGTTGGGGCAAATGGGTGGCTCAGTTGGCTGAGCACCTGACTCTTGGTTTCAGCCCAGGTCACGATCTCGCAGTACATGAGATCGAGCCCTGAATCGGGCTCTGTGCTTACAGAGCAGAGCCTGCTTGGGATTCTCTTTCTCCTTCTCTGTCTGACCCTTCCCACACACATGCACACGCTCTCTCAAAATAAAGAAATAAACATTAAAATAAAGAAATAAAAAAATGCTAAAATACTTGTGTTAACTTCTTCCCAGGCTTGGTGAAGCCTGCAGGACATAGGACAAAGAACTGAATTCTGTTACATTTTGGGGTAAAGTCTTGCTTATCCTTTCCTTTCTGTAAATTCCAAAATGGAACTGGAGTAGGGGACTAGTGACATCGAAATGGTAGTTTGGTGTGCCTTCGATTTTTGTGTTGAGTTTATATGTGTCTACGTTGGTCAGTGTCCAGTCAGCAGGACAGGAACGACTACAGGAATTTCAAAGAGACGAGCGGTTCATAAAACGTGAAGGGCTGGAGGAAGCTGAGATCATCCAGAGATGAGTAACAGCAGGAAGCTACTACCATCCTAAAGCTGAATGAACACAGGAAAAAACGGTGTGATCCAGGATCCACAACTGCTCTGTCGCTGGGGCTGCTGGTATACCCGCTGCCCCGCTGTCCTCGACAGGCCATCGGTCAGGAAGCCGGGAGGCTGAACGGCCACCCCAGGCCACCTGTCGCCGCTGCGGCTGCCTGAGCCAGAGCCAGAGCCAGAGCCAGAGCTCGGGGGCTCCGGCCTGCGGAGGCTGCAGAAGCATCTCTGCCCCACGGCTATGGAAGTTCCAGCACCCGAGCACAAGCCCGCAGTCACCTGCTGTCGCTGCCGCGGCCCAAGCCTTCCGCTGACGGGAAAGAAGAGCTGGCTTTTTCTTCCGCCTCCCTAGCACCTTCCACCCGTCTGCGCCACGGGTGGAAGCTAAGCGGAAGCCAGCTGGCGGGGGAGTCTGGGAAGCGGGGTTCCCAGGCTTCCAGTCCCTCTGGACAAGGACGGGAAGGGTGGGCGTGGAGTCGGAGCCGACAAATAGAGTGTGGCTCGGCGGCTGATTCATACCCAGATGTGTCCCGGAGCGCTGCTGCCTGTGCCCCCAGATGTTTTCTGTTCGAGCCTGTGGGAAGCGAAGTGAGCATATGTTGACTGTTTCAAAACTGCGAATAGAACGTTCTCAGGCCGCATTTAACCATGTGATAATCAAACCCCTCTTCCTCGTGCCCATGTACTCCTCTCCTCCTTGGGTTTTGGCAGGGGATGTGTAAACACTGGCAAAAACTTGCATTTCACACTCCACTGTGCAAAATACCAGTGAAATCTTTCTAGTCTCCTGCCTCTTACCCACTTGGGAGTGTTTCATTAAAGAGCCGATGCCTTGTGTACTCTGTGTGGGGCAGCTCTTGGGAAGGGACGTGGACCCCTTATTTTCCTTCAGCGGGTCCCAAAGGTGCTCCTGGTTTTCTCTTCCAAACTGTCATCTCTTTTCAGTGACTGCACATGAAGGACAACAGAATGTGCCACCCCAAAATATGCCATGTCACCCCAAAATATGCTATGTCAGTGGTGGTTTTTTACATTTTTAATTTTTTTTAATGTTTGTTTATATTTGAGACAGCGAGAGAGAGACAGAGAGAGCATGAGCGCGGGAGCGGGAGAGGGGCAGAGAGTGAGGGAGACACAGAATCCGAAGCAGGCTCCAGGCTCTGAGCTGTCAGCACAGAGCCCGATGCGGGGCTCAAATTCATGAACTCCGAGATCGTGACCTGAGCTGAAGTCAGAGGCTTAACCGACTGAGCCCCCCCAGGTGCCCTGCCGCTTTGGTATATTGATTATTTTAAGCTGTGGGCGAATACAGGGGGAGGCTTTCTCTGAACTCCCCTCATCTGCCTAAAGGCAGATCCTCCAAAAGGAAGTCAGTTGTCATACATCCCCTCCTGTGAGTCTCATCAACCAGGGAGAACTGACCCTTGTCATAGGAAAGAAGCCTAAAGTCGACCCGCACCCAAACTAACTTTGTCACAAAATGTCACACCACCCATCCATTCTGCCAAGGGCCCACTTGTCTTTCCTAAAAATCATTTCCTCTCTCCTAAGGGGCCTATATTCTCCTTCCCCTTTCTCTATTAAGATGGCTTTTAAACCTGAATTCTAATTCACTTCTTTGAGTTGTTAATTTGTCCCTGGGTATCTCCCACATAGTTAGGAAGGGTACATGGTAATGCACACACGTATACATTGTACGAGGCACATATACAGGTGGTATACGTGTTAATGAAAATCTGTTTTTCTCCTGCTAATCTGTTATTACAGAGGTCTCAGCTGAGAACTCAGAAAGGTAGAGGGAAATTACTTCTCCTCCCCTGCACATGTGAAGTCTGGTGGATACACAATGATGCTAATGAACTAGCAGTAACTGTCCCTTACGAAGCAAGGTCATTTTCCTTGGACACCTGAGCACTGACTTCTTTAGACTATTATTGGATTTTCCCTTAGGTTTGTCGCATCCGGTTTTTCCTTCATGGGTGCAAATCAAGCTGCCGCCTACAAGACCAGCCCTGGAAAGGAGAGGGGTAGGGTACGTGTGATAGGGCCCAGACATGCTGACAAATGAGGCTTGATCGGGCCTTGGGGGAAACTCTATCCTGACCCTGGAATTGGCTTCTCTGGTAAGATCAGGTCACACTGAACAGTGAAGCAAGGCTCGTTTTGGAGTGGACGTCTCGGGGACCTCGAGGCAGCTTAGATACCTGGCTGAGGCTCCCGATGGGGCTCCAGCTGAGGCTATACCAGGGATGCAGCTGCATATGGTCCATTTTGGGGGGCATGGATGGCACATTACAGAGAAGTTTACTGCCTCCTCTTTCCAGTCCTGACAATGACCTTCTTACATCATATCCTCTTTAGGAAGAGGGGAGCTGGGGGATCTTGAACCTGGGGAGCAGCTGAGCCAGAGTCAATGCCCTATCTATTCCACCAACACAGGAATGGGAACAAATCCCTGTGACTGGCTTCCCCTAAGGGGCCTGAGGGACAATCCTTCGTTGAGCATTTGTCATGTGCCAGGCACTGCGCCGTGTGTCTGACACACACATGATGTACTTTAGTCTTCCCAAGGACCCTGAATGGTAAGTGTTGGTGTGCCCATTTTACAGGGAAGGACTATAAAGTCTAGCACAGCAGAAGATTCAAACCCAGGTCCGGCTCATTCGAAAGCCATTTGTTTCCATGACAACAGCCTCTCTATTTAGAGAAAACGCAGTGTGGAAGAGGACCAGAGCTGGATGGACAGATGTGTGTGGAAACAGAGAGGAGAAGGGAGAGCCCGTGTCTGGAATGACCACGCACTCATCACAACTGCTGTACCCCTCCCGTCCCCTCTTCCTTGCCAGTATCTCACAGTGGCACACCTTACCTGGGCTACTTCTTTTATTTTTTTCCCAGAACCCAGTATAATTTTGAATTTGGGGTCCTAGATGAAGGTTTCTGCTGATCTGCCCCCTATGGCAGGGCCCCTTCCCTGCCACTTCTGCTGCCTACATCCCAACCCACTGGCTCTAAGAGTAAGGCCTTTCATTCCACACAAGGCCTCCCCTTTCACAAGGCTGTAAATACAGCTGGGCAGGACCTAAGCCTGCTTGGTAATTGCTGTTCCTGAAGACCCATGACGTCACTGAGCACCCAGGGGATGGTCTCTACATATTTTCTGACCAACTGAAAAAACACATTAACCTTGAAAAAAAAAAATCCCCGGCATATTAGGAAAAGCAGAGCCACTCAAGTCACTTTCATGGGGCTCACTTTGGGATTTGCAAGCAACATTTTGAACAACTAAAAGCATGAAGAAGTCAGTGGTGTTGAGCAAAATGAAAGAAGTACACCAAAACAGATCGCCATTTTTCAAAAAATCTCTTCCTTTTAAATTCGGTGTCACGGGACAGTATTTGCTGCCTAGGCAGCTCGGCATGTCCTCACCCCACATGCCCTGCTCCCCTCTGAAGAAGAACAAAAAGTAGGAAAAGGAAATCCTATGCTATTGGGAAACTGCTGGCTAAAATTTCCTTCTATCTTCCACACTTTGTCCTCCTAACCCAGTTCTGTGAATGACCTCAGTGGTCGAAAGCTTTGCACATTTAAGTCAAACAGGACTCAGATACAGAGAGGAGAGGGAAAGAAAACGAGATGATCTGAGGTCCTAGAACAAGCTCTTTTAGCCAACATCATCTGCAGAAAAAAATGTTTTAAACACCATTTTATGAAAAACCAGTACGGGGAAGCAACCTACCAGGGATTTCCTCTCGGCAAGGAGTTTTTGGTATTTCACATCCTCCACATTTCCAACAGGTGACCCAAAAAGCAATAACAGGGCTGGGGAAATTCTTCCATTTCACGGCAGCTACAAGAGAGACCATCTCAAGAGTCTCAAGAGTCTGAAAAAATATATCCCCAGGGACAATTTCTTAGGAGGTTTTAAAGACAGATTGCTTTGGGGGGAAAAACAGATTGCTTTGTTAACTCTCTGTGAACTCCATAGTATTTTCAAAATGCTGCTCTCCTGTCTTCAATTTTACTTCCTCTTTCAGCTGTGGATCAGCAAATGCTGTTGCAGACATTAGCTCTCCCATTAGTCCTGAGTCTTCAACTCCAAATAAAAATGGATGGATGGATGGATGTGCTCAATACTCTGTCTCTGGGACCAAGAGCTTGTACTCAAAAGGGCTACCTCACTTCTCAGCACTGTCAGATTTCTGTTGACGCAAGAATCCACCCAGAAATCTGGGGAAACATCTCTGGTAGAGTGACACCAACTGTCCCACGCATTGGCCACAACATACAGGAAGGAAGTCATGACTTAAAAATATAATTCACACATAAGCATTCGGCCAACATTTAAATCTTAATCTGAAGTCTCACAAGTCCCATCCAGTGTCATTAATAATCACACTGACACTGAGTTCAGACCGTCTCCTCTGAGCTGGCATCTTCCTGCGAGAGATGCCTCAGCATAGCCAGTGGAGTGCCATCTGATGAGAACTCTGCCCATGGCTGGACTGGAGTCCCACATCCATTTTCCCCTATGTTATGGCCATGTCCTTCTGTCCAGTGGTAAATTCCCAGGGCTTATGACATGTCCTTGGATCTCAAGTCCCACTTGAGAAGGATTTTGGTACTTGCCTCCTGAACTCTAATGATAGATGCGAGAGCTTGTCATTGGGTCAAAGAAGTGTTCATCAAAGTCCCTGCTCTGCTACTAAATGATCCAAGTAAGGCTTCCTCCACTGGGGCCTGTGTACCTGACAGAGGTCCCCAACCATGGTCGATCACACTCAGAGCCCAGAGCAGCATGGAGGAAATTTCAGTGTCTCCACCCAGAGGTAAACGGGGGTTTAATCCCTTGAAGTCAATGAACTTCTCCAGACTGCTCTTCAGTAAAAGATCTGCTCTGACTTCTGATATGCTTATCTATTTTCATTTTTTACATCACTTCCTGGTAACAGCCAGGACTCACAGAGATGACTGAGTCCTTTTATAACACCCCAGTTGGCTTCAATGCTTCCCCAGTGCCTGCTCCCTGATGGCAAGGCTCTGTTACCCAGAGGTCAGCATGAGGCCAAGGGGAGAGCCATCTGGTACCCAGGACATGGGAAGTCATCATTTTAATCCACTGACCATCTGGGTCTATTAAGAGACCTGTGTCTGTGGTCTGGTGCTTCATTAGAAAAACTGTTTTTCTGAATATAGACTCCAAATCATCATTCCATACAAATGAAATTAAATAAGACACCTAGCCCCAGATATGCCTTCAAGCTATTGTTCTTTGACTATTCAGACACACCGACCCCCCTCAACCCTTTTCCCTGCCTGGCTACCCTGAACTGTGTACTTATCAGCTGACCGAAGTTCTTTTTAGCCTGGTTTTGGGGAGTCCTCCCCTGATCAGTGTTAGCCTTATCTTTTGGCAGCAGTTTTTAAAAACACGTAAGCCCTTTTCTTTTCCCTCCAGTGCCGCGCCTGCACGCCGTACACGCTGCCCCTAGATGCCTCCCAGGAGCACTGCCCTGGAATATGGTAAGCGGAACAGAACCACCTGATGATGTTACTCATTCACTGGGATGATGGGAGTTCAGTGGATTATGGAGATCATTTCTCTGTGATGTTAACTGAAGGCCAAGGTCCACACTGCTCCGTGTGCCTCTTTTAGAACACCAAGGCCAGTATCATTCTCACTGCACCAGTTTATCATCGACTTCCTTGGAAGCAGGTGGGTGTGGCCGGACAAGGATTTGCTGAACCAACTGGCAGGCAAATATTTACACCTGCAGGCGCTGCTGCTCCCGGGTGGGGCTGAGGGCCCTGCGCAGAGAAAGCTCCCTCCATAACTCTTTCCTCCTCTTGCTTTCCACGGTCCCCACTTCAACCTAGTTTAATCGATCCTCTTTTTAAAGTTGTTCAAATGAGGACTGATAAGTGCCCTCGATAGAGCTCCTTGGTGAGTAGTTTAAATCCAATTCACTTACATATTCAATCGGTGCCTTACCGGCACTTACTGATCCATTGCGTGGAACTCATTTTTCATTATTATTTCTTGAGTAGGCGATTGGAAAAAGTTGCATGTGCGTAGCTCATTCTCCAACCTCTTTCTGAATCTTGTGATCAGGACAGAGCACGGGCTTCCATTTTCTTCACTGCCGTCCATGCAATGCTTCCCTCTTAGCAGAATTCAGTGAATGCTGACTCCCTCTTGCTTGCTATGCAGAAAGGGGGTTCTCACCTCTTCTAAGTCCCCCAGCGGCCTGCCTTCTTTCCCAAGTTGTGTGGCCTCAGTTTCTCCCATTGTCCTTGTGGCTTCCTTCTGAACGCCCTTAAGGGTTTATTTCTTCTCTTACTGGGCTGCATTAGCCATCACTAAGCTACTTCTGAGTGAACACCAGGCGAACAGACAGGAGAGACTCTAGAAAAGCTTTGATGAATGCTTGCTCTTTTGGAACAAAGGGTAAGGCCAGCCCCGAGTCCAGTAGCGCAAACAGGACAGATCTGGCGACTGTCAAGGACAGAGGCACCACACAAAGATCTTCTGGGGTGCACAGTGAGGAGGAAGCCGGGGGCTGCCCAAGGGGCTCCACGGCCTCAGCCCCTTCTCGGTGCAAACGTCATCTTCCAATTTAGAGGATGCAGTTGAAGGGCAGAGGGGGGAAGAGGCACCGAGAGGGTGTGGATGGAGGGAGGAGGTGGTGGAGTGGGAACTGACCCCACAAGTTGGGGAGTCTGAGGAACAGATATGGGTTAAGAGTGCTTCAGGCTGGGAAATGGGTGCAAATCCATTGTGCACATTAATATAATGGAGGTCCTAAAATCTGTCAGTGGGGTGTGCGTTTGAAGGCCACCCCTTCCCCCATCTTATAGTGGCTTTGTTGGTGAGGCTTTTTCTCTCGATCATACCTTGTGATAAGCAGAGGCATTGAAATTGTTTGAAGGAAAAGTTGGGACAGCATGCATGTCTAGAACCTTCTTCTATATTTTTATTTCCTCCAAGGGTTCCAGGGCCACAAAATCATAGGAGGGTGACGTGAAGAGGGAATTACAGGGGCGAGGCAACTTGAAGGATACATGAGGAAGGTGCAGTGTATGTGAGTGTGAGCATAGGGGTGGCACCGCCTTCTTGGGAGAAGCTTCTCGGTGCCTGCAGTCCAAGACCATGAGGAACAGCCCGGGGTATAGGAGGTCTGCCGCCTCCGGCCATCGTGACTGTGACAGCCAGTGGTACCAGAGCCGAGCACAGCTCATCAGGCACCCCCCCATGTTGGATGCTACTGCCATTGTCCTTTGCTCCACCCAGAAGTTACTCTATACCTGCCACAGTCTTGCTCATTCTCAAGGCTCTGCTCAAGACCGCCTACCGCGGGAGGCCTTTGCCTCCACACTGCCGCCCTTATTTGAACTCCTAGCACTCACTGCTTCTACCAATTACAGTCGGCTTTTGCTCATTTTTTCCAAGCAGATCAACATTTGGAAGCGATGACCAGCAAGGGTTTTAGAATTAAATAGAAAGTTTTAGCACTAAAGGAAGACTCGGAGAAAATCTGAGAATTTGAGCATCTTGCAAAAGTGTCTCCCATTGGGCAAGTAGGAGCTGGTTTCATCACTTCAAGAAATTGGACTTTCCAGTACGTCTGGGGAAGTTGTAAGCGGAGATAAAGAATTTGCAAAGACATTTTCTCCAGTGCTTAAAAAGAAATGATGGACCAAGTCAGCTATCTCAGGATTGCACTTTAAAGCAATTTTTATTTTATTTTTGAGAGAGAAACAGTGTGAGCAGGGGAGGGGCGCAGAGAGAGGGACAGAGGATCCAAAGCTGGCTCCGCGCTAACAGCAGCAAGCCAGATGCAGGGCTCGAACTCACAAACCATGAGATCATGAGATCATGACCTGAGCCAAAGTTGGACACTCAACCAACTGAGCCATCCAGGCGCCCCAAGATTGTACTGTTAATTTTAACGAAGCAGATCATTATCAGAAACAATCGCTCCCATGAACATTTACTTCTCAAGGAGAAAGCAAGAGCCCAGAATGGACTGACAGCGGTGGATGTCATGCCAGTGGAGATTAACTGTGCTAAAATTTTTATTAGCGTTATTGTTATAGTAGCGCTCTGCTTATACATTTCATAAGCTTTGAATAATTTGCCCTAACCATACTTTTGCTAATAGCTCAGCTATTTTTCATGCTTGATTTTACAGGTTTTTTTTTTCCTTTTAAGTAGGGGAGGATATATATATATGGCATTATGTAGAAAATCCAATATTTGACAATTTCTGGTACTGACCCATGACACCATTTTCTGGATTCTTGTCTCACTTCACTTTGCTGTTTGTATTAGTTTCCTATTGCTGCTGTAACAAATCACCACAAGCTTAGTGGCTTCAGACACCACAAATACCTTACCTTATGGTCTGAAGATGAGAAGTCCAAAACAGGTCTTACTGAACTAAAATCAAGATGAGGCAGAGCTCTGTTCCCTTCTGCCTTTTCCAGCTTCAAGAACCTGTTTTCATATCTTGGTTCATAGTCAACATTGGCCAGTCAAGTCATTCTCATATTGCATAACTGACTTACTTGCTTCCCTCTTTCGCGTAAAGGACCCGTGTGATTACACCGGGCCAAGCTGGATCATCCACGCCGACTTCCCATCTCAGAGCTTTGATTTAGTCGTATCTGCAAAGTTCCTTTTGTAGTGTAAAGGAACACATGCACAGTTTCCAAGGATTAGGGTGTGGACCTTTTAGGGGCGCCATTATTCTGCTACCACTCCATTATCTACCCCTCTGCGTCTTCGTGCTTCATTGTCTTTCTATTCCCCACAGCAATTGCTCAATTCAGATACTCAGAGCGTATTTTCAAATTAACTTTCCTTCCTGACTCTTGATTTGAATAACACCCAGGTGTACTCTCAGGTGTGGGTCGTGGTGAGCCAACCATGGCATCTTTACCTACCTGCTTGCTAGGATTCAAAAATGATTAACTATTGCCCCGATTTTCAATACATTTGCCTTGCAAAATGTTCAAGATGACTGGTCAGCATCCAGGCTTTTAAAAACATGAATAACACATATAACTAAAGCTAAGAATAAGTGCAGTACAGGATCAAGCACAGTTTTACAGAGCAAGGAAGGGGCTGCAATTATTGGAGCAGACAACCAGGGAGAAAGAGAGTCAAAGGGGGTCCATTCTCTCCACATTTTGAATAAAGTCTTGGGGAAAATTGAAGTGGTGGAGGCAGGGGCGGGTAAGACAAAGTGTGCAAAGATGTCATGGCATAAAAGTTAGAATCCAAGGGGCACCTGGGTGGCTTAGTCGGTTGAGCATCCAACTCTTGATTTTCACTCAAGTCCTGATCCCTGGATTGTGGGTTCAAGGCGCACATTGGGCTCCGTGCTGAGTGAGGAACCTGCTTAAGATTCTCATTCTCTCTCTCTCTCCCTCCCTGCCCTCCACCTCCACTTTGCACACTCTCTTGCTCTCTCTCTCTCTCTTTAAAATTAAAAAAATGAGACCCCAAAAGATATCAAAGTAAGCTTATGCCTCAACATATTCAAAGAGCAAAGGAATACACATTTTATTTCAAGCGATACAAATAAAACGTTAAAATGTAGAGACTCTTGGAGGGAAGGGGAGGGCAGGAGGAACCGATACAAGCAGTTTCCCTGGTCTTTCACTTTGTCAGTCAACTGCTCAAACAAATCACGGTTCCACAGACATTTCAAGTTTATCTCCACCTGCCCATGAGCCTCTCTCCAAGCCGTAGTCTCATGATACAGTCACAACTCCCTGTACTTCGCACCTCCCAGTATTTAAATGTGCTACCTGCTTCCTCCTCCCAGCTGCAGCTAAAACACAACCAGACTCGTCTCGATGAGTGAAGATTTCCTCCACTCCTGGACTCCCAGAGCACTTTGTTTGCAAAGTGCAGAGCACTGACCACATGTGGCTTCAAATTCTGCAACACAAATCCACACACAACCTCTAAAAGCAGAATCCACTGTGGCTGACTGTATTTTCCAAAGATTAGAAGATGACAACATCTTCCATCAGGCCCTTCCAGAACCTTGCCAATAAACCTGTCAAGACGTAGAGTCTAATTCTCTTTCCTCTGAGTCTGGGCAGAGTTGAGGCTTGATTGCCACAGACAGAATGCAGTGGAAACGGTGCTGCACGACTTCCAAATCATAAAGGCCATTCATCGAGCTTTCGTCTAGCTGCGGAAGCACTTCAGCTTTGAGCCCTGAGCCTCCATGTTTGAAGTCCAGCTACCCTGAGGCCGCCACGCTGTGTGGGAACCACACCACATGGAGAGGCCCTGGATGGGTGCTCTGTCCACAGTGCTCACCTTCAAATATTTCATCCCAAACCAGGGACCAGATATGTGTGTGGTGGAGTCTTCAGATAATTACATGCCTCAATTTCATGTCACTCCACACATTATGGAACAGCCCTAAGTGCTATGGAGCCGGGAGATGGCCCCTCCCATGGCGCCAGCACAGACGGATGAGGTGTGCTGGCCCGGCTCGCACTGAGCACGGTGGTGCTAAGGCTGCCTAGGCCCCCGTCGTTACTGAACAGCCATTCCCACTCTCGATTCTGAAACCACACAATCCATGAGCAGAATAGGAAAGTTGTGTTAAGCCACTCAACTTTGGGGGGGACTTCTTACACAGCAACAGTAACTGGGGTACCAAGTTTGAGCTGTATCGGTATTTTCACTGAATTTACTGTTTGGGGGTATCCTGAATCAGAGTTCTGACCACAGCCATGAAGTCCTCAGACAGACTAACCCAGGAAAACTAGAGGACAGTCAGTGGCTTCTCCAGCTCTGGATGAGAGAAAAGCATTATGAGGATCATTTCTAAGACAGTTATGTTACTTGATGCAAGAAAAAATATTGGGGGGAAGCATACCACTTTTCTAGAAAAGTGAGAATTTGGGTGCCTACAGACTGCTAAAAATAGGCACAACTCCCTCCCCAGGACCCCTGGGTGCACTGCCTTCCTGCTCTAGGGAAGACCACCACCAACTTAGGCAGGAAGGGCCCCTGTGGGAGGAAGACAGCAAAGGACCCATCTCAGACACGTTAGGGATTTCCAAGAAGTCCTGGTAACAGTCCTTTGTGTTGCTGCTTACATATGTCTTTTTTATGCCACATTGTGGGTCTCTCTCTCTCTCTCTCTCTCTCTCTCACACACACACACACACACACACACACCACAGCTGACTGTGCACAGGACTTCCTGAAGCTTGGACAGAGTAATTATTGCTGGGAAGAAAAGGGAAGTGGATGCTTCCGGTGAGTTTTGCCATCTGTGGCTGACATGTAAGGAGCCGGGCAAGCTTCCCAGTCCAAGGAATCTGTGACAGGCTCATAAAGCAAAGGAGAATAATCCCCACCGAAGGTGCTGAAATGAAAGTGAGCTGTCCAAACAGGGGACCCTTTCCTTATCTGGGGACCAGCTGAAATGAAAAACAAAACCTGGCAGACTTTGTATCGTTGCCTTGACAGTTAAGGAGACACAGATCAATATTGTTAAGACATTTAGGAATCCAAGAAATTGTTATTTGAACTATAATTTTTCTTTGCTTAAGACAACTGAATACTTTGTGCATGGACCAGGACGGGAATATAAAGTTCTTGGATGTTTAAATCAACCAACCATTCAATCATTCAATCAATGATTACTGAGCAGGAAATTCCAAAACTGTTCATTTGCATAAAGAAATTCCAAGAAAGAACTTGTTAAAGTCTGCAGTAAATGGACATTTCCTTCCGCATTAGTGGGGTTTATTACGCATTATAAGTCTACCTGAGGCTCCAGACTTACATTTCAAATATCAGGCTTCCTTCTTCTTATCCTAAAAGGTGTAAGCACGAACTGAGTACTGGTTTAAGTCTTTCTTAGTGTAATCACCTCCCCAACACCCTCAGTTCTCCGATCACTCACTAGCCAAATCTCCAGCATACCGGTGCTGACGCTTTGGGAAAAGCCAATTACAAATCATCTCGTATTAGTTAAGATGGTGCTGGCTGTTATCACACATAAACACGCAAGCCTCAGAGGCAAAATCATATTATTGATTTATATAAAATATATAATTTTACTTATGAAATTTATGTTCCACTCATGTAGGGTCCAAGTGACCGCAAGGCTCCACTCTGCACAGCCCTCTGGAGACCCCAACTGAAAGAGCAAATGCACGAGCGTCCTCAACGCTCACAGGGCTGGCCACGGCACAGACATCCCACCAACACACAGAACACAGGGAGCAAAGCATCATATTTTTATAGGCCAGGCCTAGATGTGTTTACATGACTTTTGCCCACATCCCGATGGCCAGAGCTCATCACATGGCCCAAATTAGATGCAACTGTTTCTTCTGGGCAATGCTATCCCTGGCTGACCATCTGCTTCCCAGCAACACGGAAGGGAGCATAGTTCCTTGGTGAATAACCAACACTTCTCCACCCGTCTCGCTTACACTGTGGATGCCATCCATCCCCAAGCCTACGGGATAGTGCCATAGATTATAATCTGGAGCCCAGTGCCACCAGATCCATGCTTTGCTGTCCGGCCTGCATCATGTTTAGTTTGGAGCAGTGCCGTGGAGGTGGGAGAGGGCCCCCCCCCCATGATGGCACCGCACAGATGGATGAGGTTGTGCTTGCGCTCAGCACAGTGGTGCCATGACCTTTCGTGTTTCCCATATCCGTTCACCTAAGGGGTTCTCCCATGTGTGGGAGGACCTTGTGAAGGAGCAAAGGGTTCCTTCCATCCTTAATGACAGATGGACACATTGGCATGTTTGGTGCCTGCAGGCTGACTTTGGGAAACCAGCACCGGGCATCAAGAAGGTTTGCTGTGGGCCACCTGGGTGGCTCAGTCAGTCAGGCGTCCAATCGCCACGATCTGGCGGTTCGTGGATTAGAACCCCGTGACGGGCTCTGTGCTGACAGCTCAGAGCCTGGAGTCTGCCTCAGATTCTGTGTCTCACTGTCTGCCCCACCCCTGCTCATGCTCTGTCTGTCTCTGTCTCAAAAATAAATAAAACATTAAAGAAAAAAAAAAAGATTGCTGTGGGACGAGGCCTTGGCCAGGATTTCACTTAGTAATAAATTCTAGCTGCTTTTGTTCTTCTGGAAGCATCTACGAACAATGTAAGCCCCGGGCAAGGGAGCCTGTGTAAAAACCTGCTCATTTGCATAATAAATCAGCCCGCTCAGTGGGCTCCTCACCCTCCTTCGATGCAGATGGAGATTATTTTTAAGTGATGGCAATGTAAACCGTCATGGCTTGTTATCCCATTGTCCGAGGCACTGTACAGAGTCCAGCACTGCTAGTGTAACAGTAACAATCGTTCCGTAAAGTAGACAGCATTGGTTTTGTTTTCAGAGGCGGTACCTCAGCAAGGTTAAGTAGGTGGTTCAAAGTAAATGATGAGAGGCTGAGCTGAAATTCAAGTCCAGAACTATGTACCTCTACAATGCGTTCGGGGGCGCCTGGGTGGCTGAGTCTGTTAAGAGTCTGACTTCGGCTCAGGTCATGGTCTCACCGTTAGTGAGTTCAAGCCCCCGCGTCAGGCCCTGTGCTGACCGCTTGGAGCCTGAACCCTGCTTCGGATTCTGTGTCTCCTCTCTCTGCCCCTCCCCCACTTGCATTCTGTCTGTCTCTCTCAAAATAATAAATGAACATTAAAAAACATTTAAAATGCATTCTCCTCCCACCACGCTCCAGGATGACAACAGCCAACCCTCCACTACCGCACCATGAGGTGCTCACCACCAGCCAAAAAACAAATGCCCAGCACACACCAGGCAAACACCAGCCCCCGCCCCCCTCCCTGGCAGGACTCACCCATAGACGGCTTCTCAGACTGCCCCGGGGCCCGCCTGGGCCTTCACCTTGATAGAGTAAGCCCCGCGTACAGCTAGTTTGGTGACAGCGGATTCACTGCAAGTGAGCGTTCCCTGTACATAACCACTCACGACGATAGCGTAGCCTCTGTGGCCACACCCACTCCTTTCCAACCTCGCAAGGGCTGAGCTGCGAGACACCACAGCTGTTCTGGATCGTCGTGTTCAGGCGGACCTCGTTACAAGGCCCTTCGCGTACCCGCTTCACAGACGACAGTCAGGTGTTCCTCCTCTGGAGATGTCACAAAAGCAACATCGATTTAAACGGTGACCAGCGGGTCACCAAGACAGCTTTTTTGCCAAGCCACGGAATATTTTGAGAGATAGTTACTAAAACCAAGAATCCGAATCGCTTAATACCTTCTCCAGCGGATGTGTGTGTGTTCCTTTACAGCCATTGGGCAACACTCTGGTGTTGATCACAAGAAATAAAGGCTGCATAATCCCTTAGCGCCGTAATTAAGCGAATGACTTCATTTATTGTGCTGCTTAACATCGCCAGGCACTCTGCTGAATGATGTACATGCATTGTCTTACTCAGTCTTCACAACGAGGCTACAGAGGCTATAATCTTACTATTTCCATTTTACGGAAGGAAGATTCAGGTGTATGTCAAATGGCAGCAAAACTGGAGGTCTGTCTGTCTCTAAAGCCCAAGTTCTCTTCTCTGAACCAGCCCACCTGGAGGTCCCAGAGCTGTCTGCAAAGAATGCCAGCCAGAAGGACACTACAGCATGGATCAGGGAAACATTCCAGGGCCCTGTGGCAGTGCTTTTATTGTGCAATTACAAGAAAGGGAACACAATGTTCTGAAAACGCACAAGGAATGTAAACAAGATAGAAGGAACCTCAGAACTCATGCTAATCACTTACTGGAAGTTGATTCCAGAAAAAAGTCTTTTGGATCACATTTGACAGGGTAGATTCCCCCCCCCCCCCCCCGCCCAAATCCTGAAAAAAAGTGCTGAGCGCAATGGCTGGCTTTTGCAAGGGTGTATGTACTTAAGATAGTTCATCTCTTCCTAAGCAAGTGGTTTCCTTGCTTACACTGGATCTCAAGTGAGCTAGTTAAGAATTCCAAGGAAGACGAGAATTAGCTGTTAGAGGGAAAAATCCCAAAGCTGACATTGGTTGACAAAAGTAACTTCACAAGTTTGATGGCATGATCTTGGTATTTCACAGTGAACCCCAATGCCACCCACTTAACATCTATAACCACTTCTGGGGACAGCCATGGGATAGAGTTATGTGAAGGACCCCTGCCACATGCCTGTTCATATACAATAAATCACTCAGTCAAGATCATGAACTCCCTCAAATTATTTCAGTTGCTTCAAACGGAAACACTCACCTGTGAAAACGCATCCATATTTTGTCATATTTTCTTTATAACTGAAGCTTTAGAACCTTACAGTAGAAATGAGTTCATACCCTGTAACCATTTATTGAGTATTCACAATGTGGCAGGCTCTACAGGTAGTATCTTACTGAATGTTGACAATATCCTGAGAGTTTGTGGACAAAGAAATCTCACGTCCATGCTATCAAGGGGAATTGAAATTCGGAGAGCTTAAGTGATTTTCCCAATGTCAAATGACAAAAATAAAACAATGCAATGACTGTGATGTCCTTTACTCATAGGAAAACCATCCACGGATTGGGGGAGTACCGTGCTTCTCAAGCAGTAAAGCACTCTTCCTGAGGAAATTTGGGCAAGAGCGGATTTTTTAGAGCATAAGAAACAGCAACTCAGAAACAGAGCATCATTGGCTAAGAGGGTGGGGACTTCCTTATAAAGCTAAGAGTTCCTGTTTTCTAGGCTAAGGTACCGTAAAGCTCAGTCGGACGACTGTGATTGGCCTACGCTAAGTTTGACAGCGACGCATTTCCCTTAAGGGCTGCAGACTTAGGTTTTGATTTGTGTGGTGGGCCATGCCACTGGGGAAGCCTCGACTTTGCAGGTCTTGATATAAGAATTAACGTCATCATTTAAAAGGAAAAAAGGGGCGCCTGGGTGGCTCAGTCGGTTAAGCATCCGACTTCGGCTCAGGTCATGATCTCGCAGTTTGTGAGTTGGAGCCCCACATCGGACTCTGTGCTGACAGCTCAGAGACTGAAGCCTGCTTCGGATTCTGTGTCTCCCTCTCTCTCTGCCCCTCCCCTGCTCACACGCTGTCTCTGTCTCTCTCAAAAATAAATAAACATTAAAAAGAACTTTAAAAGAAAAGAAAAAAAAGAATTACTTTATAACCAAGAACACAGAGGTCGTAAGTGGCTGAGTACAGATTCAGACCCAGGTCTTTGCTTCCAGAGACAAGTTCTCTTACCAGTTCTCTGAACAACAGACTTGAAGTTTTCTAGCACAGTTGTACAGTGGGTCACCCGAGAAACTAGAGGACCTTGCTTGGCATCACTCTGAAGTTTCTATTCCACCAAAGCATGTCAGGAATCCTGAGAAAAAAGGATTTGTATATGTATTCAGAGACTGCCTTTATTTTTTTACACATAGCCCTTTCTTACCCGACATTGTTCTCTTGCCAAAGGCCCCCCAAATCTACCATCCACTATCTGAAGTAATACATAATTTCATCGATCAAAAAGTCACTTCTTTTGAGCTCTGAGAATCTGCCCATCAGTTCCTATTTGGAGCCTACAGGAGCTATGTTAGCTCTGTCTGAAGATCTCCTGTAGCTCATGGGTTCTGTCAAATAGACTATAGTGGCACTACATCAAGAATATAAAGTCTTGTTTCACTGAGATCTCTGTGAAGTGTTTGTCACAATACAGGTGAACCTATATCCCTAGCCTTTTGAAACCAAACTGTGACAAATATATTGACGTCACTTCTTCATGTGGTGATCTGCTCCAGCCAGGCCAGTCCTCGTGCAGGTGGGGGTGGGGTTCTCCTAAAGGGAGTAACATTCCAACTGTTACTCATCTGGCGGAAGATAAATTCTGGGACAGGAAATAAGGACCTGGGATTGAGATGATGGGGTACAACTTCCTCTTCTCTGAAGCCATGGCTCGGTTTGGGCTGAGTTTGAGGACGGAGGTGCCCCGGATATTTCTGGCAGTAGGGATGAGCTGCCCCTGGTCACAAGCCATGCAGACAGCGGGACAGTGGTCTGGTGAGAAAGCCCAGCACAGATATTAGTTTATACAATATTTGTAAATTCATTCCTGGGCAATCTATATCAGTATCTATATCATTTTCTCTCTCTCTCTCACTCACTCTCTCCTGCTCCGGGGGTGGGGGATGAAATACATGTATGTGTGTATGTGTGTGTGTGTGTGTGTGTGTGTGTGTGTGTGTATCTCATCCCACACATATCTATGTATACACACATACACACACACATATATATGTGTGGTTTTATGTTCCTTCCTTTATCTTTGAATAAAACCTTGTTAAGTGCTCTAGGGCTAACTCAGCCATGCCATGAGGAATTAATGAAAAACCCAGGCACATGCAGTTGGTGGGCACAGTACAGAACAGAGCGGCATCCCCCCCTCAAACTGGTAGCAGGAACAGTCTCCGGAAAAAGCCAGGTGTACTCAGTAGATACGCCATCCTCAGAAGGGTCAACTGCAATGTGATCAGAAGGTTAAGACGGAAGGCCCTGAGAGACCTACCCTTGAGTTCAAGTTTGACAAAACTTCGGGAAAACGGCCATGGATGGCCAGCAAACAACTGTGAAGACAGCCAGTGTCCTGCAATGCTACAGCCAGGGGCCATGTCATCAGGATCGTCCCCTGGCTAGGGTGTGTCCTGCCGAGGACAACCAGCCAAGGGGGGTGAGTTTGGGCCGAAACCCAGGCCGTCCTCTACTTACCGAGCCAGGCACGCTTGCCTGGCGCTGCGTCCACCTGGAGGGAGTAGATGCATGCTTCCAATTTGCAGGAGTGTTGCGTGCACTAGCGCAGCCCAAACGCCACTGTAGTTTGACATACACATTAAGAAGCACGACTCTGGCGCGCTGCTAACAGAATGGAGTACAAGTTGGGGTGAAGAGGACTCAGGCCCACTGGAAGTTACCATTGAAACAGGTTTGAGTAGAGAATCGTCACGGGGGCTGGGGCAGTTGGCCAGAGTGGGTGGCATGTCTCCTGTCACAGAAGTGGGAGGGGACATGTATATAGTGCCATCCGCCAGTATCTGCAGTGCAGGGAGCCTTGGGCAGGCATTCATATCTACATGTCACTGGACCCAGGATAGCTGACCACAGTGGGCATGGGCAGACAGAGGAAGAAGACCGATATTGCACTGTGACAGCCAAGAGGTCTTCATACCCTTATGGAAGACCCTAGAAACTCCTAGACTTCTGTGGATGGGAGTCAGAACAATACAAATCTGTGACTACTAGTAGGATCTCTATCCCAATTCCTACCACTGTCAGCAGCACAAGCCAGGAATTATGACTTACATCTAGGGGTCTGTTGGAAGTTTGTATTTATATGCTTGTCTCCCCTGAAAACTAGAAGCTCCCTGGGTCAGGGATTATGTTACGTTCATACCTGTAACCCCCAAGAATCCCTAGTGCCTGAAATATAGTCAGCGCTGCATCTACTGTGCTGACCACAGGATGTGGTCACTGCAGAGCTGGGCACATCGTGTTCCCACTGACTGATCTCTGGCCGCATGCCAGTTTGTGCCACCCAGTGTGATGCTACCGCAGGGCCAAGGTGCTCAGAAAAGGCTACGATGTGGGAGAGCGGCTGTTCCACTCTCCGGTCATGCTGGAGCACTTGAGCACACTCTCGACTCACCATCCGCCTGAGCTCGCCAGTTCTCTGCCTGATGAGCTGGGTGTGGACAGTCTGCCGAGTTGGGAAAGATGACCAGCGAGAGGGGACAGGGCACAGAAAGTTGAATGTCACAGGCTCCACTGTTTCTTCTAGTCACAGGTGCAATCCAACTTCAAGATAAGAATGGACTGGGTGGTCTCCTCTCCAACTCCCTGATTTCATGACCAACAGGCCAAAAGCGAAGGAACAGTTGGGGGATGTGTTTCGTACACTTGGCCACAAACTCCTGGTTTCACCTACAAGTTCCAGGAGACCCACGCATGAGCTTCATGTTTCCATTAAATATCTTCTCCCCATTCAGTCAGGAACTGTGAACAAACTTCTCTTTTTGACATTTGTTCTTGGTGCCTGGATAAATGGAGAGTCAACATTTAATAAGTGAACTGATATAAACGGCTATTAATTTACTTTAGCTGAATTCAACAGCGGTTTGTAAGCAGGAGCTTTGCACACAACAGCAGGGGACTTTTTAAAAAGTCTAGGATATCCAAGCCTTCCCCTAAGTATCTCATTACAAAAGTAAAGCAGAGCAACTCTGGGAAAAATATAGAAAAAAGTTAGGCAGGATGTGATCAAGAGTCCCCAGGAGTGTCCCACTCATTGGGAGGTCTGAGAACAATCGCTGTGGGCAGGAAAAGCTCCCTGTGGGCATGAGCCAGGTGGGCAAAGCTGGGTGGGTTAAGGGAGAAGAAGGGAATGGGGGGAGGCATTTTAAGCAGGTGGAACGGCATGAGCAAAGGCTTGGAGGGAGCATAACTGATACCTCAAAAATGTTTCTCTTGGGAATAGAGACCAAAAGGAAGTACGCCTGGATGCTTTGGTTGCAAATAGATTAAATGCACCACAAAAGAGTGTGTACTTGACCATATATTCAGGCCAGCATTTGCCAGAATATTCTCACTGGAGTACTAGCCTTGCAATCTTGACCATGAGTCAAGGCAAAATCGTAGTCCCAGCGATCTTCCCATTAGGCGGGTCACACTCTGCATTAATAGAATAAGACTGAGGAGTCTTGCAGTAAAGAAAGGAATCCGTTCCACTTGGTTGAAAGCCTTGTTAAACATGAAAAGATGTTCAACATCATTAGTAAGTAGGGAAGTGAAAATTTAAACCATGCGCCCCATTAGAATGACTTAAAAAAGAAAACAAAACAGGCAATACTAAGTATTAGTGAGAATGCCGAGCAGATGAGACTTTTGTAACCTGCTGGTCAGGGTGCAAAATGGTACCACAACTTTGGGAAACAGCTGGGCAGTTTTTTTTAAAAAGAAAGTCAAATATACACTGCGGTAGCTTGGGCTCCCATAAGAAACGACCATAGACTGAGTGACTTAAACAACAGAAATGTATTTTCTCACAGCTCTGGAGGCTGCAAGTCCAAGATCACGGTGTTAGCACGGTCGGTTTGTGGTGAAAGCTTTCTTCCTGGCTTACGGAAGCCACCCTCTCTTTGTCCTCACATTCAGTCCATATGTATGTTTACTATACAGCCAGCAATCTCACTCCGAGGTATTGACCCAAGTGGAAAAAAAACCCTTATATTCACAGCAAACCAGGACACAAACGCTTAAAACATTTCATTCATCATCACCCACAAGTGGAAACAATGCAGATGTCCTTGGAAGGGGGCCGGAACGTGCCACCCCAAAATAATGCCACTTTGGTGTGAAGATTATTTTGAGCTAGAGCCAATAGAGAATCAACAGATGAAGAAAGAGGGCTTCTCAGAGCCTCTCCTATCTGGTTAAGAACAGAAACTTCTGAGAAATGAGGACTGCTATAAATCCCCTCTCCGGGGGGAGTTTTATGGCCACAACGCAGATGGAAAGTCAGCACCAAGATGGACCTACACAAACAAGCTTTACTAAATAAACCTTATCTCCCATTAGTTTCCCCATATATTTACCTTCCCACAATTTACTACCCTAGAAGCTCAAACCCTTTCCCTCTGTCTTGCTTTATCTCCACAAATTTATTGCCCTTTTGCTAAAATGGTATATAAGCTTTAAGGTCTCACAACCTCTTTAGGGTTTTAATTTCTTTTTTTTCAATGTTTATTTATTTTTGAGTGAGTGAGAGAGAGAGAGGCAGACTGCGAGTAGGGGAGGGGCAGAGAGAGAGGGAGACACAGAATCCAAAGAAGGCTTCAGGCTCTGAGCTGTCAGCCTGATGCGGGTCTCGAACCCACGAACCAGGAGATCGTGACCTGAACAGAAGTAGACACTTAATCAACTGGGCCACCCAGGCTCCTGTGGGGTTTTGATTTCTGTGAAGTCCTTCTTATGCACATATGAAATAAACCTTTGTTTCCCCTGTTAACTTGTCTCTTGTCAGTTCAATTTGCAGGGCTCCAGCCACTGAACCTCAGAGGGTAGAGGAAGAAGTGTTTTGCCTCCCCTCCACATGTAATGAATGAATGGATGAACAAATGGATACGTTCATACAATGGAAAACTGCTCCACAACAAAAAAGAATAAACTACTGACACATGCAGCCATATGGCTGAATGTCAAGTACACTGAATGAAGGGAAAGGAGCCAGACTCAAAAGGCTACATACTGTATAATACCATTCATATGACATCCCAGAATAGGCAAAACTTGTAAAAGCAGAAGGCTGACGAGGGGCTGGGAGCAGGGGAAAGGTTTACTAGAAATGGACAAGAGGGAAGGTTTTTGAGTGAAGAAAATATTTTGTATCACAATCGGGGCGACGGCTACACGACTGTGTATTCGTCAAAACTCACAGAATTGAACGCATTTAAAAGGTTAATTTTACTGCACGTAAGTTACGTCACAATCTTTTTTAAAAATGAGGATAAAGGAAAAAAATGACACAGAACAAATGTCGAACAAGGAAGAAATGCCTATTCACATCCCTTGGAATTATGTTTACATGGAACACAATTTGTAATTGGGGTTTGAACTCACTGACGAAGCACCCCACCAGTCACACCAGGGTCCCTCATTCATCCCACAAATACTTAGTGAGCTTCTGCCGTATGCATTGTTCTAGATTCTGGGGCATTTAAGGGCAAAGTAAATTAAAAATGAGAGGCTTAATTCTCCCGGTTGAAAAATAAAGGGAGACACACTTTCCCCTTCTCCCTGTTCTTTCCGTTTCTTTCTCTGGTCTTTGCAGTGCTGTGGGAGAAAACGCAGAGAAGGACATCAGGGAACGTGAGGAGTAGGAATCTGTGATTGTTAATGTGGTGGTCAAGGAAAACCTCAGTGAGAAATTGAAGTGTAAGCAAACACTTACAGGAGATGAGGAAGAAAGCCATGAGGCTGTCTAGCGGAAGGCGGCTCTGGGCAAAGGGAACAAGTAGGTGCAAATGCCCTGAGGGAGGTTGCACACTTGATCTCTAAATGCTCAAACGTCACTGCCTCTCTTCTTTTGAGAAGGCAGTTTGCTGATCTGCCCACTTACCTACTTGCCAAGCTCACAAAACCAAGACTCACCCTTTCTGCCTTTGCTTATGTTTATCTGCACTCGACTCAGTTACGGCGATTTGATCTCTTCAGTATCTTCTCTAAAGACAGTCAACAATCCTACCTGTTTGAAGTCATCCCCATCCCTTCATCCCAGAGGCTATTTCCCCAATTCTGAGATGCTTCTGTTGTAAGATGCTCTATCACCTGAATAGAAGCCTTTCAGTGGGAGAATGAAAGGAAAGAAGGAAGTAAATATGAGAAGTTAGGAAGAAAGAGAGGAGGGAAAAAGACAGGGAGAGCTTGGGGAGCTAAAGTAACCATATATACGCTGAAATTACTTCAGCGTTCACACATCTATGCAATTATATGCTGCTATTGTCTTCCTATATACCAGCAATGAACAGGGGTGCCTGGGTGGCACAGTTGGTTGAGCATCTGGCTCTTGATTTCGGCTCAGGTCATGATCACAGGGTTGTGGGATCAAATCCTGCACCAGGCTCCACACTGAGCATGGAGCCTGCTTGAAATCCTCTCTCTCTCTCTCTCTCTCTCTCTCTCCCTCCCTCCCTCCCTGTCTCTCTCAAATAAAAAAAAAAAAAACATAATACCATTTATATTAGCATACCCCAAAATAAAATAAAAAAAATCTAACAAAATATGTACAAGATCTATATGAGGAAAACTGTAAAACTCTGATAAGAGTATTAGAGAAGAACTAAATAAATAATAAATGGGGAAATAGCTCATGTTCATGGATAGAAAGACTCAGTATTTTCAAAATGTCAGTTCTTCCTAACTTGATCTACAAGTTCAATGCAATTCCACTAAAAGCCCAGCAAGTTATTTTGTGAATACCAATACCCTGATTCTAAAGTTTATATGAAGAGGCAAAATAGACTATCCAGAATAGTCAACACAATATTGAAGGAGAAGAACAAAGTTGGAAGACTGACGCTACCTACCTAATTTCGAGTCTTACCTCAAAGCTGCAGTAATGAAGAGGGTGTGGTATTGGCAAAAGAATAGTCAAATAGATCAATGAAACCGAAGACAGAACCCAGAAACAGGCTCCCATCAATACAGTAAACTGATCTTTGACAAAGAAGCAAAGCAATATAAAGGAGAAAAGACATAGTCTTCTCAACCAATGGTGCTGGAACAATGGATGTCCACGTACAAAAAAATGATTCCAGACACAGACTCTACACATTCACAATTACCAAAGCTTAACTCTGGCTTATTTCATAATCAGAGATTAAGCATTCTTTCAAATCATTTTGGATGCCCACATTCATTTCATAGCTTGGTAGGGACTTGCTGCTTTTCAGCCGTGCTTACGAATGTGGCCTCATTAGCACGGGTAAGATAGACAATATAGTTTGAAGGCATCATGGAGAATCCTAGGGGTTTATTGGCATTTCCTCTTTGGTTACATTTATAATTTTGTTTTTCCTTTTGTTAAGGATAAACATTAAACAGCTTCTGGTGAAAGTCACTAGAAATTTTCTACAGATTTTGAATTCTGAATAACAGGTTTTTTTTTTAATGATGCATGAAATGGTCATAACAATTTCCCATAGCTTTGAAAACTTTTTAACTCGCTCTGCATGATGGGGACAGTTTGTAATGCTTGGCGTGTGCTAGGCAATCTTATGCACACTTGACATATGTTCGCTTCAATTCAGTAAAGCAGGGTAATCTTTGTGAAGACACTTCAGTGACCATTGGGGACAGAAGTCTAAGTTAGGAGTGTGCGGTGCCACCAAACAATGAAACAGAGGTGGGAAAACGAAGAGGCACTTTCTCGCTGCCTCAGTCTGTGTGGCCACAGGCAATACCCCCAGCCACGTGGGCACCTCACTCCTCTGCCCAGTAGCTGGCAAATATTTTTGACAGAGCATGTATTACAGAGCCCAGTTTCATCAACGTTACCATATAAAAAAAAGGAGGAAAAATAATTTCCTCTTAAACTAGAGGAAATATGGCAGTTTTAAAAATTCACAAGGCCTAGAGAATTCTTTTGAGCCCCTTCACCTGGAGCTGAATCCACCAGCTAAAAAGTTGTGTCTACCTCCAGACTCTCTGTAATCCCAACTCCCACTCCAGTCTTGGAGATAACAATTCAAAGCACAGGAGGGAAAACCAATCTAAAAAGGAAGAAGAAGACAATAGTTAACGTTTATTTTAAACTTCCTGCCTGAAATACCACGAGGCTAATTTCTTTCAGATTGGACTTCGTTTCCTGAAGGCTCACAGGCAAATGTGTATTTTCACGGCTGTGCTAAAATATGAAGCCTTGAACGGCTTCATTGGACGGCCTTGAACCTCACTTGAATGAGCTACTGTGAAACAGCAACTCACATCTGATACAGGAATTAGGAGTTAATCCTATAGAAGTAGTTTTGCAGTTTTGTGTGTTTCCGTGTATGGTTGTTTTTGTGTGGGGTGTCTTTTGTTTCTTTCTGAATAAAACTATAAAGCGAGAACCATTTCCTCCTGGTCACTAGCGCTCATACGGCAAAGCGCCTCCCTTCATGTTTCAGTAGGAAGAGCTTGGCCTCGCTGCCTCTGAAAAGAATCTGGAAATAGGTGACATGAACCTACATGGGAGGGCAGAGCCACGGCAGGCCAAGATGCAGGGTGTGGAGGGAGTCACCGTGCCGGGGCCCAGGGCCGCTGTCACCGAGAGCCAGCCACAGGGCGAGAATGAACGCCCGCTGCACCTGCTGCTGCCCGCAGCCGCGGGGACGGACAGCAGCACTGGGTCGCTGGACAGGAAAGAGCACCACGTCTACTGGGCCAGCTAGAAACCCTTTCCTCTCATTTCTGGCCATGAAATCGTCTGCATTCATGCAAGATATATCTGACTTATTCGGGTTGATTTCTTTTGTGAGAAAAGGCCTCATTTTCCATTACCGACCGTCTCTTCATGGCACACTTGGAGATCCTGGGCTTTTCTGGCCACTGGCAAAGCACAGGCCAAGCAGCCCTGCTGCAACCAAATAACAGGGGCACCATTACTGGAAATGAAAAAGTTCATTTAGAAAAACAGACATTTGGGGGCGCCTGGGTGGCTCACACGGTTAAGCCTCTGACTTCAGCTCAGGTCATGATCTCCAGGTCCGGTCCGTGAGTTCGAGCTCCACGCCGGGCTCTGTGCTGACAGCTCAGAGTCTGGAGCTGCTTTGGTTTCTATGTCTTCCTCCCTCTCTGCCCCTCCCCCACTCGCACTCCGCCTGTCTCTCAAAAATGAATAAACGTTAAAAATTTTTGAAAAAGAAAGAAGAAAAGCAGACATTTGATCTAAATACAAAGTCAGCACTGCTTTGCAGTGACACATAAATGCATCTTTGGTATCTACTTATGTTAAATAGCCAACTTCAAGTACGATCTTTTTAAAACATTTTTCATGTGTATTTACTTTTTAGAGAGAGAAAGAAAGAGCACAAGCAGGGGAAGGGCAGAGAGGGGGAGACACAGAATCAAAGCAGGCTCTAGGCTCTGAGCTAT
The DNA here is from genome assembly GCF_003009895.1 of Hyaena hyaena. Lineage (NCBI taxonomy): Eukaryota > Metazoa > Chordata > Mammalia > Carnivora > Hyaenidae > Hyaena > Hyaena hyaena. The sequence goes on along the minus strand of NW_024081100.1, from coordinate 826,447 downwards.
CAGCACAGAGCCTGACACGGGGCTTGAACACAAGAACCACGAGATGGTGACCTGAGCTGAAGTCTGATGCTTAACCAACTGAGCCACCCAGGCGCCCCCACAATCTTCTTAAAATAACCACTAACTTCTGAAATAGATGCTGACAGTCTTTTAGCAGGTTTTGTCCACAGGTTTTCCTGTGGGCAGCCCCTGGCTGGATGGTGACTGTCAGAAAATTTTAGTGTAAATTACATGTTCATCATAACTTCGCTGGGAATAAAAAAGACAGTAATAATTTTTTTTCATTAAGCACGTACTTTTTTAAAAAGCCTGTTGTTCCTCACCTTGTTTACTTATCAAACAAAAACAAGGAGTTACTAAATATCAAAATAATAGTTGTGGATTCAGACCGTACAATGAATGACAAAACCACTGCAGCAAGAGCATTCAGGGCATTTTGCACGTGTGCTACGGAAGCCACGCTCAGCTTTTGTCTTCCGCACGCATTTCACGTATGACACACCTGTGGGTTCCCATGTTCGCCACTGACCTTGCTGAGCGTCAATGGGATGATGCCATCCATCTCACAGGCCACGGCACGATCGCACAACACAGCCGACTGGCACACGGAGTGACCTGCCCAAGGAGCAGCAATAGACACTCTTCGGGAGATGTGGAGACTTACAGGAGTATCGATCCTGAGACACGAGAGCATGGCATTATTCTAAGCAGCCCACATACTGACCTTCAAAAGGAGATATTAGTGATGCTGTGTCTGGGAAGGGTTAGGGATACGTGTTAAAGTGAGAGAAGGTTTTCACTGAACATGCATCACATACAATAAAAGCAGAGGTCTACCAAACTTAACCCAGGTTCATTTAGTTTGACCATAAATATGAATATATGATCAAGTTTTCAAAAAGATCCATGTCCATTACATTTGAAAAGAAGATATACTCTCTATTATTAGGGCATAGTACTAAATCTATATGCACAAGTTCTACCTTATTATTTATTAAGTTGTTTAAAACATGTATATCTTTACTTTCTTTGTGTTAGACTCATCATGCTGAGTGTGTGGTGCTAAAGTCTCTATTTTCTATCTTCTTCTATTCTCATTTCATGTAATTTCTGCCATATGTTAGTGGTGGCTGTATTATTTGGTTCAGAGATGTTTATAATCTCTCTTCATTGCAAATTGTGGTTTTCAGCCTTAAGTGTATTTTTTGTCTCATTTAATGTTTTATGGCCTGAATTCACTTTAATTGATATGAGTCACTACTCTGTCTTCTTACTGTTTTTATTTTTATGGTGTATTTTTGGCCATTTCTTTATTTTGGATCTTTTGAATCACTGTGTTTGAGGTGCGTCTATTAAATATAATACGGGCTCTGCTTTTGCCCTGTGAGCTAATTTGAGAATTGGTTCATTTGTCCCTAGAGCGAGAAAAGAGAAGAAACCAGCACATTCCATTCCATTAATTGATATGTCTTATATGTTTGGTCTCAAGGTGATCATATTATGTTATAATTATGCATGTGTTATATTTCCTGTATTCCCTTCTTTATTGGGCATATTTTCTTTGCTATTTATTTGCTCATTGCTTTTAGCATTTCAGAATGTTTGTATGTTTGTCCCCGTGGAGGGCTTTGTATTTGTTCCATTTATGGTGCCCTTACTCTCCCTTTTTTCCTTACTAAGGCTTTGCCATCTAAAATGCTCATTTGTATCCCTCTTCGCTTATCTACACAACTGTTGATTTTACGGTTCTACCTTCCTGTTTCTCTCCCTTCCCTCTCTTTCTCTCTCGCTCTTTTTTTTCTCGGCTGTGTTAGTTTTACTTTTCCAGAACGTAAGATATAGAGATACTACTCTTTAATCCATATCCTCACCCTCATTTTAGTCCTAGCTATGCAATTAAATATATTACAACATAAGTAATATAATTAATTAATATTAATAAAATAAAATAATATAATAAGATTACGTCATACAATACATTTTCACCACTAGCCCTTTTGCTAAAGTTTTCCAATTATCTCTTGGTTAGATGAAGCTTATCCTATAGAAGAGTACTGTTGCACATGTACACAGTACTCCCAGAGTTACTGCATATTGAAACCATTTCCTTTCACCTTGGTATTTGAAGGACAGCTTGGCTGGACAGAAAATCTTTGGCTCCCACTCTTTGTTCTTGAGCCTGTTAAGAATGCTGCCCTTTATTGACTGGCTTTATAAGTTGCTCATGAGAAGTCTGATGTCAGTTTAATATTCTTACCCTTATAAGTAATTTGACCTGTTAGTTAGGAGGCCCTGTAGTGGATTGAATAGTGACTCAAAACAGATATGTCCTTATCCAAATCCCTGACACATGTGAATGTTACCTTATTTGAAAAAAAGGTCTTTGCCAATGTAATAAAGAATTTTGACATTAGGTCATCTTGGATTACCCAGGTAGCCTCTAAATGACAAGTGTTCTTTTTTTGTTTTTAATGTTTATCCTTGAGAGAGTGCACGAGCCGGGGAGGTGCAGAGAGAGGGGGACAGAGAATCAGAAGTGGGCTCCGACCTGACAGCAGAGAGCCTGATTCAGGGCTCAAACTCATGAACAGTGAGATCATGGCTGCAGCCAAAATTGGACTCTTAGCTGACTGAGCCACCCAGGCGCTCCTCTGTGTTCTTCTAATCACATCTTCTTATAGGGTTGGGTTGATTATTTTTTCTTTTTCTGAGCCATTTGACACAGAGTTCCTGATTCAAGAATACCCTCAGCTGTCAGTGCAGTGAAGTAAAATGTCTCTGGTGGACAGTGACAGGGAGCAGAGCCATCAGGCCTTACTGATGTGTCATTTCTACAAGATCCAAGTTTTCTTCTTAGTTCCTTCTTTCCGTTCTTTGCCAAGTCTCGAAGGCGCACTGCCCTTTTTTGGTTTACCTGATTCTCCCACAAAGTAATGCTTTTCTGAAGCAGCTATTTTCAGCTCTGTTCACTTTCAAGCACCTTCTCCCTAACTGTGCTGTGGACATTTCACTTAAGTATTAAAACCTGCTCTTTCTGTGAGTGTTTTTTGTCTATGCTACAGCTAAGTCTTCCATGTCTCCTTACCCTTTTCCTGGAGATTTTAAGTCTCCTCTCTCCCACGCTCTTACCCAGCTTACAGTGACAAGTGGTAGGAGCTCTCGGGATACAGCGTTCATTTCTCTCCTTGTTGGTAATTTGAAGTTTGGGGTATTCTCTCTCTTCTCATGCTGATGTCATGGGCCATGGGTGGTTTTCTTGTGCTCTTGTTGAATTTAAGGTGTGTATGAAGAGACGCGATTTCAGGTGCCTGCACTTACCCTCCAAATATAGAAGCTTGCTTAGATCAGTGTTTCTTAACCCTTTTGAACCCATTTTCTCTTTTCATCATCCCCAAAATCTCATATGCTATTGAAATGTTTATAAAATTCAAAATGGATGAAATTTCCATAACTAGAAACAAACCAAAGCAATGAGACAAAGCACTGTGGTTTTTTTTTTTCCCTAGACACACACTTTCCCCTCCCCCAGAGTCTGGTATGTGAACATTTCCTCATCCTCTCCTTCAAATCACTGAACCGAGCAATTTCCAGAGCCATTGTTTTAGTCCATTCAGGCTGCTAAACCAAGAATACCATAAACTGGGTGGCTTATAAACAACAGAAATTTATTTCTCACAGTTCTGGAGGCACGAAGTCTAAGATAAAGGCATGGGATGGCTGTTTTTTGCCGTGTCCTCACATGATGGAGGGGAGGAGGGAGCCTTTCTTAATAAGGGCATGAATCCCATTCGTGAGGGCTCTACCACATGACCTAATAATCACCCACTTCCCAATACCATCCTATTGAGGAAAGAGTCTTCAACATACGAATTCTGGAGGGACACAAACAGTCCATCTGTAACACCCATATTACTGGATCACGATATTTGGCCATAGTTGTTTTGATGAAGGAACATTTGGATACTTCTAGACTTACACCTTTTGTAATACCCTTGTTTTCTCTTTTTCTTAACTCTTTACTATCTATCTTGTCCATTTTAAGTGGTGCAATACGACTCATACCCAATATCTGTCAATATCATTGATATAATGTATAATACAAGAGAATGAATGATGAACAAGATGGTTCCCTCCTTTCTCCCACCATTATTTAGTTACACGCTTCCCACTTGGCCAGAACACATAATGTTTACATGGTATTATCTGATCACGTCCCCCACCTCTGCTTTGGTGTTAGCTATGCAATTACATACATTCAATTTTCATCATCAGTGTTTTTGTTGAAGTTTTCTCTACCTATCCCTTGCTGGGAGCAGCTCATCCCTCAGGAGAATTCTCTAGAAGCCATGTGTGTGTGGTACTGATTCCCTGTAGGATCTTCAATGTGAGTGAAGGAGCACTGCTGAGAGAAGCCTTGCTTCGGAAGGAGAAGCAGACACACAGAGAAGCAAAGGTGTTCCTTACAGATCTGATGGTGAGGAGAAAGGAAACAAGAGAGGAAATCTTGAGAATCTTGAAGAAATGAAGAAGAAATACACTTTCACATCATAATGGTCACACTATGATGAAAAAGCTTTTTTTAATGTTAATTCAGTTTCTGAGAGAGTGAGCCGGGGAGGGGCAGAGAGAAGGGGACAGAGGATCTGAAGCAGCCACTGCACTGACAGCAAAGAGCCCGATGTGGGGCTCGAACTCAGAAACTTGAGATCACGACCTGAACCGAAGTTGGATGCTCAACCGACTGAGCCACCCAGGTGCCCCCAAAAAACTTTTTATTATTCATTTGTAATTTGAACATCCCAATGTTTACCAACCTGTATCCAAGTAACAGCATATGACACGTAGACTAGCTGCCCTAACCTTGAAAGGCCAACCTATGCAATCTAAGGATTTCCGTAGCAGAGTCTCTTGCCACTACCGCCGTCCATTTGTGCGGTCCCCTCCAGCTCCCGTGTCTTAGGTTGTCTGCTTCGTGCCCCCACCCACTAAGTATACTCCTTCCGTCCCTAGGCTCAGAGTGGCTGCTTTCCCGGGCCGCCTGCCAGCCCCATGGCCTTGCCACTTGTTGCCAAAGTCTCATCCCTTGGCTAAAGCCACCCTGGGCTCTATCGATGTGATCCCTCCAGAATGTCTTAGAGTGCCTCCCGGTCACCCGCCCTTCCCAGAGTCCTTCTGGTCATTCTACTTGATCTGCCACTCAGGCTCAGGCCACGACTCATCAAACCACTAGCTAGGGAGATCGGGAGGGGGAGGGGCCCTCAGGCGGCAGTTTTCCACACCCCCCACCATCCTCTCCTGGGGCACACACACTCCTCAAGGCTGGCCAAGCGTCCTCGGGGCCTCAAGCAACAGTCTTGACACTATGAGAACAGCTTACCTGTTCACCTACCACCTTCAGAGTCCTTACTGACTCTAGATGGTCACATCCCAGGACCTAGTCTCTATCTTCTAGCTCTTCTTCCAGAACGTTCTCAGCCAATGTTCGTCGATTTAGGCGAACAGGCCCTAGAAGGGAGTACTCCTGCTCTCACATTTGGCACACGTTTGGGCTCTGACAAACATCTGCCATGTAAGTTCCCTTGTCCTATCCATGAGCACAAAAAGCACAAAAGCTTAATTGTTTGACAGCCTGTTTTATAAGTATGTTGAAATATACCTAATTTCGAAATTGCTGAGTCAAATGTCAAGCATCACATGAATCTTGTGGGAAATATGGTGCAAACTGGTCCATGATAGATGGGTGTCACATTGCCGACCCAGAATGAAGAAAACTAGGATCACCTCAATGATCAAAAGTTTATTTAATTCCCCTTGGCGGTTTTATAAGGCATTCAAAAAAACTGTTTAATTCTATGTTGTAAAAACTAAAAGTAACTACTAGTAGGTTCTGACTCTTTCAACTTCAACCAGAAAGGAATGTTTTCTTAGCTCTTTCTAAGCTATTCAATAATAGAATTAGCCTGTCCCACTAAAGGATGCCCCAGGATCAAAAACAAAACAAAACAAAACAAAACAAAAATAACCCTGCTCATAGGGTTAGCTACATAGAAACTGGGATCACGATTGAGGTTTGGGATCTTCTGTGGTGAATCCTTGAATTAATCTAAGTCTGGGAGAGGATAGGTGATTTGGAATCAGTGCTCCAAAATACGGTTAGTAACTATTTTACATACAAGTTGTATGGGTGATAAAATTGAGTGCCTACAATATGCTCTATGTTTTAATGGCATTATCTTATTTAATGCTTACAACATCCTTCCAAGTAAGACGCTAATACTCCATTTTATGTACAAAGGAGCCATTTCTCATAGACATTAAGAGATTGCCCAAAGTCATCAACAAGTGAGAACTGAATCCAGGTTTATCCGATTTCAAACACCTAATTTCCTCCCACTACACAATGTCGCCTTCCCATATACACTGGATGTACAGGATGAAGTTTTATTCTCTGGACAGTCTTACCTTGGACTTTCTACTTCCTTTGGTATTCTTGGCAAAGAGTGGTTTCCTGGAGACATATGGATGTCGTGAGTAGGCACTCAGTACCCATTTCCAGTGCCTTCTCGTGTGTCTCTCTCTAACGCAGCGGCTGGAAGTCCAGAACCGTGTTTCCTAGTCTTTCTTGCAGCCGGACTTCTAACTGTGAATTAGGGTCAACTAATTATATGCATTTGCATGAGACTGGAAGTCAGGATTGAAGCAAAATCCACCTTCCCATTGATCTGGCTGGGACCATTGGCAAACGTGCTTGTGGAGACACTGGGGCTTTCTGTTACTGCTTTAATGGGCGCCAGGAGACAGTCAGAATGGGGGTGACAGGGACTTCTTGATTCTCAGATTTCAGGGACAGCAGTGTGTCCCCAGGCATTCCTTCTAGCCACAGCCTCTTGGTTGCCAACCTTCGTGGCAGTGGCAGCGAGGGAACCAATCAGCTCCCCCAGCTTCCCAAACAATGCGGTAAACACCTGCTTCGCTCTGGTCAATGCCTTTCTGCTTAAAATAGCTAGAGTGGTTTCTGCTTCCTGCAACGGAATCCTGCTGATACACACTGTTTTCCTTCTTTCCCACTGACTGCTGGTCTTTGCAACTGCCAACACTTCAACTGATCCTCGAGGCTCTAAAATGAAAGTGTGAATATCCCCCGCTCACTCCCTATCTCTCTTACTCTGCTTTGTCTCCATAGTATTTATTATTATAACTCCAAGATGGTTTATTGGTCGACTGTCCATCCCTACTGGGATTTAAGCTCTGCTGGACCAAGGCCTTAGTTTTGTTCAACTCTGTACAGTTCTCCACCACTTAGAAGAGCCCCAGCCAGGGGCGCCTGGGTGGCTTAGTCGGTTAAGCGTCCGACTTTCGCTTAGGTCATGATCTCGCGGTTCGTGGGTTCGGGCCCCGCGTCAGGCTCTGTGCTGACTGCCAGCTCAGAGCCTGGAGCCTGTTTCAGTCTGTGACTCCCTCTCTCTCTGACCCTCCCCTGCTCACGCTCTCTCTCTCTCTCGTAGAAATAAATAAAACATTAAAAAAAAAAAAAAAGCAGAGCCCCAGCCAATAGTGTCAATACAATACACAGTGTCAAATGAATGAATCTACTTTTCTTAACAGAACACTCCTACTAAATTAACGCGTTAGTAATAGACTCATCAACAATATACCCTCAATAACACCTCCTCATGAAGCTTTCACCTGGGTTTAGAAAATCACAAAGAACACAAAGTGATATCTGTTCTCTGGATCTTGGCATTAAATTTAAGCTGACTAACTCCTCCCAGCTTGCCTGAGACTTTCCCAGTTTCACCACTAAACTCCCCACCCCCAGCCCCATCCCGGGACTCCTTCAGTCCCAGGCAAACCAAAATGGTTGGTTACCCTAATTAAATTCATGAGGTGCTAAAGAAAGGCATCTGGAATCACATTACTTTAAATCGACCTTGCACATAAAAGTTTGCAAATATTGATCTATTAAACCGGCCTGTGTCTTCCTTCCCAGATCACAGCCGTGTTACTGGATCCCTGAAGCCATCGTGTGAAATTTGAGCAAAGGCTTTGAATTGTATTTTGCACTTTTACTAAGATTCCTGTTTGCCTCTACCCTGGATGTGTTGGAGCTCAGCCTGTGAATCTGAAGTGAAATCTCTTCTGTATTTCATAGTTACATTAAAACTACAATATGTGAACCTCCCAGAGAAAAAGGTACTGCAGGATTTAAAGCGTTAGATCCTCTGGGAAAGGCAAAAGAGATCCGAGTTTATAACCTCTTTGGGAGTTAGAAGAGTGAACTCCAGAGAATATTTATCAATGTTATTTCTAGGAGTGAATAAAGGCGTAGCCATCCCTAATCCAAAGGAACTCATCCCCTTTAGCTGCTAACATTACCCTGAAACTTCAGACACCGGGTTCAAACATAACTTGTTGATTCGAAATGTCAACACCTTTCAAATGGTGCCTTAGGAGAATTTGGAGAATATGAACATCCTCAGATCTAGGCCCCAAGCTTCTAGCAGCTAGAACATCTTGGGTATTCTCTTTCCCTGATGATTCACGGGGATGGGTGTTTGGGTGTTTCAAGTTTAAAACGTTCTTCTCAGCCAAAACTGAAACTGAGAGAGGCAATCACTCTGGAATTTTTTGCACCTGCAAAAACAGTTGTTATTAAAATCAACTGTTTGCGCTGCACAGGCCATGGCATGTGGTGGTGGTGTTTCTCCAGCCACGCGTGTAAGGGGTTCGCGGGGCGGTGCTTGCACAATCCGGACACAATACATCCCCCGGAGCCAGCATTCTCCATTCCCACGTGTTTATAGAGCAGACACAGAGCCAACGGACCAAACCTCCAAAGCGCAGCTTGCTTAGAGGAACAGAAGTGCACGTGCAGCTTTTCTTCTATAGAAACAGGCCAGAGGACTCCAGGAAATGTTTTTCGGACTGTGTGCGCTCTGAAACGCCCCGCATCTTGCTCCTTCACAGCATGACCCACGTTCTTGGACAGACTTACCATTTCTGCTAAAACCAGCTATTAGGCTTGGCCACTTCCTTCCTTCCAGGCACTATTTTCAGTAGCAGAGACACAGAGCCCCGGCACCTGTTGTTAGCACAGCCACAGAAGGAAACTCTACGAACCCTCGTTTGCCCCCACCGCACGGCCAGGGATGTCCGAGCCGCAGCGGGGGGACAGGGCCAGTGTCCCGAGGGGCGGGCTGGGGCCCAGAGGCCAGGCGGCCTCAGGATGTTAACGTTTCACCCAGCGCCTTCTTGGCACACCGTGGGGCTCCTCTCCAGGTCTGAGGCTGGCCACGTCCCCGAGGGTCACGGCCGTGAGTCCCAGCCCTGTCTTTTCAACACTGGGACGGTGGGTCCCTGAGGAGGAGGAGGAGATTCTGGGGGCGGCTGCCAACCTCGTTGCTCCCCTTGGGATGCAAACATGACTGAGGCACGGCCCCGAGGAGCTTGCAGCTCCGTGGGCCGGGATACTCTCGGGAAGGGGTCGGCTGCAGCCTGGGAAGGGACGCAGAGCTGGCTCCCGGCCCCCGCGGCTGGTCAGGCTCGGGTCCCGCTGGCTCCGATCATCGTGGCCCTGGGCATGTCACCCGATGGAATTTTAGGATGAGGTGGCTGACCACCACCAGGTAAAAGCCAGTTTCTGCTTCCGTTCTCTTTCCAAACCAAAACTGGTACTGAGACACTGGAGGGCGGGCACTGCCTGCTGGGGACCCCGTCTGGGCTACCTCGATGCAAACCTCTTCCTTTGTTCTTCAGCAGAAATTTGGCAGAAAAGTGGGGTTCTTATTTTCACCTTTTATCCGAGTCTGTTTGTCCACAGCTAGAATAACAGGGGCTTTTAAAACCTAATGAATTCAACGTTCAAAGAATAGCCTCAAGCAAATGGAATGTCTAATGTTCCCTCTCCCTGGTTTAGGGCAGGAGGCCATTGGGGCTTAACGTCTTTTTCATTCACATGCAAAGTATTTCCAAAAGCACAAGTCTTAAAATTCAGAATTCTGAGACCAGATCTCTAATATTCCTCATTCTTAAAATTTTTATCTCCTTAGTGGGTACTTGATAGTTTAGTATATTTTAGATGTGAAGAACAAAAAAAGGGACACTGTTTTGGGGGGTTTGCTGTCCAATGCATTTGTGTGCGTTTCTTTCCATGTGTATTTCTTCTCTATAAATACATTTGAATAGACTAAACACCTCCTTTGGCAGTTACTTCATCAAAACATTGAAGAAATGCTACGGTTGAGCCTGGATTTATTTAGAGACTTGTGAATGGTGTTCTGGAAGCTCTGTGCAGTTGGAGGATGTTCTGGGTTCTCTCAGCCTTCCGACTGGGAGGAAGATCCTGTCACTGGCTTCACAGTTCACAGCTGTACAGTGTTTCTGTTATCAGGGGAGAGACCTGAATGCCGGCTGCAGAGAATGGAGATTATTGTCCCAAAGGCTGTTCCACTGAACTTGCTACTTAGACACACACACACACACACACACACACACAGCCCGTCAGAAAAGCATTATCAGCTCACACAGACGCTAGCCAAACAGAGCACATGTCCCCAGAACTTCCTCTAACTGACAACAACAAGGTCTAAGGCTGAGTCCCGGAGATGCCCATGCCATTTGCTTTTCTTCCTCATGTCAACCCTCGGCATTCTTTCCCGACACTACCGGCAAGTAACACTTAGAAGCAATACAGCCTTTGTCAGACAGAATTTCAATATGATTCTGTTTTCCGTGGCCATGGGTACTTTGGTACTTCAACTGGGCACTTCCAAATCCTGAATTTTCTTTCACCCGGTCAGGTTCTGGAAGTCTTGGTCACAACCACAGAGGGGGAGGAGGCAAGCGGGGAGGCGTTTGGGGACTGCGGAGCTGCGGAAAGGGGCAGGGTGCGAGCTGGGAAGAGAGAAGGGGACAGACACCGGGAGCTACCCACAACCCAGCGATTGCTGGGCCACTTTTTGTTCTGGTTTTTTAAATCTATTTTAAAACAGGGGGACTAAATCAAAGGACTTAGGTCCAAGTCACGAAGAGCTGGACTCCTCTATTTAGGACCCTGAAGAAGAGTCGGTCTCCGCTGAAGAGCACAGTGCTTAGGAGGCGGAGAGCGGCTCCTTCCTCTCTGGGACTTTTTTCACTAAGAAAGTGAGGCTTTCCCATGGAATTGAGGTAAACACACGGTCCACAAACTGCTCCTCACAGAAGCGGTCAACCATCATCTAAGATGTGGCATTTCAACACAACCCATCACCCTGTAAAACGCTTCAGTTAATTTCTGTTCAGAGCTGGATAACGTTATGACTACTCATTATGTCTGTAGCCACACATGAAGAAAAGCATAAAAATAGCTCACTGTCCTTTCATTGAAGGAACCTTTCCAAACATTAACTTGGCAATCTCCTCCACAACCCTGGAGGTAGCAGTCAGGCAGCTAGAGCCCCAGTTCTTTTTTTTTTTTTTTTTAATTTTATAGACATCGCGGAAGCAGGAGAGGTTAGCGCAGTGGCTTTCCCAAGGTCAAGGATACACCTTGCAATGACACGTGGGTGACGGAGTCTGGAGTTCTCTCATGCAAAAAGACCTGCCACACGTACTGGGGGCAGCTTCTTCGTCTAAGGGTCAGGTCCTGGAAGGAAGACTGGTGTAGACTAGGAACCTAACCCAACAGGTGTCTCCTGTTACCGAAAATGTCTTGTCCACGGGCCTGGTATGTGACATAAACACAAGATTTCCGTCATACGTATAAGCTTGGGGGGAAGAAGAGGAAAAGCACAGAGGTAGACAAGGAGAGGGGGGAGCAGGAAAACGACTCCCTCCACAGTCACACCAGACTTGGCTTAACTCGTGCCCTTGATCACTACCCAGGTGACCTTGAGTAAAGGCATTTTAAGTTGCCATTTCTTCCACGTGAAATGGAGAGAAGTCCCTATCCCGGACACAATCTTGTGTGAAGGGAGCTCACATAAAACAGGCTCAGGGTGAGCTCTGAGCCCAGGGAGAGCACTAGAAAGACAAGGCCTTTGGGGCCTCCTGGTTAAGAACCCCCAGGGTTTCTTGTGGTTGAAATGGGAGAAAGTTTTGATCCCCAAGAAGCAACGGTACTTGGCCAGCCCCGTCCCACGGTGGTGCCCCCAAGCAGACACGGACAAAGTCAGGCATGATGCTCATTAAAAATTTAACTATATATCATATTCATTTATTATCAATCCACAGGATAATTTGATTGCTACATGAGCTCATAAAAGCTTTTTCACCTTTACAAAATTAAAAAAAAAATGTGCCACAAGGATGTAATAACAACTGCTGATAAACAAGAAAAGGAATCTTAAAATTATAAATTTGCTGTAGAAAAGATAAAAAACAATTATATTTTCTTTAGAATTTTACCTTGAATAAAATATTCCCCTGTATAAAAAATAAAAAAGCTTGCTCTGGTTAGAATTAGAATATTTTTGTCTTCAGATCTGGGAATTTGCATAATATCTCCATGATAGTTTTCCTCTGTACCGCGTGGCATTCAAGCACAGCAGATTAGATTTTCTTTTTCTTTCTTTCTTTTTTTTTTTTTAAAGCAGTCTTAAAAAATGGGGTATCTGTGGAGAAGCTCTTTCTTCTTCTCCTCCTCAGGGATGTGGAACACAGCCTCTGTGGGGAGGACAAGGAGGAAAGGGAGCGGGCCAGGCCGAGGGGCGGGACAGACACAAAGGGCGGCGAAGGGGGGGCGCTGAAATGTGCCGTGAAATAGAGCAAGATCACAAGAAGAAGGTCTATCTGTAAGTGCTTTAAGATAAGGTGCAGAAGCAGACTGCAACGTCGCTAGTACTGCCCTATGTACATATTCACAAGAATAAAAAATTCCAGCTAGTTCACATTTTCTCATCTGTTCTGAGGCATCCACTCCACCGTGCTGGCCTTGACCGCAGGCATTGCAGCACCTTGCTGCCCGTGGGGGTGTTGGTCCTATGACGTCCTTGAACTTGAGGGAGCAGCCCTGGGAGATCCAGCAGGCTCTAGAGATACGCGTCTACCAATGGGCTGGAGTCCTGAGTTAAAAAGAAGCTCCAGTACTGGAGTTGGACACAGCAATCAATGTTCTATTGTCAAGGCTTTTTCCCTTAGATTTGTCTAGGATAGGTGTCAGAGAGAAAAATAAAATACAAACAACCAACCAAACAAAGCCAAGAAATCCCAACAACCACCAGGGGAAGTCAAAGGCTTAACAGCTCTTGACGCGGGCCTGGGTGATATCTGAAGTTTTCTTGATGACGCTGGCCCGAGTCTCCCGGTCCGGCCGACTGCTGCTGGGCGCTGGGGTCACGGAGGGTGGGAGGGGGAGGTCTGGTAAAGTAGGCCACGAGCTGTTATAAGGCACCGGACAGCTCTCCTCTTTGATGGTGACCTGGAGGTCGGGTTTGTTGGAAGTAACGAAGGTCGCCATGCCGGGCAGCAGGTAGGTGCTTCGCGTCCCCATGTTGCTGAGGTACTGTTTGCCTTCAATGTTCCTCTTCCGCCAGTGTGGCCGTCCCTTTCAAAGAAAATAATCGAGAGAGAAATTTTTTTTCTTTGCCTTCTATTGAATGGCATTCTACAAAAGGGCGCCACTGTTCCCACATGTTGGTGTGTTAAATGAATTTCTTAAGAGGCGTGGAATGAACAGAAGCTTAGCGACTCGACGCCCCTCAGCTGACATCCATACCAGCTACTCACATGCCAAGCAATGGTTTCATTTCCCTTTCTATCAATTCCCATTTGCTACCTCCCAGAAAAAAACAGCCAACACTGTTCTATGAAGGCAGGAAAACAAGGCAGCAACTTGGTTTCTGGTTCCCTCTCCTCCGGCCGCCCAGCCTGATCACTGGGTAGGTTTTAGGTCATCATGGCTGGTGTGTCATAGAGACTTGGTTCCTCACTCCTGGCCCAATCCAATCTTTGAGTCAATCTGCATTTTCAGAGAAAGGGAAGTGAGGAACTCGGAGGGTGAAAGCCCTTCCAGTGAGGACAGCTTACAGCTCCAGTGTGCCAAGCAAATAGGGGGCCTCCGGGGTGACTTCGCTCAAAGGATGAGCTGGAATTTCTGACCTTGAAGAAATAGGGTTTGGCATGCCAGCATCTACGCTTCCTGTCTTTGCAGAATTCCTGGACTCTACTTGAAGTATTTAGTACACTGGGAAATGACGAATTAAAACAACCATTAGTCAGTCAATCTCTCTCTTTCTACCGCAAACACAGACATAAAGCAGGCCATTAGCAGGAATGCTCTCCTTCACATTTCCTGCCATTGTGTGAGCCCAGCCTCGAGCAGGGAAGTGGGAAGCAGGCGACTAAGAACCCAGACTGAACACACAGCTAGCCTCTGGGCATTGATCACAGAGAGAGGGGACTCCAGGTAAAGGTGGGAGATACATTTGCTTATTAGCACTTTCTGACAGTTACTTCCGGTCACTGCTCTTGGCCACTTGGACGTTCTATTTCTGCCGCTGAATTGGGATGTTTATAGTGGTGAGAATATCAACAGTTCCTGGCCTCCACTTTAGTTTCCTTTTCCTGCCGTCATAGCCTCTTTCTCTAATAGTAACATCTCACTCTCCTTCCTCCCGTTCAGTTCCCAAAGCTTAAATTTAGAATCCAGACTCCAAAAGTGTGGCAAATTTCATGTAATGTATATTTTGCAACAACACACACACACACACACACACACACACACACACAATCCTCCAGGAAAACTCATGATCAAATGCAGAGCAGCTTAACCAGCAGCAAGGACACCGAGGTGCTGGTTGGGAATGGCTTCCCACAGCGTCGGTTGGAGCCGAGTGGCGGCCGCCATGCTTACCTCGGCGCTCTCTTCATCACTGGGCACACTATCGGTAGTTTCGCTTTCTGTTCACAGAGAGAAAAACACAGGGCCATCATTCCTGCCGCTCAAACTGTCGTGAGGCTCAGGCAGTGTTTAAAAAATATATCAGCACTTCTTTTTTTTTCCAAAAGAGAAATGGGTCCGTGAACTCCTCTTCACCCCCTCTGTAAGGGTAATAAGCACTTGGAACTTGGGAGATGCTACCATGGATTTTATTTCTCTGATTTTAGCCCTTCCGAGAAAAGTTTTAGAGTTGGGGGTAGCTCCCTTTCCAGGGGCCAGGCTATGTTTTCTCATGGCCGCTACCTCCCAGGATGGGGTGTTGGTCCCCAGGGTGCCAATCTGCTCTCTGCTGCGGCCGCCTCACCCCCTTTCCTCAGGGCTGACCCATCCGTGCACCCCACTCGTGCTTTCTTCCAATTCCTGTCAGTTCACTCAAGTCCCAACTCAGAGCCTTTTCTGGATTATCCCCACTTACTCAGATCTGGTCCTTTATCTCATGTCCCTTGCATACTTCTATTTTGGGTTTAGAGAGTTGCATCTCCCACCCGGGCTACTGTGGTGGACAGATTTTGGGTGGGGGCTCGCAGGATCCTCGTCTCCTTCCTGGTGTTTACTTGCTCATTGGGATTCCCTCCTCTGGAGTGTAGGTGGGACCCGAGACTTGGTTTGAAGCAACGGAACACAGTGAGCAATGGGATGTGTACGGTTATGTTAAGGAGGACGGAATCCTGTCCCGTGAGGAGACTTTCTCCCTTGCTGGCTTTGAGGAAACAAGCAACCATGTTGGGAGAGGCTTGCATGACCAAAATGTAAGAGCTGCTTCCAGCCAACAGCCAGCAAGAAACCGAGGCTCTCAGTCTGCCAACCTGCAAAGAACTACATTCCCTCCGAAACCATGTGGGCTTAGAGGTAGACTCCCCTCCACTTCCGTCCTCAGATGAGCTAGCAGTCCTGGACCATACCTTGACCACAGGTCTGTGCAGGCAATGTGCTGGGCAGAGACCCCCACTAAGCCGTGCCTGTGCTCTTGATCCTCAGAAACTGGGGTGGGATAATAGATGTGTGTTGTTTTAAGCCAGTGAGTCTGTGGTTATGTTGTTGCTCAGCGATAGATAACCAATGAGGTTGCCATTCTGCCAGCTGTGAGACATAGCAGGTTACTGAATTTCACAAAATGCAGTTTCCTCATCTGTAAAACGGGAGTACTGACATCTCCCAAAGTGGATTAAGTGATGAATCAGTGAGGGGGTGTGTGGGGAAAAGCCTAGCATGGGGCTTACACTCAATTAACGATAGCATGCCTTTGTCCTGAGCTCATCAGCCTTCCTCAACATTGGATTTGCACAACACGCTAGATTAACAGAGTCAAAGTCAATAGCAAATGATTGAGTACATATCACCTGTACATGTAAGATTCTTTAAATAAAGAAAAAAATTGAGTTAAAATTTAAAAAAATTATTAAAAATGTATTTTAAAATAATAAATTAAAAATTAAAAACTTAAAAACAGATAATTAGTTAAATTTCTTAGGTGAAAAAATTTAATATTTTTAAATAAAAAAAATGATGGTATGCAGCTCTACGGTGCTCATTGCATTAAGAAGCGAAAGCACAGAGGGCAGAGAAATAACACTGACCCTTAGAGATCTCGGAAGTCTCGGTCATTCATTTACAGACCAGGCCTAGGGGAAGCATAATGACGACACTGACAGAGAGCCGCGTGGCGGCCGTGCTGGCATCCTGGCACGTAGGTCTCGTTCAGCCCTGAGATCGGCAGCCAGGGAGCAGCTTCCTATCACCCGTCCCCCTTATGCAGAAGAGCTCGTGTGCTCTAGCACCCTCCGCCTCTTTCCATCCTAAACCTGAGGAACAGGCCGCCGGTCTCACATCTGGCAGGTGGCACAGCCAGGACCCAATGGCTCCATCCCAGATGGAACCTTTTCACCCACCCAGAGCACTGGCCACAGAGCAGGATCTCGATGAAGTCAAGGTTGAAGAACAAATGGATAAACGGAGCCGCAGGTTCATTCCTTAACCAGACATCAAGAATGCTGACCACACTGGGCCCACTGTGGAGCCTTTTTACACCTGGATCAGCCGCTGTTCTCCAGTGACGTCCCCCAGCCCCCCCAACCCCCGCAGGGGGCATGGGTGATCCCCGAGGGCGGACCAGGAGCAACTGGACAGGGTACGGCCTCTCCTCTCATCGGGATGAGCAGGCTCCACCTGGGAGCAACAGCTGCCGGGACAAGGCCCAGCCTCGGCCGCCTACGACCCTGGCTGTCAACACAAACTGGTGACACCAGGCACCAGAAACGTTTCCACACAAAAACAAGTTAAAAACAACAGAAAAGGAAAATCCCCGTGCTCACGTAACCCTCGGCTAGCTCAGTCTCCCGAGGAGGCAGGAATCAGGACTGCCACTCCCAAGAAGAATGAGGAACAGAGATGTTGAGAAACCTGCCAGAGTTGTGGCCTGAGTCAGCACAGGGGAGAGAAAACAAAACTGCGCGTCTGAGCCCAGGGCCCTGGGCACCGAACGCAGCAGCCCTGCTTCCTGAAGCCTCTCCTGCTGCTCCGGCTGAAATTTCAAGATCCCCTTTCCATTTTTAGGCTTAGCTTTCTTTGTGCTCCAAAGCCAAGGTTTCTCTTCCTTTCCTACGTGTCTAGACCCCTTTGCTCCTAAGTACCCTCCGTAAATGCCGCCATCTTCGGTTCCTTTCCCCTCAAAATAAAAACAGATGCCAACAGGCCTGTGTTGGCGTCTGGAAATATATGAAATTGAGCAGTTACCATCAAGGTCCTGGGGTTCCGCCACAGCCCAAGTGCCAGCTGCAGGGTGGGTTGGAAGCCAGACCCTGAGTAGACTCCTCGGTAAGACCTCGCACAGCCCATGACCATCATCAGAATGTTAACTGCCTTTAAGTACCCAGTGTTCAACTTCAGGGAGATGGTCTGGGACCAGAAAAGACATACATGTTCTGAACTTAATGCAAATGTCAGTCGAGAGCGTGGTTTCTAGATTAAGATCACCTGCTTCTGAAGTAAGTGCATTTCATAACAATATATAGCAATATCTCCATAGTAGCAGGCTCCAACCTGGCAGCACAGAGCCTGACGCAGGGCTCAAACTCACAAGCTGTGAGATCATAACCTGAGCTGAAGTCAGACACTTAACTGACTGAGCCACCCAGGTGCCCCAAGATCCTTTCTTGTAGGACAAATGTGTTCACTGGAGCTTCTGCTTCTGGGTAAATGCTACTGCCGAATATCAGCCTGCAGTGTTACTTTGTTTTCCCTTCTGATTAGTTTGGATTTGGGGTTTTCATTGGTTGTGAATACAATGGAATAAAAAAAAAATTGGAGTTGCTTGACAACACTAGGGATTAAGTCGAAAGTATGTGCAGAGCAGTAACAGGTATGTGAGTAACTCGTGTCAACATTGTGGCCTTAGCTTCCCTGAAAGTAACTGGGCGGGCGGGGGGAGATGGGGAGGAGGCCAACCTTTGGATGGCTGATCTCTGAGATTCTTCCAGAGCTAGACCTGGATGACACTAGTCCTGGGTTGCCACTCCACTTCAGCCCAATGTCTACTGTCCAACCACCTCAGGAACATTATGGGGAGGGACACAATATGTGTAATGTTAAAGCCTTTTTGCATGCGGATACGCTGGTACATTTCTGGTACATTTTCATTTAATGAGCTTTACTAATAAGATTGACAAGGATTTCTGTTCCTCCCTCCTTGGCTCAACTCACTGGAAAGTTCAATCAAAAGATTCAAATCAGAGTGTTCTTAATTTCAGAGCACTTTGCCCCACTCAACCAAATGCAACCCTACTATGGTTTCCATAAGGACCCAATGTCTTTACTGTCAGCTGCTGGTCAGTAGGCAATGTCCATTCTCTTGGTTATAACCAATCAATCCTTTGTCTTAGACTCTCTGCTCTAACTCTTCTCCATCCTCTCGTCCAGCCCTCCACAAAATATTGCTATGGCTTTCTTTTACTAATAAAATCCTGGTGCCAACCATACATCATCCAAGAGGCCACCTTATAGTAAACCTTTAAATATAAAATGACCGTCCTCCAGAGTTTCCCAAGGTTGGGCTTTGGGATTATCTCTCCCCAGGGTGAGAGTTTTAAAAACCCAGCGAGAATTTTATATTGTCTTCAAACATCCAACACAAGTACTTCCACTCAAAGAAACTGCCTCTTTCCTTGCTCACCACAAAATTTAGACAGGCTTGCAAAACTGAATGCGGTTTTGTAAGACTACTGGATGAGATTTCAATGATCAGTGAGGGTAAAAACTAACAAATAACAGCCTCTGAATACCAGTTTCCTAAACAAGTGAATGAAAATGGCTGGAGGAAGTCAAGTTCAGTTGAATTTCAGTCCAAGCAAAGGAATCTTATCACTAAAAAACAAACAGCCTATTCTTTGGGGGAACATAAAGTAAGAAGGGTGAATTACAACCAAAAAGCTGTCCTTTTTAGCAGAAAGCTGGAAAACTGTCGAAAAGACTTAAACCAGCCACGGTGTCTAACAGGTACATTTCATGTCTGTAAGCTCTGGAAAAGCAGTCGTGATGAAACATTTTGGCTCTAGCCAGTAAGCCTCACTCTAAAAGGTTCTGGAGAATTCAGACAATGAAAACAACGGAAAGAACCAAAGGCCAGACAGAAAAGCCAGGCTCCGACAACACCCCCCAGCTGCCTGCCAGTCTGGCACTGGAATCCTTCTTTTCAAATCTATGCAAATGTCCTGAAAAGGGTAATGAAATTTCCATTTCTCTCTGCACGGGTCAGCTGTCCTTGGGATTCTTCTGCTTAGGCAAAATGCCACTGAAGGCAGAACAGCAAGACGATGTCTTTCCAGAATCCTCAAGAAGCCTTAGGAAAGTCTTCAACAGATAAATAGAAACATCTATTCTAAAACTACAACCCTTAAAAAAAACAAAACAAAAAAAAACCCCACAAGGGGTGGAATAATGCCTGTAGCTACATGATGTAGAAGAAACTCACACATTTTTAGCCAAAGCTTTGTAAATATAAGCAAAGTAACCTAGTGTTATCTCAACTGCAAAATTAAGGCATAAACATGCTATTCAGAAGTGTCTTTGGTGGGTCTTTGAGATCAGGGCTGTGGACGTGCACCGAACGGGATCGGGACCGTGGGCGCGCACCGAACGGGATCGCGTCTGTGGACGCACAATGAACGGAAGAGCTCTGTGCAGCTGTCTAGGGCAGCATAACAGTGGAGGGGTGAGGGTTAAGAACAGGCTTTTGGCGCCAACCACGTGAAGGGGGATTCTATCTGTTTTACCAGTTGTTCGTCCCTGGATACGATGCTTTACCCACATTGGCCTGAGTGCTGTCATTTTTAAAGCAGGAATAACAAGAATACCCAAGCTGACAGGGTCGTTCTCATAATCAAACAAGTCAGCTGATTCCAGGCAGTTAGCCCAGTTCCCAGGGCACGATAAACATGCAGCCAATAGTAGTTATTCTTACTGAGGCCTAGCAAAGACCATAAAGGGCACATGCAGGAGCTCAAAATGTGACAAATAAATAACCAATAACAGGCTTATCCAGTTTGACAGATTAGAAGGTTCTTGCAGGAAAGGTTTGATCTCACATTCATCTTATGTTCCCAGCAAGGAGGAAAGTTAGGCCCTTGAGGACAATGAAGGAAACAAGCCAATCACAAAAGGACGAATACTATTTGACTCCACTCGCATGATGTACCCCACAGGAGCCAAATTCACAGAGGTAGAATGGTGGTCGCTCTTGGTGGGCTGGGGACAGGGGGCTGGGGACTTCGTGTTTAATGGGGATAGAGTTTCAGAGTTCTGGAGATGGATGATGGGGGTGGCCGCACAACGCTGTGAAAGCACTTACTGCCGCTGAAATGTGCGCGTGAAGACAGCAAAAATGGTCAGTTCTGTGTTATGTCTATTTAGCCACGATTTTTGAAAATAAGCTAAAAAAAAAAACAAACCCAGAAAGTTGATGTTCAGGAACTAAATGGTTAGGTTAGTGGCTGATAATTCACAAAGAACCTGTCATTTAAATCAACCCAATTCTGACACAGACTGTGTGCCAGTCACGGGAGCGGCATCTCACTAAAGGACACTGGGAAGGATTCCTGAACATTTATGGGAGCTGACTGTAGTTATTCATGATAGGGCCTCTGCTTTCTTTTTGTAATGTTTGCAAGCAATAACATTGACTCAGGATGTATATGTCCTAATTATAATCGAGTCCCCCGAAAATTAAACAGAGATCACCAGAGAGTATATAATGTAATGTTGGCAGATAAAGGAGTCATTGGTTTGTCCTATAAGGATTGAAGAACCAACTTAATCCGGTTCTAATTCTGTGGCCCTTCCCTGGGGAATCAGATATGGGCTCAGTCACCTGGCCTGATCAGAAGCTCTACTGAATTGGAAAAGAAGGGGAAGATATGTGGAAACAAGTAAACCTGCTGGAATGGAATGATGGTCGAGATCTCAAGGTTGAGTTCAAGTCCTGACCCAAAACCTCACTGGCCATGTGACCTAGAACAAGTGCTTTCACTTCTAAGAATGCAGGAGGTGGAAGAAATGGTCCCCAAGGTTCTATCCAGCTTTTGGCTAAACTCAGATTCCACTGAAAACATCCTTCCAGACTCCTGATAATTTATGCAAATAAAACAGACTTAGAAAAACTACTTCTCCAAAGAAATATTATTTGTTAATCATGCACGAAGATGTTATGGGCGATCAAGTAAAGAAATGCTGTGGCCAAGTCTTCTGGGAACAAAAGTACCCAAGGAGAAGTTGGCTGAGACAATAAAGCCAGAATAATTCCCAGGATGGAGGAGAGGTTCTTTGCTGTGTGGAGAAGCGGGTGGCCCCACCCTGAAGGGCTGCCCCAACTTGATCTTTGCCCAGTTCCAGGGCCCCCCTCCTGCCCCCTTACCTGCATAGGAAGACACAGGGGAAATCTGCAGAGGGTAGAGCTCGCTCATGCTGACCGGCTGTTCGTCACTCTCGGTGGTCACCTCTACAACCTGGCAAATGTCCGGAGGGTTTGTGACAATCTCTTGATCCTCAATGTTGCTGTCCAGATGCGACTGTCCTACAACTTCAAAGAAAAGACATCCATCATGGGCCGATGCCTGAATCACGATTGTAACATATGTTCTCAAGAAAAAAAAACCTTCCCCCAAAGAGCTGAATAGTCAGGAGTCGATTCTCAGTGACCACGTGTCATCAGCCACGAAACTGAAAAACAGCTTTAGCTTTGGGTTAATGTCTCCTCGATGCAGCCTGCCAGTAAGCCGGCTCCCCGGGGCTATTTCCAGCATGCTGGCCAATGGTGCTTACATGTGGCAAAGTCCCAACCTCAATCCAGTCACAGCCAAGCCTGCAGGTCCAGAGGCTGCATCCAGACCTAGCCCCTGGGCCCGAAAGATGGTGCTTTGAACTTGACCCATTTCTGTCCTCTGTTCTTGCTCTGAGGGAAGCTGCTGTGCCATCTTCCAGGTCCTGGGTCCAGAGAGACGTTATCAAATCTTATTAAGGAGAAAGGACCACCAAAATCCGCTCTACTGTGTCACACCCAGCTGTGGGGGCTCTGTTCACGGTCCCAGCCCCTTCCTGCCCTGCCGGCAACGTGACCACTGGATGAAATATCGGAACAATGGATCAGAATGGTTTCCCAACCAGATTAGCAGCACCAGCTCCCCAGCACACGGAGAAGATGAATTCTGACCACCCTGGTTCCGAATCCTGCCTCAACTTCTTTTTAATGACATCCTTTAGTTTGGAGTCATTATAGACTCACATACAGTTGGAAGAAGTGATAGATCCTGTGTGCCCTTTATCCGGTTTCCTCCAACGCAAGCATCCTGCAAGACTATAGTGCAATACCTGGCGCACCAAGGGGGCTCAGTCAGTTAAGCAGCCAACTCTTTGTTTCAGCTCAGGTCATGATCTAACAGTTCATGAGTTCGAGGCCCCCCACTTGGGATTCTCTCTCCCCTCTTTCTGCTCCTACCCCACTTGTGCTCACGCATGTGTGCGTGCTCTCTCTCTTTCTCAAAATAAATAAACCTAAAAAATTAAAATTTAAGACTATAGGTACAATACCAGCATACTGACACTGATAACATTCTACACATCTTGTTCAGATTTCTTCAGTTTTCCTGTGTGTGTTTGTGTGTGTGTGTGCGCGCGCACATGTGCGCAATTAGCTTTATGCAATTTTATCACATGTGGAGTTTCATGTTTGCCAGCACAATCAAAATACAAAACAGGTCCATCATCACAAGCGTCTCCTATGTTACTCTTTCATAGCTGTATCTACCTTCCTTCAGCTTCTCTTCCCCAAGGTATCTAATCCCTGACATCCACTAACCTGTCCCCCATTTCCATAATTTTTGTCATTTCAAGGATGTTTCATAAATGAGCTCACAGAGTAACCTTTTTATATTGGCTTTTTTCACTCAGTGTAATTCCCTAGAGATTCACCTAAGTTGCTGTGTCTAACAAAAGTTGGTTCCTTTTCATTGCTGAGTAATATTCCATGGTGTGGATATACCACGGTCTGTTTAACTCTTCACCCATGGAAGGAAGAGAGGAAAGGCACCCAAGAGGCTGGGGAAGGAGGCTGTTTCCACGTTTTGGCTGTTACAAATAAGGCTGCTATGAACATGTGTGTTTAGGGTTTGTATGAACCGAAGTTTCCATTTCTCTGGGATAAAAGCCCAAGAGTGCAATTGCTGGATCATATGGCAACTTCATGTTTCATTTTATAAGGAACTGCCAAACTGTGGCTTGCCATGGCTGTCCTGTTTCACGTTCCCACCAGCAAAGTACGGATGATCTCATTTATGCACATTTCGGTCAGCTTCTGGTGTTACCACCGTATTTCTGTGTCAGCCACTCTGATAGGTGTGTAGTGGTATCTCACTGTGGTTTTAATTTGAATGCCCCTAATGCCCTCCCCTACTTTTAAAGAGAACTGGCCTGAGACTTCTATTGGCAACTGACTGGATGAACTATCCCTGAAAACTGGCACCAATAAACACATGGAAATAGTAAAGGAATAACAATGTTTTCCCAAGGGCCTCAAAATACTCTGTCAGTATAGTCAATGTTTTACTCACGTAAGATATTTTAACATTTCCACCCATGACCATGACAGGCAAACCATCATAATCCTATTATCAATTAAGAAACTCAGGCACAGAGAAGTAAACTGACTTCTCCAAAGTCACAAAGTTTGTGGGCTATGTACAGTGTCCACGTCCCTCACATTTTCTGGGCCATCAAGGTAGGCAAGAAGGCCATCATGTTCCAATCTTCTTGAGAAGTTTGCCACCATGGACAAATTCTTATTTTAACTGCTCAAAGTATTTTCATTGCTCTAGTATTTTTGTTTATAAATGAGTTCCTGTTTTAATTGCTTTTTTGGAGACAGACGAAATGACCAGCACGAGGTAGGGAGAACATGACCTGATTCTACTCAGAGGAGGCTTGCGAGGGGAGTGAGAATTCTCCGGTTCCAGAAGGCAGAGAGGAAAGGCATTCAAGAGGCTGGGGAAGGAGATTTGTGCATGTGATAACCGTCCACAGAGCCACAGCGTTCAGAAGGGAAGGGAAGTGGAATGTTGTTTAAGTTCTCCTGGAGGGAATACAATTAAAGAAGAGGAAAACAGGCTATATACGGCAGACAGAATCTCCAATTTTTATTTTATCCTTTGCACTAGCCTATTTGAGCATGAGAGCATCAATTATGCAGTTCACCAGACACAGACGAGTGCCGACACCGACCGCTCTCAGGTTTCTTCTGCCTCTTCTCGCGTGGAAGGCAAAACAGCAGGAAAACGAGATTTCCCAAGTCCTGAAAGCAGTTGGCAGATAGAAACCAAATGGGGCGTGTGTGCGTGCACATGTGCATGTGTACGAGGAGAAGCTGGCTACAAGTGACACCCTGCACACTAAGGCAATTAGGGTCTTCTGTATATTTGATTTCAGTCAAAGCCACGTTAACTTCCAATACTCCAAAATTCAATTCTCTTTTGCATGGTTGTTGCAAACAGACAGCAAGCGAGCTGGGAGCATATGCACTGGTAGCACGTCGAACATCTTCCTCTCTCTCTCTAACAGCCCTGTGCTGTCTGACCAGGAACTCATGCCCTCGCTGCTCTTCCCTTGAATGCCCGACTCAGTCACTAAACATACAGAAGATTTACTGAGCACCTACTTCTATGGAGAACTTGTCACATACTAGGGAGGGCAGGCCATGACTAAGCCGGCAAGGACCTATTTTGTGAGCACGCTGGTATGGCTTTGAGAACACTCAAGAAGCGAAGTTTAGGACAGTTGTGAAAAGAAACAGAAGGGAAGAAGGCTGGGGAGAGGCCACATCAAAGAGTCGAGACAGTAGAGAATTTCCTCCCAGTTGGAAGAATCAAAGGCTTCAGTGAGGCAGTCACACGAGTTGGCAGGGGAGAAGGAGTAACAGGCAGCGTTCAGAATGCCCCTGTCTTTCTACAGCCTCTTCCTGACCATCCAGGACTGTCTGACATCCCCTTCCAGAGCACCCCTCAGTGGCGGTCCCCACTGCTCGGCCAACACTAACAACATGACATGACCTGGTGTCATGTCATTTCCTGACTTTCTGCCTCCTACCACAAGCTAATTCTCTATGTCTCCCTGTAACGTTTTATTTGGATGCATCATCACCCCACCAAATCGTGGCTCCTGAGAGCCGAGAACCGGGATTAGAACTTTGTGTGTCAAGTCGCAGCACAGGCTCATGGCGGACGCCTGAGAGCAGCTAGTAAATTTCTGCTAAACAAAGAGATGGATGAATACAGCATGGCTCACCGACTGGAGCCAGGGTCCTGGAGGAGACCGTGACCACTTGTGAATGCCGGATGTGACAATGAATGTGTCCTAGCAAATGTCAGGACTCCTGGAGAAGAACCTAGATGAACTGATGAAGACGGGGCAGACCATAGTTGCCAGACGCTGGGGGTAAGGGAGGAAATGCTTAGGGGTGATAAAATGTCCTGGGTTTTGAATATAGTGGTGGTTACACCGCCAAGTGCACCAGCCAAAATTCATATAGCTGTATGCCAAGAAGGGGTTAATTTTACATTACTTCACTTAATATCTGAACATCACCGAGCACCCAACCCATAGGTCCCAGCCCAATAGAGAAACAGGGAAATATCAACATCTGAGCTGGTCTTTGGATGTGATTTAGGAATAAGCCCCAATCAACTGAACGATCTCTGTCTCTGCGTCTCGCTCTCATAAGTTCCCTAAACCACTAGCCTTTGCCCCCAAGTGACAACAGACAGTAACACTAACTCCTGACACTGGAAGAGACATGCCAATAGCAAACTTGTTAGCATCCCCTACAGCAAATAAAGGCAGAAGTGACACCCTGCTAGGCTTCTGACTATCCTCACTGCTAAACAGGAACAAAGCCGAAGGCTTCCTAAGCACTTCTCTTTGCCTTTCCCACTCACCCCCTACCTCCCACCTAGAAGGCTCCACAACCCCATGAGGAAGGCACAATTACTGTCCCTGTTCTAGACAGGAGGAAAAGGCATCATGAAGAGTGAAACATTAATTCAAGGTCAGACAGCCAGTAAGTGGCAAAACCAGGAATCAGATTCCACTTTCCTTGACCCCAAGGATCAACTCAAGTGCTCCACAATGCCGTCTCCCAGATCTCTCCAACCTAGAGAGCTCATGAAATTCTGACCGGACTCCTCCTGGCTTTCTAAGCCCATCTGAGGGTAAAAGCGTACGCATCTCACCTTAATGAGACTCTGGGCTCGTTACCAGTAGTGACATTGCTTTTCAACAGCTCTCTATTGGGTGCCAAGGAAATCTCCAATGGTTAGAGGGGCTTGACTAAAGTCCTCCACTAAACTTCTCCAGCACATCAGGAAAAGAGTCCCCCCGCCCTCTCCCCACAGGAATGTAATTTTATCTGGACCAAGTTGCTAAGAATTACAACAATATTATTCATGGCTGGTTACTGATGAACCAGTTTGGTTCCTTAAAAGGTCATCGCAACTTTATTAACAATTGTTGCCTTAGTGGAGGGCTCCACCTGAGAACGCAGTTGCCCCCATGTCTCGCAGAAAGCTCTTAATAGCAGAGACTGTTAGAAATTAAAACAAGGGTCTCTGACGGGGGGAGGGGGGGGGCTTGGTCCTACACTTCATGAGTAAAGAAAGCTGTAATCCAGAGAGGCCAGACAAATAACCACCAAGGTCACCCAGGTAGTTTCAGGGTCAAGGGTAAAGCTAATTAGGGGGTGGGGGGCACCTGGTGGCCCAGTCGGTTAAGCATCAGACACTAGGCTGACAGTAGAGAGCCGACCTGGGATTTTCTCTCTCTCTGCCCCTCCCTCACTCGCGCGGTCTCTGTCTCTCTCAAAATAAATAAATAAAACATTAAAGCTTATCAGAGGGCACAGAAAAGCAAGCCATCAGTGTGGCATTATGGAGAGAAATTTCCTCTTGATCCTGTCTGAAATTCTGAGAAGTGAAACTATTAATATAACTTCTGAAGATGAGGCACAGATTAGAGGCTATTTTTCTTCCTCAGATTTTACTTAATCCTAGTATTATTTTACTACTTTCTAACTACACAGTGACTTTTCCATTAGGTTAGTTCTGTGCTCCCAGCAACCCTATGAGGTAGACAGGATCAGTATTACTATTTCTACTATATATATGGGGACATGGGGTCTCAGAGAGGTTAGGGAGTTTGCCCAAGGTCATGTGGTACATAAAAAAAATAAAAGCTGCAGAAGTAGGTCTAGAACCTAAGTCTTTTAACTTCCAATCTGGTGTGTGTGTGTGTGTGTGTGTGTGTGTGTGTGTGTGTGTGTGTTTTAACAAAATGATTTGAAATAAATGTCCAAGAGCAATGGTGGGACAGACAGTTACTACAGGGTTAATAATTTCAGAGGCTGGAGATCTGTCCTCGCACAGGCCAGATGGCCCGCCCGGCAGCCTGTACGAACCTCAACAGGTTGATGTAGGTCAGGGCGAAGCAAGAGTGCGATTGGGGGAGCAGTATACACTCTTCACTCCCACGAGAACACAGCACCACATGCTCCCATAAAGGGGAGCAAATAGTCTGTCCCAATAAAATCTCAGTACAGTTAACCAATACATCACAAGGGTCAAAAGTCTGGGAGCAGAAATGAGGATGAGTCGTGCTGGGGTAGCAGCTCACACTTCCCAGTGGAACTGCCAAACGTCCATCTCTTTCTGTGCTGCGCTGACAGAGCCCACACCCCACCTCGCTTTCGTGCTGGACAGGCACATGGAAGTTGAAACATGATGAATAATTCAAGTTCAAAACCAAATATATGGGGCACCTGGGTGGCTCAGTGCGTTGAGCTTCTGACTTCAGCTCAGGTCATGGTCTCACAGATCATGAGTTCGAGCATCGTGTCAGGCTCTGTGCTGACCACTCAGAGCCAGGAGCTTGTCTTCAGATTCTGTGTCTCCCTCTCTCTGACCCTCCCCTGCTTGTGCTCTGTCTCTCAAAAATAAATAAACATTAAAAAAGAAATATGAAAGGGGTGGGCAAGGTCCAGGTCATCAGGACTCTGGACACACAAGAGAGATTCAGGTCTTCATCTTGGGGACAATGATGACACGGTGAGACTGGCATTTTTGTTTTTTAAATCACTCTGTGTGGAGAATGAATGGGGTGGGGGGAGAACGGAAGCGGAGCCCAACGACAGCGAAGGTGGCCGGGAGTAGTATCAGAAGCACAAGGAAGGGGCCGGATTTGAGAAACGGGAAGGAAGGCAAGAGGAGCTGATGGTTCATTATAAATGAGGTGTGAGTGGCGAGGAATAGGGGAGGGTGAGAAATATTTAGCCTCATAAAAGGATGGCAGGTTTCTTGGGCAAATAAAAACTTCTTAAGGTTGAAAAGACATAGCTCAAACTACTGCCAGAGCTCTGCACACGCGTGGCGACAGAGGGCGTCCCGTGCAGTCCCACCTCTGCCACCATGCTTTTCTAGGTCGGGTCCAGGGAGGAAAATAAGAGGCACATCTCACGTGGAGTTTCCTATTGCTCTGCGTTTTCCGGGAGCGCTAACAGAACCGGAAGCCTTGTCTCCTGAGGGGTGAACAGCTCAGCCTTCGTGGGGAAAGGCAGAAAGCATAGCACACAGCTCCCCCCTCCTCCGAGAAGGAGCACGGAAGACCTTCACGCCCTCCCCCTTACCAGGGGGTGCCTTCCATCTAAAGATCTACCTCAAGGGGCACCTGAGAGGCTCTGTCAGTTAAGCATCCAACTTTTGATCTCGGCTCAGCTCATGATCTCACAGTTCATGAGTTCGAGCCCCACGTCAGGCTCTGCACTGACAGCTCAGACCCTGCTTAGGATTCTCTCTCTCTCTGCCCCGTCTACTCTTGCACTCTCTCTCTAAATGAATAAACTTTTTAAAAAATATGAAAAAAAAATAAAGGTCCACCTCAAGCTATCACTTTTCTTGTAGATGAAGTTTTTTACATCTTAAGTACCAGTAAAAACAGCAAAAAAGAAAAGTGAACAAAGGGGCTGGGAAAAGATGAAGACCAGTTCTACTGCCTTGCACCACCTTTGGCCAACCTCACAGCATTATGAATTCTGGTGCCAGAGGCTGCCAACCTTGACTCCTAACCCTGAGGTCCCCGTGGGGACCCACAGGTGGTACACGGTGAATCCATTCTCTTGCAACTGCAAGTTCATCCTGGTGATACTTGAGTTTCTGAGCTTGTCCAAAAAAGCTACCAAGCTTTACTTAACAAAATTTTTTTTTAAATGTTTATTCATTTTTGAGAGAGAGAGGTAGAGCGTAAGTGGCAGAGAGAGAGGGAGACACAGAATCTGAAGCAGGCTCCAGGTTCTGTCAGCACAGAGCGCAACGCAGGGCTTGAATCCACAGACCGTGGGATCATGATCTGAGCTGAAGTCAGATGCTTAACTGACTGAGCCACCCAGGCTCTCCTACCAAGCTTTACTTTTAAATAAAGTCAGTCAAATTTGGAAGCAATTACCAAAAAAAAGTACACACACCCCATAAGGTGCATTTGGGCAGACAAAATCTAGATAAAATCCAAATTACGTTGTTTCCTAATTGTTATTTGTGACTAAGGATTGCTCGATTTACTTTGAAGTAATGAATAGCCTCCTCTGTTTCACAGCAATCTTTGCTTTATTGAAGGGTGGGGTTACCTTTTATCAAGAAACACAATGGCATTGTAAAGCATTGCCCAGGCAAGTCAGACAGAATGTCCACACCTGCAAACTTTTTACACTGTCCCGGGAATGATCTCAATACGGCTCTGCAAAAGCACTGCTAACCCAGGCAAGATGCCAGCGGGGTATTGTCAGAACAATTCAACATGTTGCTGGCGTCTTCCACTTCCTAAAAACAGAAGTCCCCCCGCCCCCAACAGAATTCAATGCTAAAATAAAATAAAAATAAAAATAAAGGAGTTTTTTTTCTCCCACTCCTTAAAAAGAAGGCAGGGATAGGTCGCTGGGCATGCTAACCTGTGTATTTAACCAGACAGGAGCGGCAGAACATTAAAAGGCACATCCTGGGGCATCTGGTGGCTCAGTCGGTTGAGCGTCTGACTTCAGCTCAGGTCATGATCTCACGGTTCGTGAGCTCGAGCCGCACATCAGGCTCTCTGCTGTCAGTATGTTGGCATAGAGCCTGCTTCCGATTCTGTGTATGTCTCTCTCTCTGCCCCCCTCCGCACCCCCCCACCACTCGCTCTTTCAAAAAAAATAAATAAGTAAAAGACAAAGCTTAAGATTTGGGACACTGTGCTCATTTTTGGCGTGCACCCCTAGCTAAATCTGAAGGTGCATTCAGCACTAGCAAGAAGGCAAGACCAGGGCCCAGCTCGCCGAAGGCCACAAGCCTGTGTGTGACTTCCCACTGTCATTTGTGGCAAGAATAAAAGTCAAACAGAACAGCAATCAAGCAAGAGTCCCTGTGTCCGGGCCACGGTCCGTTCCCCGTTACTCTGCACTTAACTGGATTCACTTAGAGTGATCTCCACCCTGTCTGGAGTAAAAAGGTACCGGGTGGCCAGCCTCAGAGCTTATACACAATGTAAAAAGTTGCTCTCAGATCAAGTCTTCATTTCATTTCTCAATTTTAACCTCATCAACATAATGCTTAGAATGAAAACATCTGGAAGCTTTCCTCTTGGGGCCTAAATACAACACTGGAATGAACTCCAGGTTTAGAAACAAATGAACCGAACGTGAGAAATGGTGTCATTTTTCAATAAAGCATTTTTAAAAGGTTAAGAGAGACAGAATCTCTCAAGTTCCGCAGTGGCCTTGGAATCAGAATCCCTATGTTTCTCACCTCCGTCCACAAATCACACAGGCTGGAATGGCTAATTAATGGTCGTGTGGGAGTGGAGACAAAAAAAAAAAAAAAATCTGTGAACAGTTTAAAATTGAAGGTAGCGCTACTGTTAACAAGAATCACAAATTACCCATCTCTTTAAAATACTTGTATGGATACTTGGTATATTATTAGATACCTTTGTGAGGGCCACCAACTAATTAGAGATATTCAAACTCCTTTCACTGCTACCAATTATTATTTTATTATTAGGCCAAGGAAGAGACTCATGCAATCAAGCAGGTGATTTTCAAAACCAAACTCGGCATCCAGTCTTTGCCCCGGAAGTAAGGAAGTAATGACTCATTAAATGAGCACCAGCCCCTTGAGCTCTAATCCTACCAAAAGGGCAAAGAACAATCAACCTGACAGAGAATTTACATGCCAAAGACTCAAGCAAATGTTTAAGGGGGAAAAAAAGGCAAAGAAAACTCTAATACCACTCTGGCTTTTGTTTGCCATTTTATTTGAGGCTGAATGCACATCATAAATGATGCGGAGCTCAAAACCAATCAGCTCCCTCGAAACAGCTGAATCTTAAAGTCCCTGGAGTCTTGGCAAATTATCTCGGTTTTTTTGTGTGTTTTTTTTTTAAAGGGTTCAATGGGCAAGGCTTTCCAGAGGCCGCCAGCCTGGAGGACAGGACGACTGGCACGCAGGGCCGTTATCTGCCCATACAGCGAGCGGCCACCCTTCCTTCACACTGAGCTCTGCCAAAGCCTGCAGCGTTCAGGGGGGTCCCTCCAAGCATACATCATCCTACATCCTGGTCGCCAAAACCCAGGGGGAAGGAGGGGCGAGTGACATTTGTAGCGTCCGCAGCCTCCCATCCGTACTCGGCTGAGGCTCCAGAAATGAAGGTACCTGGACAGGTTTACTCTCTTAGTTCTGTATGATCTCGCTCGTTCTTACGAGCATCAGAAGCCCTGACAGGCTACAACGTGGAGAAGAGTCTAAGGGACCCAAAGGCACCTGAGGGCAAAGCCTGGTTGTAGAATCTGGGGCTGGAGCTGGAAGAGAGGGTCACGGCCAGGCCTCCACTGCTGCAGAGCCCCCACCTGTCCACGCCGTGCAGCGGCCCAGTGGGACTGGGTTGAGATGAAATTCACACTGGTCACCCTCCTGCCTAAAACCCTCCAAGGGGTGGTGTTTACATTGCGTGTGTATGTAAAATGGTTGCGCACTTTACGGTCTGTTATACTTCAATTTAAAAATATATATATCTGGGAAGCCTGGGTGGCTCAGTGGGTGAGGCGTCTTGACTCTTGGTTTGGACTCAGGTCATGATCTCACTGTTCATTCCGAGCCTTGTGCTGGGCTCTGCGCTGACAGTGCGAAGCCTGCTTGGGATTCTCTCCCTCTCTCTCTGCCCCTCCCGCACTTGCACATACGCGCACGCATGCTCTCTCTCTCTCTAAAATAAATTTAAGAAAAACATTTAAAAAATAGTAAAAATAAAAAAAATATGTATTTTGAAACATACCCTCCGGCAGTTTGGGGATAAGACCCAGAGTCCTTCCCCTGCCCTGCACAGGCCCCCCTGAGCCCCCCGCTCAGGGCCCCCTCTGCTGGAACCTCACCCTGCCCAGCCCTCTGGGTTTCCTCCCAGCCCTCCAAGTGGGCTCCTAAACTGGGGTTCCTACACTGGAGTCCGTGACCCGCAGTTCTGGGGCCTGCCCCATGCGGGCCCTCCTCACCCACCCACCTCAGAGGAAATGGCGCTCCTTAGAGAAGCCTCTAGTTGAAACCTGGGCCCAGATATTCTCTTGTTCTTTTCTTTGCAGCATTCTTCTCAAATGCGAGCGCTGTAGGTATCTGTGGCTTTATGTAGGGACTGTCTGTCTCCTTCGAGACTGTCCTACTCCCCAACCAATTTCCAACACGGAGTCTGGTATACAGAAGGCGCTCAAGACTTTTGTGGAACGAAGGGTGCCCTCTGGCAACAGGTCTCTGTGCCTCAGTTCCTTCATTTCTAAGAATGAGGGCCACTTATATGGTAGGTCCGCGAGGGTGCAGGGGCAGGGAGGGCCCACAGGGACAGTCTTCCCTCTCCTTGGTCCCAAGTTTAATGAATGATAACACTTTTGTCCGTATGACCGTTTACTGAAAAGACGGAAAACCACTAATCATGAGCCACTGGGGGTAAAAGAACCATTTCACCTACCAGGCTCTCGGGGAAAGTCACTCTTGAGGATGACCCATCCCAAGCTCCTTTATCTGACCTCAAAGGTCTTTCTTTGTCAGCCCTCAAATCTGGGGGCTGGACCTTTGCGTCCTGAGATGGTTCCAAGACCTCCTCCCACTGACTATGTTATTGCAAATTACGTTTTACAAACTTCAGACCCCAGGGGGCTGCTTGTATATATGAAAAATGAGATGTCAAAACAGTTTACCTATGATGTTCACCGTACTATCCACTTCATTTTTTATAGCTGAAGTCAGGACGGCATACTCAGGAGAAAGATCACTTACTCCATTACTAAGCCCCAAAGATGACTCAACTGGTTCTTGCTAGGAAGAAGAAAAGAAAAAAGAATTGAGAACACTTCCTTTTCCCTCCTTTTTCTTAGCTTCAATTCTACCCTCTGTCTACTTTCTTTAATGTTAGGCTCATGTTCGTCTCCTGAATGCGTACCCTGCTAATCTGAATCGGCCTGAAGCTAAAGAAGCATGTTTCTGCATAGAGTACACCTGCTGTGTACTGCCTTCTTGTATTTTCCTTCGAGGAAAGGGCTCCAGCACATTTGGTTTGCTTTAATGAAATGCTTACGCCTATAGAGGATGGTCTGGGGGGTTGAGCAGGGCTGTGTCACTGTCTGGGTACCGTACCTAGCTTTTAACTCTTCCTTCTTTGAGAGAGTGCTCAAGAGGGTCAACTCCTGGCATCCTAAGGTGAGGAATCATGCCATGTCTTTTACAATTATTTCTGAGGAAAAGGTCTGCCTCAACCATTGAGCCAAGAGCAGGAACCCAGGGGACTCTGTGAATGACTTCTCCTCAGGTAAGGTTTGCCCTGGAACCTGGTCACTTGAGCACCCTGTTCTGGGAGGGTGGCTGATAACATGGGCCAGACCGCATGGAAGGCTTCTTTCCTGCAATGGGAGTGCAGTTGGGCAACCCCACACCCACGGCTACACACAAATGCCTTTCGAGTGCCTGAACATCCCAGGCAGCCTGAGACTACTCATTCATCCTACCGACACAATGCAACAAATTCCTTTTCCTTAAGGTAGCTCTCAATTCTGCCTTATTCAAGTGCACCGGAGCCCTCCAATCTCTGAGAAAGCCAACTAACTTTGGGGGAGCCTGTCCCGAACATACTGACTTGCAGCATTCTGATGAGACAGCTTTTCCTCAAGGTAAGATTGTATCTGCATCTATGATCAATCAAGTCAGACAAAAAAAAAAAAAAAAAAGCCACACAGAACAACTCCTTTGGGAAACCAAAATGAAGAGTGGGGGCAGAAGGAAAACAAGACGGAAGCAGAAGATCACTGAGGGTAGACATGCCTGTGCTTTGAAAAATCCAGAGTGGTGGGTACCTCTAAGGCATGCCAAGTACTCCTAGCAATTTATTTATGTGCTACCCAGAATCAGTGGGAAGGAGCAAGAAACTACCTCTTCCTTTGCAACCCCACCTGGCCGACTCCCACCATGGTCAATAACTCTAACTTCGAAGATATCACTTCACTACACAGCTCAGTCCTAATAAGGCTCCACACTGCACGGCTGACAAGAGGCGGCACAGGGCCAACAGAAGAGGGGCCCAGGGCAGTCCCCCTGGCACAGTCTTTACCCCTTTCTCCCTTTCTCCTGCAGAGCCTTGCGTTTCCCCATTTTTACAAGTCCAAATAGGAACTCTGCCGCTCTGGGGAAAACTCGCTTGCCTGTGACGGGAGTCTCCATCTTTTCTCTTCCTTTCTAGCCAAACTTCTGAAGAGGCGTCTGCCTTTCCCACCTTAGCCTCCTCACCCGCACCCTTATCAGGGCCTGGGGTCTGGCCGCCACCCCAGCCGTGGGCTCCGGCTCTCGGCTCCTGTGGGGCTGGGCAGACAAGCCTGCTGTCCGTCAGGCTTTGCGGTCACACGGAGCTGGGCTCACAGCCTGTCTCGGCCACCTTGTACTGGATGCAGGACCTCATCTACCCCTCTTCAAGCCTTTTCTAGGGCACTGTGGGCAGCTGTGAACTGAGGACAATAAGGGACCCACGGCCCAGGCATGATGTGAAGATTAAATGAGATAAATATGCACCTGGCACTTAGTATCAAATAGATGCTTTCTGTTATTCAAGATCAGAACTGCTCGAGAATACAATGACCTTCCCTTGAGTCCTGTCCCTCAGCCCCACCCAACAGGGGGCACTGCAAGATCCCTCCTGACGTGACTGTCTGACGTTACTAGAATTCCCCACCTTCTGATGCCACCTGCCTCTCTCGCTGCTTCCTCGGTGGCCCCCTCTCCACATCTCCCTCCCCAGTCACGCCCCTCAATTCATTCTTTCATGTTCCTTTTCCTCAATTGCCCAAAAGGAACTACATGTGGAACATGTAAAGAAATTATGAAAAGAGCTGCTAATCTTTATGCCTCTCTTAGGTTGTGAAGTTATTTTTTACTCACTCTGCTTCTAGGTTGCTTACAAAAGTAATGAGGGAGCCAAACGTGCATAGATTTAAAAACCTAAATTATTCTGATCTCAACTGAGGGCCTCTCAAGTGCTTCTCATGATCTACAGTTTAATTAGTGGCAAGTGATACTTCTATCAACTCTACACTTGAGAAAACTATGACTCAGAGACTAAACTAATTTTCCAAGATCACACTACTTTTAGCCTAAGGAGATATAAGAACCAAACTCCAGTCTTTGGTCACGCAACATGATCCGATTCCAGGAGCCTTCTGTCTTAGTAAACCCTGCGCTACTCCCCACAGAGATTCAGAGAGAACTATTTTCAACAGTTTTACTTCCCACCCCATCCCTGCCCTGTGCCCTGCGCTATGTCTTTAATGGAACAGAACACTCTACCAGTGGAGAGGAGTCAGACTATTTCAAACATGGTTTTATTCCTCCCATCCTACTTCAGAGATGCCCTGTTGCTTTTGAAGTCTTCGGTGCAAACCATCTCTTCGGCATTATCACTCTGGAAGGACAGTACAGTAACCTGAGGAGTGGGATGTAGCGCCTCTCAGAAGGTCTCCACCCAGGGTGCAAAACAACAGAGATCTTCACTGTACTCAGTCAAACCTAAACTATGTACTTTAGAAAAAGTTTAAAAAGAGGGGGGTCCTGGGTGGCTTAGTCAGTTAAGCCTCTGACTTTGGCTCAGGTCATGATCTCACAGTCCATGAGTTCGAGCCCTGCATCAGGCTCTGTGCTGATGGCTCAGAACCTGGAGCCTGCTTCTGATTCTGTGTCCCCCTCTCTCTCTGCCCCTCCCTGACAATCTCTCTCTCTCCCCCCTCAAAAATAAACAAACACTCATAAAATGTTTAAAAAAGCAAAGAAGTCAAACTAAGAAAGGGGGTGCACAGTTCTCTACGGAACATGTGCATAGAGGACTTTGTCCAGCCTCTCCTGCTCCCGTACGGTGCCCATGCCTGCCCTGTCCCCTGCCTTGCTGTACCACAGCCGGGTCTGATTAATCCTGAACCAGCCTCCTCTTTCAGTTCCCTTTCTTAGTTTAGACATAGGCTGTCCCGTGAATCAACTAGTTTTGGTTTCTAAACTGCCCCCAAAAAACTAAAGATTGTGCTTAGGTTCAGACCCCTCCCTGGTGCATTAACTCTGCCAAATATTTACAACCAAGAAACTTTTTTCTCAGTATAGAATCTACAGTTTGGTCTGCAGTTGAAGGGATTTTATGCAAAAGCAAACCGGCACAAGAGAGAGTTCAAGGGCAGGGGCTGCCCTCTTTAGGCCTCTAAAGTAATACATTCTTGGGTGGTCTCAAAAGCTGCACTTGGTGAAGGGGTTTGGGATGGACCAAGTCAAGAGGCCAGCAAGGGGCACTCAGCCATCTGCTCCAAGCTGGTTCCATCTCATTGCTTTGCCACAGCTCCTTGTCCAGACATCCCTTTCCTTGAGGCCAAATACAATGGCCGTATGACTATCTCCATGGGCGACCCAGCCCCCCACTGCCAGAAATGCCCTAATTCATCTGAACAAAGCCCGTCTCCTTGAGGCCAAATTTAAGGACATCTCTGGGTCTCTCTACTAACTAAAATTTCAGGTTGATGGCTGGGCTTCATAAAAGCCCAGGAGACTACACCCCCCATACCATGAAGCCACTAAGAGCAAGAACTCTAATAATACAGGTTGACGCCTCCTGCGCATCCCACGACACATTCCTTCCTTCCCTAGAACTAGAACTTCCTTGAATTTCATTCTCTTCCTACTCTCATTGCAACCTCCCTTTGACTTCTCTCCTTGGCGCCCTTTTCTCTTCGTCTTGTCCTTGGGTCTCTGCTTTCATCTTATACAGCTTCTCCTTAGAGACGGCATCTGTTGTCAAGGCCTCCGGTGTCATTCTGGAGTACACGACCACACGCCTACGTTCCCACCCTCACCTGCGCTCTGGGGCCTGTCAGATCCAACTCTTCTACCTGACATTGGCTGCGGGGGTCTGTCATCTCAAATTCAACATGTCCCAAGTTAAACTCACCCTCTTCTCCAGAAAACATGCTCCACTCCCAACATTCCCTTCTATGAGGCTGGAGTCAGGGCCTCCTCTTTGATGCACGCCTGTCTTCACCCTCTATATCCTGTGCAAACTCTCCTCCTCTCCATTCGAACTGCCGCCATCTTCATCTACACTTTCCAGTGTGGTTTCCTCTCGTCCATTCCATCCTATTCCCAACTATCAACTCCATCATGCTCTGATCTTACCCAAGGAGTTCAACCAGGCCCTCTTTCACAACACCATCCAGAGAGGTTATTCAACCACCCAGCCTTGGCACTGTGCTCGGAGCAGTACCCTCAAGAGCTGCCAGGAGTGGAAGGAGGCACCAGCGCCAAACACGCAGGGCAAGCCCCCTCACCTGCTCCATCCCGGGCAGCACTGATTTTACTTGTTCTTCATGTGGGTTGCCAGCCTGTGTCTTCATCTGATTTTAAGGTGTAAAAACTGAAGACTTCTTTGACCAATAGAAGCAACTGTTCCAGTATCAGCACTGACAGGTGGTCTTTGGACAGTGACAGGGAGCATGTTGTTTTAATCCAGCTCAAGTCACCGTCAGAGCCAACAGCTCAATTAGAAAGTTGTGCTAGAGGGGTGCCTGGGTGGCTCAGTCGGTTAAGCATCCGACTTCGGCTCAGGTCATGATCTCACAGTTCATGGGTTTGAGCCCCGCATCGGGCTCTGTGCTGACAGCTCAGAGCCTGGAGCCTTTTTCAGATTCTGTGTCTCCCTCTCTTTCTGATCCTCCCCTGCTCACGCTGTCTCTCTCTCTCTCAGAAATAAATTAAAAAAAATTTTTTTTAATTAAAAAAAAAAAAAAAAAAAGAAGTTGCGCTAGGGGTGCCTGGGTGGCTCAGTAGGTTAAGCACCCAGCTCTTGGTTTCAGCTCAGGTCATGAGTTCGAGCCCCACACTGGGCTCTGTGCTGACAGTATGGAGCCTACTTGGGATTCTCTCTTTCCTTCTATCTGCCCTCCCCCACTTACTCTGTCTCTCTCTTAAAAATAAATAAATAAAATATAAAAAAAAAAGTTGTGCTAAAAACAAGAGCGCCTGGGTGGCTCAGTCAGTTGAAGTGTCTGACTTCGGCTCAAGTCATGATCTCATGGTTTGTGGGTTCAAGCCCCGCATCGGGCTCTGTGCTGATAGCTCAGAGCCTGGAGCCTGCTTTGGATTCTGTGTCTCCTCTCTCTGCCCTTCCCTCACTCGCACTGTGTCTCTCAAAAATAAACAAACATTTAAAAAAATGTTTTTAATAAAAACCAAATACCTGCTTTTCTGTAACTTCTACCCAGAGGTCTGCTGTCAGAACTAATACACACCAGGCCTGCTCTTTACCAAGTGGCTTTAGAGGAACCTCTTCAAATATATTTCCCATCATAGTACCAATGCTTTGATCTGGGAGCACTTTATAGTTTCAAAGCATGTCTGTTTCATCTGCAAATAATCCAATGAAGCGGGAAGTATTAATTTCTAATCCTCCTCACCCACAGTCTTTGTTTCCCACTGTTGCCTCACGCAGACTCCTGCTCTAATTAAGCCGGTTTCCTGACTCATCCAGGGAAGACCAAACAGCAACTCTAACTTCCTGGCCTTCATTTGATGCTCCTGGTGCCGGGGACTGACGACCATTTTATTTGATCCCTGCCCCAAACCCTGGCTCAGGTCCCACAGCTTCCGAAAGGCCAAGAGGCACCAGGTGTGGTGAGAGAGTATGGATTCCGGAGCTAGACCAACCCCGATTCAAATCTCAGTTTCATGAAGCAGTGCTACCTTGGGGCAATTACTCAACTCCCTGTACCCCCATTTCCTCATAACCTGCCCATCACAGGGAGAGCTAAGTGACATAATAATTAGAGCTCAGAACTTGGTAGAACTTGGCTCTAAAATGTCAGCTCCCACCCTCTGTTTATCCACTTCACTACTTATTGATCTTGGCCTGGTGACATTTTTTTGAAACATATATACACACTGAAGATGCACAATATAGTATTGCTCCCTGCTGTGTGTCTTAGTCTTATTTCCTTAGATGGTTACCTTCATACAGGCAAAGCCCAGTTCCAGTAAAACATGGCTCACTGAGCTCTGAACATACAGATTCACAAAGAGAACATCAAGGAATATCAAGGCAGAGTTTCTGCACCTCCTGCATGGCCGATGGGCCTCAGTTTCCCAGTCTCAGGGAAGCTGCTGGCTGAGGGAACATGGATCATGGAGAGAAACTGCCTGACCTACCCAAGAAAAATGCTGACACTCAGCCCACATGTTCGAAACATCATTTGCTAGTTAAAACTTCAACTTGAACTCAATGAAGACTGGGAGGCGCTTGTCTCAATAGCAATTTCTCCCACCTGGTTACCAGACACAAGGCAAATTTTCTCAGTGCAAGAAACCGACCCAGTCGACCCAGCTGCACAATGGCACAGGACATATTAACTCAGAGCGCAGGCACTGTGACGACAGAAAGTAACGTATATAGCTCAGTAAGGATAAAGCCCTTAAACTGTATGATCCCAGGCAACCTGGAGACTTAACTTTGGAAACGTTTTACATGAACGTTTTAGGAAACATAGTGGCTTTAGCGGTCACGAGCCACAGGACTTGGGAAGGCTACAGGCCTTATCTAGACTCTGCTGCTACCCTGTGTGACAGGTGCAAGCAGATTTAAATAAAAAACAGGCTGTGCTTACTTCTGATGAATCGCCTGCCTTCTGCGAAGGAACAATGTCTATCTGAGGGACAAGTCTCAGGGATGAACCATACCGTCATCACTGGCGGATTTCACTATGTACACTTGGCTGGGATGGAACGTGACCTACAGAGCTGCATGTAAGAGGAAAGCTCTCGATTGCTCCCCTGGACCAATACGGCCAAACCTCATCCAGGGCCGCCCCTTCTACAACTTGCTCAACTGAGTGGCCATATGAAAGATACTTCCATTGCTTATGTGACTGAAGGTGTCTTCTGCTTACAAGAACACCCCGTGTCATCTATTCTAAGAGGCACATCTCCACAGCCCTAAAATAGGATTGCCCTGTCATTCGGTTATGGGCCATGTTTCATTGTAAGCAGTTTTTCTTGCATGGACATACCTAAAAGAATGGCATATCTTATAATTACTGGCATCTATTTTCGATGGACTCTGGTAAATATGTAAGAGCCAGGTTTGTTGAAAGTGAACATCTGTTACTCCATTCTTATTGTCTATTAACAGAGAGTATGAAATTAAATCTGCATTGCAATGTAAACCCTGCGGTCCCACCTCACATGTTATATTTCTTTGTGCATCTATTTAGGGATCAAATATGTATTAAGTATCTGTTCCATACCAAGCACTGAGCTACATGCTATGAAATCAGTGTAAATATGACACAGTCATACCTAAGACTGTACAAACTCTTCAAACTCACATATTTGTGGGGAAGTTAAACTTTTCAGACTAAACAACACTAATTAAAATGTAGGCCCTAAAAAAAATCCAAACTCCAGGAAACCTGAAACTAATAACTAGGTTTTTTTCAATTGCAAGGAAAAACAAGTTGTTTTTTTTTTTTAAAGTGATGTTAAGGAAGACCTACAAATTAAAAAAACTTGAGAGACATACCCCCCAATCACAATGTGGGAACCTTACATGGCTTTTAAATCAAGTAAACAGACCGTATAAAAATTACATCACTTACGAGACAACTGGGAATCTGAACACTCACCAGATATTTGATGCTATTGAGGAATTACTGTTAACTTTTCAGATGCAATAATGATACTGTGTTGATAGCAATTTTTAAAGAGTGTCCGTATTTTGAAGATATATACTGAAATAGTTATGGGGGAAACATGAGACGATGTGGATTTTGCTTCAGAATAGTGAGCTGAACCATCTGAAATGGTTTTTAGGAGTCAAAAATGGCTATCCGCTGGGCACCTGGGTGGCTAAGTCGGTTAAGCATCCAACTTCAGCTCAGGTCACGATTTCACTGTTCATGAGTTCCAGCCCTGAGTCTGGCTCACTGCTGTCCACACAGAGTCCACTTTGGATCTTCTCTCCCCCTTTCTCTCTGTCCCTCCCCCACTCACACTCTCTCTTTCAAAAATAAACCTTTAAAAATGTCTGCCTGCAGTTTGCAACTTCACATGGGATGGGGGGGAAGCGATGGAGGCAAGACTAAATGGCTATGAGCCAATTAATGTGGAAATTAGGGTGATGCTTGCAGAGTAAATTTTACTCAGTTGTCGCCTTTCTGTGTGCACAAAAACTTTCTACAATAAAAAGTTAAAATTGGGGTGCTTGGGTGGCTCAGTCGGTTAAGCTTCCAACTTTGGCTCAGGTCTGATCTTGTGGTTTGTGAGTTCAAGCCCTGTGTCAGGCCCTGTACTGACAGCTCAGAGCCTGGAGCCTGCTTCGGATTCTGTCTCCCTCGCCCTCTGCCCCTCCCCCACTCATGCTCTGTCTCTCTGTCTCTCAAAAAATGAATAAACATCAAAAAAATTTTTTACAAAGTTAAAACTAGGCTTTAGTACCACTCTGCATTTAAAATAAGTCACAAAGTGAAAATATTTAGAATGAAATTGGGGGCATCACTAATACTCTGCCTAAAATATTTGTTTTCCAATTTATCTCAGCTTCCCCTCAAACTCTGTCTACCGTCACAAGATTAACTTTATATCAGAAGTAAATAGTCTTGTATTTTTTCCTGACTGTTTTACTAACTGGCTTGCTTTTAAACATTGTGCTGTCTGGACACTTTGTTTTTTTTCCTCAAAAGTGACAGTGGATTAGGGATCATAATACTTGGCATCACCTTTAAGGTCAGTTCTAAAGGCCCATGTGACCTTGGCCACATGACCTACAGCC
Organism: Hyaena hyaena; assembly: GCF_003009895.1. Lineage (NCBI taxonomy): Eukaryota > Metazoa > Chordata > Mammalia > Carnivora > Hyaenidae > Hyaena > Hyaena hyaena. The sequence goes on along the minus strand of NW_024081100.1, from coordinate 783,609 downwards.
TTTGGGCCCATATCATTCAACTCCCTGGAGCCTCAGTTTCTCCACCTGCAAATGGTGTGCAGTGAACCCTGAGACAATCTTCTCTTCGTTGGTCTGTAGGCCTGGGGGACATAGTGTCTGCTCTTTGCTTGGCAACGGGAGCTCATCCTCCGTTTTCCAGGGGACGTTTGCCTCTTCTCTGGCTATTTAACAAGGACTACACAATCCCCTCACACCACAGGGGGTTCCAGACCACACAGCCTACTGAAACGCTCACACACACAAACATACCTTTGGGAGCCATGAGAGGTAGCTCTGGGTGATGGGGGGAGGGGAACAGAAAGAAACTGCTGAGAGCCGCACTAACAGGGTGTTCAAATGGACCACTGTGCCCCTAACCTAACGGCCTGTCATGGAATACAAACATAATATCAAGGTGCTACACTGTAATATCAGTATATACTACTTAGTAATACATTAAATATATTTAATAGCCTAAAAATATACTTCATATGATTGGACATATGACCAGGACAGTAGCTGGTTGCTGGAGCTCTGCGGACACTAAGTGACCAGCTGGCAACAGATGGAGGCTGGAGTCCAGATCAGCGTGAATTTGTGACTTCATTCATAAACTGCTCAGTGAAATCGGATTAAGCAGGGGATATGCGTGTGGAGTCTACAAGAGGGGACTGGCCAAAGAGGAGACATGCAAAGCACATAAAACACGACAGCCAAAGAGGAAAGATTAAATACTTCACAGAGATCCCATTACTTGTTTTCACGAGACAAAATACGAGTCATTAATAAATACGGTCACAAGTTTGGCTTTCTCTCTGGATAACCAAAGATTACCTTGATGTGCTTAACTCTATCTTCTTTTTCTGTCTTTGGTTTCTTTCCTGTGGCAACAAATAAAACAGTTTTGGGTTAATTTGTGAAGAACACACAGAGGAACATGTCCCCTCAATTTCTTTCTGAAACTCTCAATGAAGCTGTACATGTTTTAATGTATATATCATCAAAATTCCAATGTTTGGCTGCCTTTGGTGACGGGACCGTCACTTCCCCCAGCCAGGGGAAGGCAGGACCATCATCTACAGTGTGAACGAGTGTTCCCTCTCTCGAGTGACTACAGGCGTGGAAATACAGAAACCACAAAGGTACTACAATGTATATACGGGGATCGTGGTTTTCATCAGTAAATTTCTTTATCTACCTTTCTTAGAAGGTCGTTCAGATAACGGCAACATCCGGTATACCCTGAAGGCATTGTTTCCTTTTTTTATACTTTTATCCTTGACTTCTTCAATGTCAGGCAAGGAGTTCATCGCACATCGGAAATTCGCCTTCCATGTTTTTGGATCAGGTTTATCTACTCCTGGTTGATGCTTTCCTAACAAAAGAGCCAAAAGAATGAAGGTTAAGAAAGAGAGAGGAGGGGCGCCTGGGTGGCTTAGTCGGTTAAGCGTCCGACTTTCGCTTAGGTCATGATCTCGCGGTTCGTGGGTTCGAGCCCCGCGTCGGGCTCTGTGCTGACTGCCAGCTCAGAGCCTGGAGCCTGTTTCAGTCTGTGACTCCCTCTCTCTCTGACCCTCCCCTGCTCGCTCTCTCTGTCTCTCTCTCTCTCTCCCTCCTAAAAATAAAAAAAAAAAAAAAAAAAAAAGAAAGAGAGAGGAAGGGGAACCTGGGTGGCTCAACTGGTTGGGCATCCACCTTCAGCTCAGGGCATGATCTCACAGTTCGTGAGTTCAAGCCCCACATCGGGTTCTGTACTGACAGCTCAGAGCCTGGAGCCTGCCTCAGATTCTGTGTCTCCCTCTCTCTCTGCCCGTCCCCTGTTCACACACACATTCTCTCTCTCTGTCTCTCAAAAATAAGTAGGAAAAAAATTTATTTAAAAAAAAAGAAGAAAAAGAGGGGGAAAATATAAGTAAAAATGTCTGGAAGTATAAGGAATGCTGGCTAGGTAGTGCAGAGAGGCCTTTTAATTCAAGGCTATACTTACAGTGGCCAACTGTCCTGGTTTGCCTGGGGCTAAGACTAAATTCCTGGGATGTGAGAATTTTTGTTTTAAAACCTGGACACTTCCGGGCAAACTGACAAACTGGTCACTCTGGCTCTACCAAACAGCTTGAGAAAAACTTCATAACAGAAGAAGAAAGGAGAATCTAGGTAAGTAACAGAGAAGGCTGGAAGGCCAGGAGGCCAACAAACCCTGATAACTGGAGTGTCTCTTTGTCATCTGACTCAAATATTAATCAGAAAGCCTATTCCTGTAAATAGCTCCCTACTTAAATTTTGTTATAAAGCGTCCAACTCTTGATGTCGGCTCAGGCCATGATCTCACAGTTCATGGGACTGAGCCCCGTGTCGGGCTCTGCGTTGACAGCGTGGAATCTGCTTGGGATTCTCTCTCCCTCTCTCTCTCTGCCCTTCCCTCGCTCTCTCTTTCTCTCTCAAAATAAATAACTGACCTTTAATAAATAAATATATTCTTGACTACCATTTGGAGAGATAAATCCAACCCAAGCTTACCATTCCAGAACAAACGAGTTCTATATTCCCCTGGCACACACCTGGGGCACACAATCAGAATCCCACATTAAGTACAGGAAACTTAAGGACTAAGTTTCTCTAGCATGGGCATAGCATCACTTCTGAATGATGAAGTGTGTACCCCATGTGTCCTGGACGTGCCTGGGGACACGTCACCAGTTTTTCAGAGCTATCCTCACGAGGCCGTACGCCATACGTGTGTAGTGAGAAAAAAACACAAAACGATGGTGAACAGTGTATTAACTGTATAATCGAAATTTGCTAAGAGAGTAAAATGTCACTGTTCTCACTAAAAACAAAAACAATAAAAGGTAAATGTGACAGGTGACAGAAGTGTTCATCGATTTGATAGGGGGAAATCCTTTCACAGTGCTTACATCAGATCATCACATTGTACACTTTAAATACCTTACAATTTTATTTGGCAATTTACACCTCAGTCTAAGAAACAGAAGACATGTAAGCACACCAACAACGGCATCTGCCTCTAGAAACAGTGCAGGGCATTTTGATACCTGTATGGATGGCCCAGTTTCTAAAGAGTGGCGCATCTTTTTCCACATCCCACCCATGTCTAGCCGCGTGCATCCAAGGGATCTGGAAAATCTTCTTTTCCTGGAAAACAAAAGCAAAAAAATAACTGCAGCCACGGGGTTCAGGCCACCTTTGCGGGAGGGAGGTTTGTAAGCCCCAACCAGTTAAGATTCTCTACGGAGTGTCACTGGGTTTGCTGATACGGTGAAATCCATCATGAACCAAACCCACCTCCCCTCTGGACCCCAAATCTTGACAGCCCATTCCTGAAAGATTCAGAGTTGCGTGGAGCCTGGCAGCATATGAATGTTATTCCAAGGTCAAAGGTGATGATTTGGGGATGTGTCAATGCATCCTGTTACCCGCGTCATTTTTCCTTAAAGGACTATAGATAACCAGCCACTGACTGCAACTTTTAATGCTTATTATTACCACTGATTTCCATCGTTTGCTAAAGAGGAAGTCTGGTTGCCTTAGGTAAATTAAAAATTAGGCAACTCTCCAGAATGATACCCATTTGTGCTGCTAAAAGGGAAATCAGGGTTATCTGAGGTCAGTGGCCCAGAGACCAAATACCTCAATCTACTTGTGTAGCCAACAGAAATTGAAGATGTGGTCTAATGTCCTAACCCCTAAGCATCTCCTGCCCTGCATGGAAGAGCAAGACGGGCAAACGAAGATGTACTGAGTGTCCAGAGATGATACTACTTTCCTGGAGAAGTGTCTTGGTGCAATTCCTACAGTAGACCCTCTCCATCTCTCTTACAGCCCAAGAGGTAACTCAAAGTAGCTGGAATCAACCCTGGCAAGCAAAAGATTAGAAGCCAGCACTTTGGAAACAAAGTCATGCTCATGTGCAACATGTTCAATCAGCTCTCCGGACAGGACCAGCAATTACTGAGTTCCCGTGACACTTTACATCTGACTGTCCACATGGTCACATGGTCTCAGTTTTGTTTTCTGCAAGAACCTACGGAGCTCCACGTATGTTATTATTTCTGTTTCACAGCTGAGGAAACCGAGAAACAGAATTAAATTCTATAGCCAAGGAAATAATCGTAGTGTCTGAATTCAAAACCATGTCAGGTGATCCCATGTTCAATCACTTAATCAACCACACACCGTCTCCCAGACAATCCTATGCCACATCTGTTGTCTTGGATTCTGTGGAATCTAAGCCCAGGAAAAACTGTATTTTTTGAAGCCCTCAAGGTAGTTCTGGTAGTTTCTAGGAATGGGGACCCCTGCAAAATACACTGGGGAAGGGAAGACGATGTCTGTAGGGATTTTCCACCACCTTGGTTTCACACAGTGAAAGACAGAAAGGGTCCCAACTGACCCAAAAAGGGACTCAGTGCCTCTCTATAGAGCCGATCACAAAGCCTGAACTAAAAATATTTCAGAACATTTGAGAGTTTCCCCAAAACTGTTAAAATTAAAAAGAACTGAAAGCCAGAGACTTTTCATAAACTTCTCCTTGTTCCTTCTGTATCATCGACCGAGACTGCGTGGTTTCAGGTTAGCCATCTCCAAACGGCAGGGATGAGCAAAGGGCTCGTTGAAATTTTATTTTTTTAATGTAGATGAAAATCAGAGGGCAAAATCATTTTAATGTCATTTTTGATGTTCACATGGAAATGAAAAAAAAAAATTACTTCTGTGAAAAAGCTTCTCCTCAAAAGAGCAACCAGAATCTAAAGGCTTATGCTTCAAGACCTAGGCCCTTCAAAGAATTAGCTGTTGGACCTTTCTGTAGGTCAAAGGAGTTCTGGAGGTCAGTCACCCAAGCTGAAATCTAGCTCATTAAGCACAAAGGATTCTGGTATATAGATCTTCTCAAGCATTTGTGTGCGTGGGGGCAGGCGCGCACATGCACACACACACATACACTCACACACACACATACACACACACACACACACACACACACACACACACACACACTCACCCTACCAAACCTAGTCCTACAGAAACTATGCCCAAATCATGTAACAACAAACATAATGACTAAACCTAGCAATTATCCACCACAGATTCCTGGATCCTCTTTAATATGCAAAGAGTCTGAATGGACCTTTGTTGAAAGCAGATAAATAACATGGCCAATAAGAACATGAGGACACCCGGCATCACCAATCATTAGGCCAATGCAAATCAAAACAATGAGATACCATTTCCTAACCCAGGATGGCTAGATTAAAAAAAAAAAAAGTAATAAGTTATTGGTAAGGACATGGAGAAATGAACCCTCACACACTGCTGGTGGGAATGTCAAATGGTGTAGAAACAGCTAGTCTGCAAAAAGTTAAACACAGAGTACCCACATGACCCAGGAATTTCACTCAACAAATCACAAACAGATGTTGAAACAAATATTTACACATGAATGTTCATAACAGTGCTACTCACAATAGCCAAATGTCCATCAATTGCTGAATGGATAAAGAAAATGTTGTATATGCATTAAATGGAATATTATTCAGCCACAAAAAGGAAAGCACTATTGACACAAGCTACAAACATGAATGAACTTTGAACATTTCGCTCAGTGAAAGAAGCCTTCCACAAAAGGCCACATATTGAATGGTTCCATTTATAGGAAGGTACAGAAAAGGCAAATTCAAAGAGGCAGAAACCAGACTAGTAGATGCCTTGCACAAGGGAAAGATTTGCAATGCCTTGCCATGGAAAGTGACTGCTTAATGGGCACAGTGTTTTCCTCTCGGGGTGATCAAAATTCTGCAAATACATGTAACTTTTTTTAAAGTGTATTTATTTATTTTGAGATAGAGCATGAGTAGGGGAGGGGCAGAGAGAAAGGGAGAGAGAATCCCAAGCAGGCTCTACACTGTCAACACAGGGCCCAATGAGGGGCTTGATCTCACAAACCATGAGATCATGACCTGAGCTGAGATCAAGAGTTGGACACTTAACCAAGGAAGCCACCCAGGTATCCCCAAAAAACTACATGTTAACTTTTAACTACTTTTTCATGTTGCAAAAAATAAACAACTAATAAATATATCACATATATGTTTTTTTAAGACTATGTTAAAAGGTAAAGACGGGGAGACTCATTTTAAAACTGGAAGAGATTCTGGGGCTGCCTGGTGGCTGAATCGGTTGAGCACCCGACTTTGGCTCAGGTCATGATCTTGTGGCTCATGAGTTCGAGCCCCGTCTAGGATTCTGTGCGGACAGCTCAGAGCCTGGTGCCTGCGGCTTCTCTGTGTCCCTCTCTCTATGCCCCTCCACTGCTTGTTCTCTCTCTCTCTCTCTCTCTCAAAAATAAAAACATTAAAAAAATTTTTTTTTAATTGGAAGAGATTTTGACCAGTAAACATTCTGGTCATAGATCATTATGTCCTATGGGATGGTAATGGCATTGCTCTGTGTCTCTGTAAACCCTGGGACATCAGTATTTCCTATGAGAAGCCCTGAAGTGTCCCATCCACATAGGATGTGCCTACCATCTATGGAAGGACAGAATGTTCCAGGCTCTACCCCTGTTTATACAGTGAGAGGACTCTGCCTGCCTGAGGGCAGGAGGGAGAAGCACTGCTTGGATTGAGAAGAACATTTAAGATTATCTTGATTAATGCAGAACAAACATCTCTTGGCCCCAAATGGAAACTCATTCGTTTAACTTCCTCTGCCTCTTCTCTCCTCCACTATCTATAGGATAATCCAATTTGCTCTGCTATTTTTGTTTGGACTCCTTACCTTGTTCTGAGATGACCTCACATTTATGTTAGCACAAGCCAGCTCGTGAATGACAGGATAAGGTCTGAAACCACCTAGTGACACTGTACACTTGGGGAGTGGCTGGGGCCCCGGGGTCCAGGCAGATGTCCCACACGAAATGAGAAGAAGAACCAGAGTGGGAACCAATCAGAGCTACAAAGGAAACGAACCTGGATATGGCTGCCTCCTTCTTTCCTCGAGAAATGGCCCAGAGAAACCACAAGCAAGCACTTGAACCAATCCAGAACTGACCTGGTCTCTTCCACAAGTCAATGGCAAGAAGGGGAAAAAAGAGGAGCTACTGTTCATAAACATGACAATCAGGAGACACTTCAAATCAGAACAACCAAACACAACCTGTGTGCCTTCTCTGGATTCTGACTGAACAAATCAACTGTACAAGCACATTTTGGGAATAGTCAGGCATTTCCGATATGGACGGTGCAGTGATGATATTATGCATCATGCATGATGATGTGCATGATTACTTATGATTAATTTATGGTTATACAATTGATAATAGTACTGTGAATATATAGAAAACGGTTTTAAGTCTTATAGATGTACACTCTCAGGGAGTCGCTTTCAAATGCTATACACGCACAAGTTTTTAAAATGTTAATAACTGGGGCGCCTGGGTGGCTCAGCTGGTTGAGCACCCGACTTCGGCTCAGGTCATGATCTTGCACTTCGTGAGTTCGAGCCCCATGTCAGGTAGCTGTCAGCCTGCTGTCAGTGTGGCGCCTGCTTTGATCCTATAACTCCCTCTCTCTCTTTGCCCCTTCCCTGCTTGTGCTTGCTCACTCAAAAATGAATAAAACATTGTTTAAAAAATATTAGTAACAGTTAAATCTAGATGTGAATTTTAACACTACATGGGACTTTGCTACACTCCTCTCTAGTCATTATACTCTTTAAACCTACTGTGTGTGTGCGCACAAATACTCCTAATAAAAAGTAATGGGCACTGGCATGCGTGGGTGGCTCGGTCAATTGAGTGTCCGCCTCTTAATTTCAGCTCAGGTCATGATCCCAGGGTCGTCGGATCGAGCCCTCCATGGGGCTCCATGCTCAGTGTGAAGCCTACTTAAGATTCTCTTTCCCTCTGCCCCTCTCCCTCCCCCTTCTCTTTCTGCAAAAATTTACAAAAAGCAACGGGCCAATCCAAGGCCTCTTTCATGAGCTACTGATAATGCTGCTTCCGCCAAACTTCCTCACTGCTCCTTCTGCAGAGTGCAAAGGACACATGCCACCACCGTTCTCCTCAAAATGTACTGAGAACAGGAGACGGAAACAAAGTTAAGGCATTAATCAGCCACCTATTTGTCTCTTACTAAGAATGTACTGGGTTTGGGGCGCCTGGGTGGCTTTGTCGGTTAAGCGTCCGACTTTCGCTCAGGTCATGATCTCGCGGTTCGTGGGTTCGAGCCCCGCGTCGGGCTCTGTGCTGACTGCCGGCTCGGAGCCTGGAGCCTGTTTCAGAGTCTGTCACTCCCTCTCTCTCTGACCCTCCCCTGCTCACGCTGTCTCTCTCTCTCTCTCCTAGAAATAAATAAAACATTTAAAAAAAAAAAAAAAAGAATGTACTGGGTTTGACGGACTCTCTACTTGAGAGAAGGACAACTGTCAAGCCAATGATCTTTTATTTCTTTATTTTTTTTACTTTTACTTTTGAAAGACAGAGCATGAGCAGGGAAGGGGCAGAGAGAGGGAGACACAGAATCCCAAGGAGGCTCCAGGCTCGGAGCTGTCGGCACACAGCCCCATGCACGGCTTGAAACCGCGAACATCAAGATCATGACCTGAGCGAAGTCGGATCCTCAACCGACTGAGCCACCGCAGCACCCCTGCCAAGCCGATGTTCTTAAGTCTAATTATCTTAACAACCTAAACAGTCACCAAAGCTGCTTCTCCTTGAGTACATATCATTCTCCCACTTACTCACGGGACCACATCCACCTACTGGCTCCAAGGCGCCAGGCAGGCGGCCCAGCACCCCGCAGCGGGCAGTAAGAACCGAGGCCTCCCTGCCTGCCCTCCAGGGCCTTCCAGCACCGAGTAGCCCCCATCCGCGCCAACACACTCTGAACAACGCAGCTAAGGCACCAGTGAGTAACAGAGGCCGGGGACTGGGCCGTTTTCTCCCATCCAGGTACTAACCAGGCCCGACCCTGCTTAGCTTGCGAGATCAGACGAGATCCGGCGCGTTCAGGGCGGCCTGACCGAAGACGGCCGTTTTCGAAGAGTCACCACCAGTCATAAGTGGGAGAAGACATTTGACGATGACCTCAAACCACGGAACACCAGCGGGGATTTCGGGCAGAGTGCTCATCAGGGAGAAGGAATTAAGAGCAAGGTCTCCGAGGTTTACGTGGGCAGATGAATGCCAAAGCCTAAGTTAGCAGAAACCTATAAAAAGATGCCCGGGGGGGGAGGTACGGAGAGAAGACGTCCTCAGGCCATCCGAGGTGCACTGTGACGGTGACAGCCCTGCCTGAGCACAGACAACCTTGCGACACTGCCCAGTCCGGGGGGGGGGGGGGCGGCCTGACTGACGCGCCCCTGGGCGCACGCGGCCTCCAGCGCCCGGGAGGCCTCCCCGCGGCGGCCACGGCGGCTCCCGGCGCCTGACAGGCCTCACCGGGGCAGCCACGGCGGCTCGGGCGGAGGGGCGGCAGCGGGGACAGACGAGGAGGTGGCCGAGGGGTCTCCCTTCCCGCGCCGCCAGGGACGAGAAGTCAACAAGCCAAGAGCCAGCCGCGTGGAGCTCGGCGGGAGGCCACCTGACAGGGGCGGGGTGTTCGCCGCACAGAAAAGCATCCATTCCCGGCGCGGTCCTCTCTCAGAAAACCACAGACGGACGAAGTAGACGGAAGAGAAGGTGTCTCGCTGGAAGAGTCCCGGCAGGAAGCAAGCCCAGGGGGGCGGATTCGTTTCCCAGGGCCGGGGCGGCGTACCGCCCAGCACCGTTCTGGAGGCCGGAAACCCGGAAGTCAGGAGGGCTCCACCTCCTTCAGAGGCTGTAAGGACAATCCTCCCTCCACCGTCAGCTTCCGGTGGGGTCAGGTGCTCCTCGCCTAAGTGGATCCATCTCTCTAATCGCTGCCTCTGTCGTCGCTCTGTCTTCTGCTCTGCCTGGATCTTCTCTTTTCTGCCTCTTATATGGACACTTGTCATCACTTTGGCCCAGCTAGACGATCCAGGAGCATCTCATCTTGAGATCCTTAACTTTTCCCAAAGACCCTTTTTACCGGCAAGGGCGCATTCACAGGTTGGGGGAGGGGGGTAGAGGTGGATATATGGTTTGCAGGGTTGAGGGGAGGGGGCACAATTCAGCCCTACTCAAAGAACAGTTCACTGCACCCTATCGAGTGCCTACCCCTACAGGGGACGCGATGACATGTTAAATTTGCCACTACATCAAGCCAGCCAAAACTGGTGGATGTATTTTTGTACAAAGAAAAAAAAAGTTACTTCTCTCCAGAAATCAGGAACTTCTGTTTTAATTTCATACTCTGATTGATGGATATAGGCAATGTTATCTCGTTCTTTAAAATATCCTACTGGGGCTCCTGGGTGACTCAGTTGGTTAAGCCTCCAACTTGGGCTCAGGTCATGATCTCAGGGTGGAGAGTTCGAGCTCTGCATCGGGCTCTGTGCTGACAGCTCAGAGCCTGGAGTCTGCTTTGGATTCTGTGTATCTCTCTCTCTGCCCCTCCAACACTCTCACTCTCACTTTCTCTCTCTCTCTCTCAGATGAATAAACATTAAAAAAATTTTTTTAAACTATAACCCTACTTAATGACTCTGTGCCTTGGCTTCCTGGTCTGTAAAATGGAAAACATAATAGTACCCACCCCACTGTGGGGATCACACGAGCTAATGCATGTATCTTGCTTCAAGGAGTAGCTGTTTTTACTATTATTATCATCATTATGGAGTACCCCATGTTTCTTCAGCTCTCCTCGATAACAGCCTCCCCTCTCCTTAGAATTCCACCTGTGCGCCTGCTGACCAAGGACACCAGGGCCCAACCTGATTGATTTCTTTGTCTCTTTGGAGCAGGCTACTTACAAAACCCCTCTGGGATACAAATCTAAAACAGCAGAGATCCAGCATGCCTAGAAAACTGTTTTATTTGCCATGAGATCTTAAGATAATACGACAGCTCTCATGAAGTGGGCATATGGTTTACTTAAGTTATTTCTATTTACTTCATATCCCACCCTTGTTTCAGAAAGGACCCACCGAAACCGATGCACTCAAGAAACAATACATTTAAAATGAGTGAAAAAAAAAGTGGATGAGAAAAAAGAAATAAAGCTCGAGAGATGTCTGAAAACCAAAGATGAAGCCAGGAGTGATCTTATTAAACACAATGATGCTGTAGTATCCGGCATACTTGTTAGAAGTGGGCCACGTCAGGCCCTAAGCACTCAAGCACGCGATACAAAGATAAAGCCTGACCAGCTGAATTATTCATCGGGCCCTTAAGATTAAAATAAGTGGGGAGGCAGAAGTGGAAAAGGAAGTTTACTCAGAAGAACTGAGATATTCCTAGTAGTGGGAGAGAAACTTCTCCCTTGGGCCTTCTTAAAGACGGGGTGATATGTTAGATGCTTTTCTAGCTGATAACTATATATTTTCAAGTGTTCTTTATTTTGACATCCACTCTCTTCCTGATTTACTCCTAACAGATAGGATCAATTAGACTGAGAGTTTGAGGTTGATAAAGTAAGGGAGTTATTTATGTATACGTGTGTATGTATGTGTACATATGTGGAGGGGTTGTAAATGACAGACTACTTTTTTAGGACAAGTAGGCACACAGTGTTTCACAATAAAAAGAGAAGACAGGGGCACCTGGGTGGCTCAGCTGGCTAAGTGTCTGACTCTTGGTTTCAGCTCAGGTCGTGATCTTGCCGCTTCCAAGGATCAGGCCCCACATCTGCTAGTGCAGAGCCTGCTTGGGACTGTCTCTCCCTGCCCCTCTCCCACTCATGCTGTCTCTGTCTCTCAAACAATAAATAAATAAACTGTTTTTTAAAATATTTTTTAAGACAAAGCCGAAAATTTTCTCTATAGAGAATACTGAGAAGAAAGCCAAGATGCTCCATTCCCAATATAAAACCCAAGAATCTCCACATCCTCTGATCCTAGAAAACCAGGAGGAGCAGGAGAAAAATTCAGAGAAGAAGAGGGTAAGAACCATTAAAGAAAAACAGAGATCATTTAGGATGGGTTGGTTTTATAATTAATAGGCATAAGATTTTGAACACAAAGAATGCAATTTTACTTTTTGGCGGTCTACATGCATGTAAGGATCCACCCTCCTTCTCTCTCTGTCTCTCTCTCACACAAACACACAAGCACCCAGCACACTTACCTTGTTAAGCCACTTCAGCCCTGGTATTGTATTTGAATTTATCTGTTCCTCGAGCCACGGGCGCATCCGCATCCTTTCCACGGGCATGGTACCCTTCTGCAGAAGAGAAACACAGTATTAGGCGATTCTGCCACTGCCTGTCATGTCTGCACTAGAAAGTTCTACACCCCGGCCTGACCCTCCTCCACCGTCCCCTTCTCTTCCCCCAAACCACAGCGCTGATGTGTACACGGGGCCTGGAGGGCTAGAGCAGGTACTGACGGGTTCTGCATTCGAGCCCACCTGCCCTTCCTGGGCACGCTTAGTCCTGAGGAGATGTCTCAGTGGGTCAGTGGTTTGAGCCAAGCCTGCTCTCAGCTGAGAGGGTTCCATGGATGTAGGAGGTCTGGGCTGGTAGAAATTCTGTGGGCTCAAAGGCCCAGACGCCCCTGTTTGGCCTGGCCTGATGCGAGGTCTTAAGCCCCCTGCCCCAACCTGGCTGTGTTTATAGCAGACACAGTCCATGTATTGACAGGCTGGTATTGGGCGGACCAGTATTTTACCAATGCCGTCGGGCATTATCCTTCTAAGGGCCCACGGTGGACAGAGCAAAACAGCTGTGGGTACGAGCTCTTAGAACCAATTCATCGCTTCTGGGTATCTGGGTTACCAAAATGCTTTGAACTACCGATTTTAAGAATCAGTTCACTTGACTCTGAGGTCTTTCACCAACGAGCTCTTCCCTTCAGACATGTCCTACCTACTTCCAGAGCACAGCACCATCTTGCTCTGGCTTCTGTTCTGCGCTCCCGTTAATGCATTCTCTTGCTCCCTCAAGGGCCTTCCTTTACTGGTCCCTCCCCCCCCCGCCCCACCCCTGCCCTGAGATCGATCACCCTTCCTTTCCTTTTGCTTTCCTTCCCTCTGAAAACAGCTGCATGGTCTCAACGAGGTTCTTCTCCAGCCCATAGAATGCTTCTCTCCCCTCCTCCCAGACACCTTTCTGGAAAGTCTTTCTTCCCTCATCCACAGAGGGGCATCGCTAACAAAGTACTGCCTGTCACTCATCTTCATCCTATTTGCACATAAATCTAAATTTAAGGTGGGATTCAAAAGCAAAAAGAGGAAGCCGACTCAAGCCCCCACTCTACAAAACTTCACGGGCAGTGTGACATCATCCTCTCTTCAACCCTTTGCTGTACCTTCCTTCTTTTATTCATTTCCTCCTCCACAAATGAGCTCTGAAAATTCCACTGAGACGAGTTTGCATGGAGATGAGCACAGTTTCAGTTACACTCGCTTGCAGCCTGCTGAGGACTTCTCTCCTCTGTGCCTCCCCCAGCTCATGCCAGAGTGCCAGCATCACTGCGTGAACCACGTGGGGCCACGTCCTTGGCCTCTAGGGCCTGGTTACATTCTAGAACCTGCGTTTCCCTTGCACATCTCTCCCGGTTCAGATGCACTCAATGGTTGCAGATGCCTCGGGCTCTGCTCTCTCAACACACCGCGCTCTCCGCTCCTCCTTCCCTGGCCTGGTCCATCCTTACCCATCCTCCGCCCCCTTCTGCCCCCCTCCTCCACGGGCCTCCGCAGACCCCTCCAACCTGAAGAAATCCCTCCCCTCCTGGACTCCCCCAATACTCACCGATCTTACGCTGCTCATTTGAGAATCAAACGCTGCTTTAGGACAGCTATTCTACATTGTCTTTGTTCTTATCCAACTCTTACCTTAGCTCTAAGCTTTCCTGCTGCGTACCCCTCTCTCCCTAACCAAACCGGAGGCTCTCTGAGAGTAGGAATTCCACCTCGCATAGGTCTTTTTCTATTCCTACAAAGCCCGAATGCTGCTCCCACCCAGGAGACGTTCAAACAAGATGCAGGCCAGCTCTGAAGGTCCACCAGCCTGGGCTGCCATTGCAGAGTGGCCCCCGGTCCGCACCCGTGGAGGCTCTGGGCCACTCTTTGAGATAAGTAACAGGAACCTCAGGGGCAGGCCCAAAGGAGCTCCCAAAACAGCTGTTCTTCATGGTTCTCAATTTCATTCATTTCCACTCATTTTCAATCATCCACCCAGTCAGAGATGTTTATGGAGAACCAGAAAAGGTAAGACATCCTCTAGCACCTACGAACTCCCAGCTGAACAAGAGACAGGTAGGAAGGCATTTCCACACCACGTGACAGGTCCTGTGTACAGAATGATACTAGGAAACAGTCAGGAGAGAGGGTGCCGGAGACGGGCTGGCCCTGCAGGGCCTAGAAAACCATGCCAGGGATGGGGGCCATCATCCCAAGACTGAAGGCGAAACTGGAGACTGATGCAGATGAAATGATATGACCCATTCTGTTAACAGGAAAGGTAGGAGCAGATTACAGAATCCAGACCAGCACTCACCAACCTTAACATGCACACAAATCTTCATTTGGTAGGTCTAGGTGAGCCCTGTGCTTCTGTGTTGCTTTTTTTAAGTTTATTTTGAGAGAGAGAGAATGAGCAGAGGAGGGGCAGAGAGAGAGGGAGCCAGCGAATCCCAGCCAGGCTCCATCCTGTCAGCACAGAGCCCAATATAGGACTTGAATTCACAAACCGTGAGATCATGACCTGAGCCATCATCAAGAATCGGACACCTAATTGACTAAGCCACCCAGATGCCCCATGATTCCATTTTTCTAATAAACTCTTGCGTCCTGGAACCAGACTCTAAGGCAAGGCTCTAGATTGCCTTTCATTTTTAATTATGAGCCACCTGCTCTTCTGTGACTTCCTGCGAAGTCTGGCCATTCGGGCAGGCAGACCTCCCCCATTAGTCTCCGTGGGTCAGGTTGTGCATCATCTGTCTGTTGGTCCATACCTTATTCATTCACACACTGTGCCTTTCTAACAAACCTCAGTCTATTACCTACAGAGCCAAAATGCTATGGAAATTACACATGTAAAACATTTTCTAAATCTTTAATCAGGGCTGTCATTAGTCACAAGCAGATTTTTAGGAAAAGCAAATACATGTAAGTATTGCCTTATCAGACTAGGACAAACTCTGTTATAAAGGGCTTCACTTGGGGCGCCTGGGTGGCTCAGTCGATTAAGCATCTGACTTCAGCTCAGTCATGATCTCACGGTTTGCAAGTTCGAGCCCCGTGTCAGGTTCTATGCTGACAGTTCAGAGCAAAGCCTGCTTTGGATTCTGTGTCTCCCTCTCTCTCTATGCCTCTCATGCGGTCTCTCTCTTTAAAAAAAGATAAACGTTAAAAAAAAACTTAAAAGGGCTTCACTTATTTCAGTTTCTTATGTTTTGTTAGGTTTTAAATAGCTAGGACATCCCTGATGTTAAACAACAAAACGTAATCCTTTTATGTGAAGATACGCCCTCTATTTATACTGGATTTTATAGCCTGGCCCCACTTCCCACACTGAACAAGTAATGAATTACCAGGGGTCTTGCCACATGACACAGAAGAAGACAGGTGCTATAGACACAGATTTCCCACGACTATCAGAAGGTGAGTGGTGCATCCTGACTTCTGTGAAAGAAAGCACAGGTGGAAGTCTGTACTAAGCCTAGCCCCAGAAACTCACCGCTTAGTGTGAACTAAAAATATGTCATACTTCTAGAGATTAAAAGGCTGGAATGACAGTCACAGAAGGTCCAAGACCAAATACTGAGAAAAGATGCTTGCTCGGCATGTTATTTTCCAGCTTCTGTCAATGAATTCACAGTGACAGATTGATCTTCCTTCTGGAAGGCAAGTTCCCCATAGGCACCAGTTCCTATGGCCCTGATGAAACTCTCAGAGAGTTCGGGAAGGCGTGGAACTGGTTAGAACAGACACAGAGGGGCTATTTTTGCCAAGAAAGCCAAAGTACTCTGGAAATCAACACACTTGTGTTCTAGTCCTGAGTTTGCCATCGATCATCCAGGAAAATGAAGAGGTTTCAAAAAGATAGTATGTCAAGTTATCCATGACTCCAGGAATCCTTTTGTAACATGAAGGCTCATAATCTGATTTATCTGTTTTGGTAAGCTGCTATCTATTCTTGTACACTGTACACTCGGCCGTTCTTAAAAGCAAAATGCTAAAGTCTTATGGTTCCATAAACCTAAAATACAAAGCATCTACCATCAAGCCCGACAAGAGGCACTTTCTAAAGTCACTTATCATTACACCTTTGGGATGTGAGGTTGGGGTCATCTTTAAAACCACGGCATCAGCCTATAAATCAGTTCAGTACATGGTGGGTATTTAGGGCACCGTGACGCTGCATAAACGCATTCAAGCTGCTCTCTGGAACACAGGAACTGAACTCATAGGAAGTGAACAGCCTGCAGGAAGATGATAATGTTATGGTCCTGCTTAGGGCCATTAACAGTGATCTTGCATTTTAACCTAAATCACCAAAGGCTGGATCTTGGAATGGTAACAGAAATGGCTACTATTTGCTGAGCACATACTATACGCCAAATCAGAGTTTCTGTGAGTTTCTCGTGTAATTCTTATAACCCTGGAAGGGAGGAACTTTAAAATTCCATATTACAGATGAGGGCATAGGTAAAGGAACTGTTCAACGCAACCTCCTCGTATGCAGGAGAGCCAAGACTCTCATTCAGGTCTCTCTGAAATGCCCAGATTCAGAAAGGCAACACCTGCTTTTTTTGTTACTCTAGAAGCACCCAGTTATGATGGTCTTTTAACTGTTCTACTTACTGAGCTTTTCCCAACTCCTGTCTGCTTTGCATACCAGTGACATATTAAATTTCCTAAAATACCACTTAAATCATGTTAATGTTCTGTTCTAGAGACTTCTCAACATCCCTGCTGGATTTAAGATAGTAAAATTCTTGGCTGAGTGGGGGAGGGGTGCACTTCTGCTAATGACACAATAGGTAATTCAGACCCAACCCCCAAGGTGAATAACAAGAAAACCTGTACAAAACATGGTGTTTTTTTTTATATCCATTTAAAAGAATCAGAGAGTTAACAAGGTAGTAAAGAATTAGGAGAGCAGGGTCTGGGAGAAGAATGAAACCCAGGAAGGTAAGCCTGACGTTAGGGGCACTCTTCTCCGAGCCTGGGGGCTGATTCCAGAACAGGAAACGGTTCTGGTTTCCTGAAGGTGAGCAAACAGAAGGTGAGCAAAGCTTCTACATGCTCAGGTGGCTGGGGGGATAAAAACTGAAGATCAGGACCAAAGTAGGAAAAGGGAGTCCTGGACACCACACACACACACACACACACACACACACACACACACACACACAAGCTTTGTTTGGGGTAAAACTAAACGGAAATAGACTGACCTGAGAGACTGAAGCCTAGCCCTGAATCACCCCAATCCCTGTGCAAATTAAAATGATCTGGAACTCCCAGAGGTAAACGTAAATCATCTTGAGGAAGACAACGTTATCCTAGGATTTATATTATCTCTGGAGTTTTTCATACGCAATGGCGAGCATTCAATCAATTTAGCTGAGAACGCAAGGATCATAGACAACAAAATAAAACATCAATGAAATATGGACAACAAAAACAGGCCCACAGGGATTCAGACACAGGTCTTTCACAGATGTAATGGATACACAAGATACCAAGTTTTCAGACACAGTCTTTAAAATAAGAACGCCCGACGTGCTCCAAAAAACAAGATGGAAAATTCTGGCAGAAAACTGGAAACTCAAAAAAGAAACTCTAAAGGGCAGGGGTGCCTGGGTGGCCCAGTCAGTTAAGCATTGAGTAACTTGATTTTGGCTCGGGTCAGGATCTCATGGTTCGTGGGTTCGAGCCCTGCCTTGAGCTCTGTGCTAACATTATGGAGCCTGCTTAGGGTTCTCTCTCTCCCCGTCTCTCTGCCCCCTGCCTTTAAAAATAAATACGTTTAAAAAAATTTTTAAAAATAACACGGAAGGGCAAATAATTAAAAATAAGAGCCCAACAGAAGGGTGCACCCAATATATTAGGCATCATGAAAAAAAATAAGTGAACCGGAACATAAGTCAGAAGGAAATAAACAGAATGAAGCACTTGGAGACGAAAGAGCGGAAAAAGTTAAAAAGAACATGAAATCCATTGGAGATTTTATTTTAGATCTGAATGATCTTAAACCATGAGCAGTTTGTAGTTCCACGAACACAAGAGAAAGAATAAGGCAAAAAGCGGTATTTGGAGACAATGACCAATTATCCTCCAATCACAGACTGAATAACTTACTACAAACCCCAAACAGACAAATACAAATGAAACCATACCTAAGTATACTATAGTCTGTTTGCTGAAAACCAAAACTCTAGAGAAAAATCTTAAAAACAGCTGGGGATGGGGGGAGGGGAGACAGGTATCCCCTTCAGAGAACAAAGAACAAAACCCAGAAGGCTTACAGTTACCACTCAACAGAAACCAAGGAAGGTGGAAGACAATGGAAAAGGTGTCTCTAAAGTACTGAAAGAGACAGCTATTTTTAAAAGTTTATAGACAGCAAATACTTCCTTCAAGGATGAAGTAGAAATAAAAGCATCTTCACTCAGGGAAAAACAGAGAATTTCCACCAGCAGCCCCACGGCTCATCCATTCGCAGCTGCAGGGGCGCAGGGCACACCCGGGGAACGGTCAAGTCCGGAGTGTCGGTGCTATGCAGCTATTATCGGGGCTTCGGTGTGAGTCTGTGTCACGGAAGCTGACCACAGCCGTGTTCCATCTTCCGCAGCTGCAACGTGTATGTGTTTTCTCAGTAATCCATGAGGGCTCCTGGCACCTAACAGCCCTCCGTGCATAACCGTGTGCCCACCCTGCTTACCAACCTGTGGAAGTGTTACCCTCCTAACAAAAGCTCGTTCAAATCTCTTTTCAGCCATTAAACCTTCTCTCCCAGCTCTATTGCAAGTGCCGTCTGCAGTATCCAGCCAGCCAGTGCATCAACAAGTATTTATTAAACACATGTTATTACAGGGAACTCTGCTAAATGGTATGGACTATCAGAGATGTGTGAGGCATGATCACTACCCTCAAGGAATTAATAAGTTAACTGGGGATATGTGACATAAATCATATAAAGCTACCTAATAATACTGTAATTATATTAATAAAAGACTGCAATGGAGATCAGAAGGAAGTAGATGATTAATTGCCAACTAGGTGAATCAGTTCATGAGGAATATATAAGTCATTATTGGATGGGTTTTTAAGGGAAGGCTGTGCTGCAAAGGGAGAACTTACAGGATGGAGAAGAATTCCCTAGGCAGAGACAAGGCAAAAGTGAAGTTAGTAGAAAGAGCCAGGGGCACCCAGGAAGAGGTGTTTGCTGCTGCTGTGGGCAGAGCAACTGACTTAGGCACCAATGTGGGTGGAGCTTTGTGAGAGTCAGTGAGCAGTGAGAAGCATGGGCTGGGTGGTTTGCAGAAATCATCGCTAATCCACACACCGGCCCCAACAAGTTAAATATTATTATCCCTGTTTTGGGGGTGGGGGGGAGAAGCATAGCTTGAGAAAGTAACTTATAAAAAAGAAAAAAGAAAATCATGTTCAAGTCACCGAAGCCCCACGGAGAAGGGACCAAGGCTTGAACCCCTGACTGTCCAGCTTTAGAGGCTACTTAGACTGCTGAGATTAGCCATGACCCAAGCAGCACCCATACAGGGGCAAACTGAGGCAAGGAATTGAGCCAGGAGCTACTGCTCTGGTCCTAGATGGTGGCTACGGGGAACGTACAGGAAATAAAACCAAGTGGCAACAAAGGTGTAAGAATGCGATAGCAATTTTTAGTAGTAACTTTTCCTGCACATCTGGTAATCTTTCCCCAAATGCAAGTCTACACCCCTCACGTTGACTTTTACACCTTTTTGGCAAAAGTTAATTTCTAGTTCAAAATTATGTGACTTGAGAGAAAGCTCGAGTTGAAAACTACAAATCATCACCACCATCATCACCATCACCATCCCCGTCATCTTGTTCGAGTGCTTCCTAGGAATCAGACACTAAGCCAGGGGCTTTCTGTGCATTATTTCACTGAATCTTCAAACAAACTATAGGAGGTATAGTATCTTATCTCCCATTTTTCAGATTAGGAAATGAAGCCGGTCACCAAGGTGCAGAGCTATTAAGTGGTAGATCTAGGATTCGGAGCCAAAGAAGATGCCAAAAGCCTCTAGACCAGTGTTTTTCAAACAATGGGTCACGAAATCAATTTACTGCATTAAGATCAGCAATTCAATTTTAATGTATGTGATCACAGAACACAAACTCTCAGAGTTCCCCAAATAAGAGTAAACTTGTTTTCTTAGACTTGTGGTTTCAATTTTACATTGTATCATACTGGTACCGTGGTCAAAAAGAGTCTAAAAAGCAGAGGCACCTGCGAGGCTCAATCGGCTGAATGTCCGACCGGCTCAGGTCATGATCTCACGGTTCATGAGTTCAAGTGCTGTATCGGGCTCTCTGCTGTCAGCACCAGCCGCTTCAGATCCTCTGTTCCCTCCTCCTCCCCCTGCACCTCCCCCACTCATGCTTTCTCTCTCAAAAATAAACATTAAAAAAAAAAAAAGTAACATTAGGGCGCCTAGGTGGGTCCATCAGTGAAGCGTCCGACTTCAGTTCAGGGTCTGATCTCGCAGTTCGTGGGTTCGAGCCCCGCGTCGGGCTCTGTGCTGACAGCCAGCTCAGAGCCTGGAGCCTGTTTCAGATTCTGTGTCTCTCTCTCTGTCAGACCCTCCCCTGTTCACGTTCTTTCTCTCTCTCAAAAATAAATAAAACATTAAAAAAAAAAAAAAGAGTATAAAAAGCACTGCACCCGGCAGAACCCTTCCCCAGGTGTATACACAGATGTGTGTGAGCATGTGGGGTGGGGGGTGGAAGGGGAAGGTCAGTGGAAAGCAGGAAGCAGAAGAGAAGGACACAGCAAACCTTAGAACCAGAAGGACTCCTGGAAAACAGAGAAGTTTAACAACACCAAGTACCCGATATGAAAATATCATGTTCAGAGTGAGATAACAGCACTCTGTATCTGAGGGCAGGGCTGGAGACCCACCCATTTGGCTCTACTCAGTGCTTCTCTGCCTACAGTATTCAAATCACTCTGCATACTCCCGTGGGGCCCCAGAGGATGAAGTCCAACAATTACCACTCATGAAATCAGGAATACGTGTTAACCCTGGCATGGGTGCTGGACATAGAGAAAACATGCCTCTCAGTGGACATGGTATCTGCACCCATGCAAAACCGATTTTAAAAAGCTTTGTTAAACTTCAGGAGAAAGACACCTGGGTGCCTTAGTCGGTTGAGTGACCAGCTCTTGGTTTCGGCTAAGGTCACGATCTCATACTTCATGAGTCTCGGCCCTGCTTTGGGCTCTGTGCTGATAGCGCAGAACCTGCCTGAGATTCTCTCTCTCCTTCTCTCTCTGCCCCTACGCTGCTCGCTGTCTCTCTCTCTCTCTCTCTCTCTCAAAATTAATGAATGAACATTAAAAGAATAAATAAACTTCAGGAGAGTTAATACACAATGGAAATCAAAGCAAGTGTGTGACACTCCTCGTTGTCACTGATGTAGTCCTTATTTCATGCACTCGGCTGTTTCCTTTTATTGAACTTTCGAAAGATGCGTGTCATAGATTCGTTTAATAACTTTAGTCTCGGGCCCAGTTTTTCTCAAGGTTTTTAAGCAATTCAACCATGAATTCTCCTACTATGTGGATTTTTCAGGAACTCAACCTTGAACAATGGGGCAGGATGGCTGGCAAAGGCTCTCCTCGAGGCATCATAACCCATAATCACAGTTTTCTGCCCTACTCAATTCACCTATAGCAGCAGCCCCAAACTGCCTGGGCCACGTTGCTACCTAGGGATTTAAAAAAAAAAAAAAAAAAAAAAAGGCTTGCTGGCCCCCATTTTAGACTCACTGAAATAGAATCTCCACTAAGGAACAGTAATTTTTATTATCCTAGGGCAATTTGGATATGCAGCTAAGTATGGGTATCACTGCCGTTCAGTAACCATCAGCTCAATGGCCTTTCCAGATTCTGGATGTTTAAGAAACATCTCCAAATGAGTCGTAGGAAAAGCAAGGCGCCAATGGCGAATAGATTTCATCATGAATGGAACATGAATGCATATGAAATTAAAACTCTAAAATGCCTTTAAATACCACAGAACAAGTTTCCCATGCTGAGAATCATCCAAATTACAGTTCTGCATATCTGCTATCCTACCCACAATTTTCTCATTGGACGTGTTTTCTATATCCTTTGTGAAGATAGTACCGTAGCTACTTGATCAAAATTTCCCTGTCTTTGACCACAAACTGGTCTGGGACCTGAAACAGGGTGATTTAGCCTCTGATAGTAACTCGCTCTGCACCATTTCAACTGAAACTTGACTTCTGGCCTCCACCTGTGTGCTCGAAAGACACCAAAATATATGACTGGTTTTCCGTTCTGCAGGTGAGCCAACGGTCATTCTAGGAAAGAGTTCTCAATGCAGCCCAAAGCGATCAGGAGTCCTGCATCCAGAGAGAGCCAGCCTTGAAAACCACGGAATAACCTCTGTATGCAAATGTGAGCTTTTCGGAGGGGGAGCCCAGAGCCCTGCTGTCCATCCCTGCCCAGGGAGCCCCGTTCCCCAGGCCCCGCTCCCCAGAGCACCCAGTCTCCGGCCCCATCCTCTGCCCAACACAGCTGCCCTGGCGCTTCTCCACTGCAGATGGGTCTCACTTCCTCCCTCCTGTTTGCTCATGTGCCACAAACCCACGCCCGGGGCTGAGTGATGCCCAGTCCTGGCTAGACCACGGCACACTGATGGTTTTATCACCTCACCCGAGCGTGCAGATTTCTGCGCACCTTTTTTGCTTCCCCCTCATCATATCTTTCCATCCTCACGCTGCCGAATTCACTTCCACACCGATCAGTCCCCACAAGGGGTTTTGCCTCTGACTTCAGAGAGGAAAACAGAAGCCACCGGGCTCTTTCCGAATTTCTGACTCCTCTCCCTCTTCAAACTTATCTGGACTTCTGTGACCTCCTTTTTCCCTTTAGACGGGGCAGGTGGTAATGCCACTCTCTGCAAGGGGAATGTGGAAAGTTTAAGAAGAGAAATATTGAGGCTGGTTTGGGAATTACTGCCCTTGGGATATAAAAAATAAGTAAAAATTAAAAAAAAAAAATAAGTGCTGGGTGGGCAATTCAATCCATGAGGCTAGAGCTCAGGAGAAAGATCTAGCCGGGAAGTAGGAAGCCACGCCTTTACAGCGAGTTCAAATGCCCTTCCTTCCGCAAAGCCCATCCTGACCAGCTCAAAACACCCCTTGAATTCCCACAACCCTGCCTCCAAAATACAACCTCTGTTCTTTTCAAGCTGGAACCCTGTGTTAACTGCCACATCGGTTAACATGTAGATCTGCGTAGCCTTGCACTTCACACCCAGCGGGCACCCACTAGGCCGACACAGACACGTTCTGGATCTATACCGTCCGACAAGGGAGCCATCAGCCACATGTGGCCACTGAACACCCGCATGTGGCCAGTGTGAATGAGGAACCATTTGTCCCCAAACAAAGACACATAGTTTCAAGGCCACTTCTAGTTTTTGAAGAGTCAGGTTAGCACCTGACATTGAACTGTTCTATTCTGAGAAAAGCTTGGGGGTTTTTTGTTGTTGTTTGTTTGGTTTGGTTTTGGTTTTGGTTTTGGAGTTTTTTTGTTTTGTTTTGTTTTGGTGTTTTTTTGTTTTTTGAGAAAAGCCTGACTCACACTCTGTAGGCTTAATCATCTTTTGGAAGGCAACCTATTGGTAAGTGGGGGGAGCGTCTGTGTGAGTAATTCTTATCCCTGTTTCGACCTGCAAGCCCTTGAAAACACCAGCAGCTGACAGGTACGGAGCACACAGAATTCCATGCTACACTCCAATGCCATGAACAACAGCGGATGAGCACTGCGTGCTTAACAGCGTCAGACAAGTTCTCAGCTTGTCAGGAGTATTAGTTCCCTTGATTCACCTCAATCCTATAAGGTAGGTGCTACTAAAATCCCCATTCTATAGATGAAGAAACTAAGACACAGAAGATTAATAAGTAACCTGTCCGAGGTCACAGAGCTACCGAGTGGTTGAGTTCCGATTTAAACAGAAGGAGTCTTAGGCCCTTACTTGGCCTTTGGACCGTGAGGCCAAACTGGGGTCCATATAAGGAGGCGCGGAGGGCCCAGTACCTCCCAGTCCGCACTGGGAGCCTGTGCTGAAGGGGCTCCCAGCCAGGGCCGAGCGGCCGCGTGGCCAGCAAGCACTGCCGGAGCTGCACTAGTCGGGCGGATACATAAAAAGCAGCTTCCCAAACCGCCACTGCCCAGCACCACCCCCGTCAATTCACACTTCCTGCCCGTCTAGTGCCTTCCTGGCTGGTGGAAACCAGCAGGGCCTACTGCACGTCCTGTCCAGCCAGAGCTTAATTTTCGTAGTTTGTTCTGGGAAAACAGTATCTCCCCACTCCAAAATAAAACGATTTTTCCACTTTCCACCCTCCATCTCCCCCCCTTTAAGAAAGCCAACAGGGGAGAGAACCAGAGGGTTGGTTGGTTGGTTTGTTTGTCACTGGGTGTATTCTCCAGTTTTAGTTTCTGTTTCTGCCATAAGGCAGGGTCACCTGGCCCAGGGCACAGGCCACCTGGGTCCCTGGGGCGGTCCTCAGAAAGAAGGGGAAGAAGAAAGTGCGGCCTGGCTCAGCCTATTACTGATGAGCCCCAAGAACTATTTTAGGAGCACAAGAAAGCCCCTTTTAGACACGCTGATGCTCAATGGACATTTCGCACTACCATTGTCGTAAGGTACCGAAATCTCTAGGGTGGTAAGCACTGGGGTATCTGTCAGTTTCCACCCCCCGTCAGTGTGTGTGAAGAGCAAATGTGGGCTGGGAGGGCATTCTGCTTCTCCCTTATTTTTAGTATCAGGACTTCTAGGGAGAGGCAGACTTCACGCCTGCAAAAGCCACAGCAACCAGGGGACATCTCCCCGCACCCTGTTTGCCCCACACCCCTCCACACCAGCTCACTCCTCTCTTGGAATTAGCGGCCACTTTTAAAGCTACCCTTCCCCAAAAGCTTTCCCTGACCATTACAGGTCCAGCTATCACCACAACAGTCATTCTGTTCATACTTTGGCTCTAAGACATAGTTGGATGTTAACGATAATTGATCTTGTCTGACTCTTGGCTAATTAATTTGACCTAGAGCTTCCTAATAAGTGATTGTGATCTCCATGAGG
Source organism: Hyaena hyaena (assembly GCF_003009895.1). Lineage (NCBI taxonomy): Eukaryota > Metazoa > Chordata > Mammalia > Carnivora > Hyaenidae > Hyaena > Hyaena hyaena. The sequence goes on along the minus strand of NW_024081100.1, from coordinate 758,199 downwards.
CCTAGTTGTCTTTATTTGTCATCGAGCAGGACAGTGCCACGATGCGGGACTCACAGACACAATGACTCGAGACACCCACGAGCAGGGTGGAGACCAGGCAAGGCTTTGGAGGCTCCTGTACCCACCAAGGTGGGCAAGGGGTGAGCCTATTGCTGACGCCACATCCTTGTCACCATGCCCCGTATGAGGCTAGGATGGGGGCGTTGTAACCCTGAATGAGAAATCCACCTGCCATTCCCCTAAAACCTCATAAATCTCTTAGTATCTCCCACTTTCTCCACAACCCTAATAGGGGCCGCTCAGGTCTAGGAATATTTCATTTGGCAACACAGCCACTCCTCAGGGCAAATCTTCAGGAACCAAACACAAAAGGTAGCAGAGCCCCACATCCTTAGGCCTCAGTTTTCTCATCTGCGAAATCGGGATAACTTCCTTAGGATTTGCAGTAGTATTAAGCAGATGTCTAAAGTGCCTCGCTTACTATCTCATCAACAGTAGATATTTAATGATTAATGGTTTCCACAGACACAAATATTTGCTCAAGGATTATTTGATGGAACATACTCTATAGCAGCAAAACATTTACATTGATCCCAATACCAGACAGTACGGAGGTGGTTAAATAACACGTGGTAGACTCGAATAATGAAATAGTGTGACTCTGGAACAGTATTTCCTTTGTACGGGACAATGATCAGAATATACACATTAGTATAGAGCTACTACATGTAATCATATGTTCCATGTATTTTTATATATTCTATGTAAGTCATATGTATGTAAATATAGTTCAGAATATAATACAAGTTAATAAGTGAAAAAAAGCAGGGAGCAAAGGTCATTTTTCAACTATAATACACTCCGGGATGGGCTGGTCCGTGGGCGGCGTCCCCACGGCTGCTGAGTCGGGGCGCTGACACAGGGCTCTCTTCTTGATGACAGCCAGACCTCATCCTCCGCAAGGACTCTGGCCGACTCTCTCAGAGGCCGGCATCGCCTGTTACGGGTCCAACAATGGGCACCAAGACACAGCTGTCTGGCCTGGAACTGGGTGGCTAGGGGAGAGGGGGCGCCCCAGCCCAGCGGCCCCAGACCAGGTGAGGACGGTGCTCCACAGTGAGCAAAAGGCTGTAATAACGTTACAGTGTAGGGTGTCTTGCGGGGCAGAGTCCCCACGAGGCATCGTAACGTCACATCCTAATGAGTGCCAGGAGAATGGAGGAAAGCAGATGTACTGTATTGAATGGTGTTCCCCCCGCCCCAATTCACGTCTAACCAGAACCTGTGAATGAACCCTATTTGGAAATAGGGTCTTGACAGATATAATCAAGTTAAAACAAGGTCATCCTGGATTAGGATGGGCCCTAAATCCAGCAGGACTGGCGTGCTTACAAGAGGGGAATCTGGACACAGACACACACATAGAGGAGGAGGCCAGATGAAGACAGAGACAGGGATTAGGGCGATGCGTCTACAAGCCAAGGGACGCCAAGGACTCCCAGCCACCACCAAGGCAAGGGAAGAAGCAGGGCGCAGATTCTCCCTTAGAGCCCTCGGAAGGAGCCAACTCTGCCATCACCCTGCTTTCAGACTTCCAGCCTCCAGAACCGGGAGACGATCCATTTCTGATGTTTAAGCCACCCGCCTGCGGCACTTTGCTGTGGCGGCCCCACCGATCTGAAAATAGCAGACATCAGGAGGGCGGAACAGAAGCATGCTAGTGAGGACTATTGGCATAAAGAGGGGTCCCTTTGGGTGGAAGGAGGCGGGGGCACATAGTATGGCGGATCCTGAAGCCCAGGTAGGGTAGTGAGGATAGACACTGGGGGGAGGGACACCAGCCCAGAGTGGGGTGTCAGGGCCCAAGTGGGGTGAGCGGGCTCCTGTCCAGGGGCGGCAGACTCGAGCAAAAGCGCAGAAGCCTGAGGAGTGAAGTGGGGAGGGCAACCCCTTTGGAGCGGGGCGGCCGTGCAGCCATGAGATTAGATACATGCAGGCAACTGAGTAAATTAATTAATACATTAGGGGTAATGGAAGCCAGATTTCTCACTGTTGGAAAAGAAAATTCAAACAGAGAAAGAAATCTGGGTGTTGGAACAGAATAAGGACTAAGTTCATATATCTCGATAAACACAGAAAGAAATGTAGATGTAAAAAATACATGTAGGTACATATATATGTGTCCATACAAATATGTGTAGGTACACGTAGCACACTATTCCCTAACCCTGCCCACTACGAGGGTCTGGGGGCAGCAATACACCACTGGTGAGAAGCACACGTTACGCCCAAATCTTAGTTTCTAAATACCACTCTCCACTAAAAGGAATCAGGCTCCTTGGGAAAATGGCTGATTGCATGCAGGTCTAGGGCAGGGAAAATGGAAAACGAGCCTGAACCATTTTGGGGAGCCGGAAAGTAAGGACGTGTCCAAAGAACACTGGGAACTTCAATAGGACATGGCAATCCACATGAAGGCTCCCACCAGCCAATCAGGGACCATCTGAACGTCAAAGCAATGACACAAGTGTGTCACGGTCCACTGAATGAAATAGGAATCGATGAAAAAGTAAACAGGGAGAGGAGAACGCTTTCCTACAAAGCAGAATGTCAAGCAGTCAGTGGGGAAAGACGATGGAACTAAAAGTCACCATGGAGCTGCTATCAGGGAAGTAATTCTGCTGCCAGGAAACATCAATGGCTGCGAAAACCAGGGAGTATGAGAGGCTGGTGAGAAATGGGACGCGGACATGATCTCGAAGGACATCCCACAAAATATTCACTACGAAGGGAAAAAGAATAACCTTACCGAAGAGAAGCCTGACAAATCTGACCTCCTTGGTCGAATTATCAAATGAACATCACCAAGAAAGGAGCGCATCAAAGTCATTCGGCATCTGAGAAGACGCAGTGAGGAAAGAGTACTCGTTTGTGATATTCCTGCAGAAACTACTGAACCTAAATCTGATCACGAGTGAACGGTCCCCAAGCCCTACCTGATGGGCATCCGGACGATAACAGGCTCGTAACTGTCAAAAATGTCAAGATCACAGACGTTACGGGAAGATTAAAGAGGCATGACACCGGAGCCTGAATCGGATCCTTCAGCCATGAGGTCACTGTTAAGAGCACTGGTAAACCCGGACGGGGTCTGGTCTGTGGATCAGGTGTTGCTAACGTTAACGGCCTGATTCGGACAGTTGCACGGCGGTTGCGTCGGAGAGCGCCCTTGTTTGCAGGAAAGACACGCACTCAAGCACTCGGGAGTGATGGGATGCTCCTGTTGGCAGGTTACTCTCCGAAGGGTCAGGAAAAATAAGTTCTTTGTAGTGTTCTTGCAACGTTAGCGCAAAAGTCTGAAATGAGTTGCCAGGAAAAAAGGACTGGGCCAGAAAGACAAGAGCAAACAAAGTACAGGAGTTATTTACATTCCGGAGGGGGAAACAACAACAAACACAACATTCTTCTGCAAATACAACACATTCTAGAAAATTCTCTCTCTGGTGCTTCAATGAAACTGCTGGCAGGTTCCCCCCCCCCAATCCAGGCACCACGACGGGATTAAGTACATGCATCAATCACGTTACGCAATCAACCAACAGTGATCTGGATGGAGGAGACTCGCAGCTTCATTTCCTGGGGAAGACGAGGGGGCAACGGTCCAGAATTCACTTAAAGTGCAGGTTGTTTAGAAAGCCAGAAGAGACCAAGAGCCAGGGTGCATATGTAAGAGAAGGCTCTCGGCGTTAAGCAGGAGACATCTGCCTCCTAACCTTTGTGCTAATATTTAACAGCGGTTATCAGCTCTCTACACTTGGAAACACCAGGGTGGTTTCCCAGAGACACTGCCTCGCCCCATGGGCGAAGCCAGCAGCACAGCAAAGCCTCAGAAGTACCCGCTGCCTTGCTGCAGACGTGCAGCATCCAGGGGCCCCACGCCGCCTTATTCTGCGGAGGCCACTTCAGGCTGGCTCTTGACCGTCCCCCGAAGCCACCCTTCCCAGCCTGGCTTCATCCTTCTCATGAGGATGGACCCCCTCCCTCAGCCTGTCGGGCACTTGGCTCCAGAAACACCCACCATGAGTCAGGGTTCTGCTTCCTGTTTCTCATTTACAATTTTTCCTCATCTTGCAGAACTCGGAAGCCTGAATAACCTTCAGTGCTGCTTGCGCTAAGCTGGCGGAACATCTCACGGACTCCTTCGGCCCCACAGTTCGGAGCAGAGCACATATTTACTCTTCTCCGGGAGAGTAACTCGAACACTGTGGGAACAGAAAGAGCCGCGACCAGTGGGCCAGGAACAATTCCTTCCTTCAGCAGAGCCAGTACCGGGCAGTTCTGGACGCCCGGCCCCGCCCTCCAGCCCCAATCTGGTAGCTTCCCTGCAGCCAGCCAGCCCCGAAGACGCACCGATCCGATCTGTTTGGAGCCCACTGTTCCACGGGAAGGGCCCCAGCTCCATCTCCCTCCCCTGCCCCTACTCCCCACACCTCCACCCCTACTGTGCCGGGGCCTCCAGAGCGTCCCCTTCCACCCGGCCCCTCACCTCACACTCTTCCCGTCTTAGCTTCAAAACCACTTCCTCCACAAGCCTCCTTAGTCCCCGAAGGCCAGGCCAGGCCCCCAAATCTGTCTGCCCGACTTGAGGAGAGGCTCCATGAGGGCCCAAGACCGCACCTGCTTGCTCACGGCTCTGAGGGGCTCTCTAGGCGCACGGTCCTAGACTACGGCAAAGGCTGAGGCCCAGCAAATAAACCCCGAATTTACTGTGTATGCCGGGCACCAGTGATGATGGAAGGGGGAACGGAGAGGAGCTTGCGAACTAGTAAAAGAAAGCTCTACGCAAGCAATTACGATAAGGAAACAAGGATCTGCCATGATAAAAAGATGTGAATAAATGCTGTGGGGAATCCCACCTAAGAAAGCTGTAAGGTATACTTTTCAATTATTTATTATCGACAATGTTTCCAATTACCTTAGGGTGGTCTAGATATAATCTAGAACCTTGTTTATTTTAAAGCCCTATCTAGAACTCACTGGAAACTTACTGATGCCCATCAGCACCACACTGCCCATCACCAAGAACTCAGATGGTCAGGATGGCGACCAAATCATGTATTGTCCAAAATGGAACACTTCTCTTCTTTTTTTAAGTTTTATTTATTTTGAGAGAAGGCGCCAGCAAGGGAGGGGCAGAGAGAGAGAGAGAGAGAGAGAGAGAGAGACGGAGACAGAGAATCCCAAGCAGGCTCCACACTCGCAATGCAGAGCCAACGCGGGGCTTGAACTCACGAACCATGAGATCATGACCTGAACCAAAACCAAGAGTTGGATGCTTCACCAACTGAGCTACCCAGGTGCCCCCAAAATGGAACACTTCGATGTGTGAATGGGGCCTTATAGTTATACTTTGCCTCTAAACAGGTGTAAAGAGGAACTGTCCCTAGAAAAACCAGGATGGGGGGCTGTTCTGGTTATAGAAGACACCTGCTCGTTTATTCAAAGTCCTTAGGCCAGGTAGGTTTCAGAACTCGGCAGTGTAGGGTTATTAGAAATATAATATGGTGCATATACCATATGGAACAAGAACACCCCCAGCAGTATCTAGAGGACCCTTTAATCCACACAGTAACAGTTGTGCAGTAAAGCGTGAACACTCACACGGACTGGGATTCCTGAAAGCTCTATGCCAGTTCAGGGCAGACCACACTGCCAAATGAGTCACGACAAAAACGTTCCGTTTTCAGGGGGTTTGGGGATTGCAAACAAGAGATGTGGGCTCCGTAATTAATTTCAAGCTATTTCTATCCTTGGAATGTGTTAGTGTTCCCATGTTACACGAGGGAATCAGCATCCTCTTCCTTAAACTGTACTTACATTATAAATTAATCTGGCACACATTATTAAGTTAGTGAATAACAACACATTTTAGTCCTGAAGTTTTTCTTTGGCATAAGAGTAGAATGTTTTTATAAAATTTGAAATCTTAAGTAACCATTTAAAAATTATTATTGCCTCTATGCTAGATTTACCTAGCAGTATGGATATGTGTTTACTTTTCCAATCTAACATATAAAATATTTATTTATAAAGTAAGAAAAGCATTAAATAAGGATTCAAATTTCTGTCCCGGAGCGCCTAGGTGGCTCAGTTGGTTGAGCATCTGACTTCAGCTCAGATCATGATCTCAGGGTTCTAGAGTTCGAGTCCCGTGTTGGGCTCTGTGCTGACAGTGGAGCCTGCATCAGAGTCTCTACGCCCCCTTTCTCTGTCTGTCCCACACTTGCTCTCTCTCTCTCTCTCTCAATATAAATAAATAAACATTTTTAAAAAGTTCTTTCACGTATCCTCCCTAGAGTTCCTTTACAATGCCATTTGTGATGACATCGTTCCTTCTCTATAACATTTCATTTCCAAACTTAAATGTATTACCAAAAATAATTTTAGGAGTGCCAAGCTAGAACAAGGTTATTTTATTTTTGTTTGTGTGGTATGAGCGAGATGGGCACACGAACCGCTCTCGCATTTCACAGAACCCCCTTGTGGCCACCATCTTGGGAAACACAGAGAGTAAGTACCTACCGTGGCACAAATGCACACGGACTCAAAGAACCGTCTGGGAAGTTTACCTGCACCATTTTTTTAATCACATAAAACCATTTCAAACGGAAGAGCACAGATATCGTTGCGATGTGAGAAGTACAATACACGCTGGATTGTTTAGGGTCTGTGGAACCTGGGCAGAAATTCAGTTCGCAGAGCCGTGGGCACATGTGAAGAAAGAAAACACACTAAGGCTAACAACGGTCAAGGTGAATACCTCCCAGAGACCTTCCTCCCGTAAGGGCCAAAGCACCTAGATCAGCGTTTACATTTACTGACTTGAATTATGCCTAAATATATGCATTTTGGGAGGCATTTTTTTGGCCTCCAAAAAAAACACAAATGCTCTCCTGATTTTTCAGGAGATCATGACGGTGGTAGGGGTGGATACCATCTATACAGCACCCACGCTGCACCTGCTATTTAAGTCTATGCTTTGTAGACATGATCTCATTAACCCTCACAGTAACCCTCTGAGTTAGGCTCTCTAATTGCTACCATTTGAGGAAGAGGAAGCTGTGGCTTAGCCCCGGCCCGCGCTGACTCCCCATCACAGCTCCACTATCATGAGGACCCAGTGTCCACAAACAGGCTTCAGCCTGGAGCGGACGGTGCTCATCCACAGGTGCCCTTCAGGTCCTCAAACGTAAATGCTCGGAAGCTGGTGTGTTTCCCAAGCTTTACTCGGATACCGTGCTGGTCTGACGGCTGCCGCCCCAAGTCAGGAATATTTCTGGAACACGAGCGGTAAAGTCACCCTGGGGGCTGCAGATCAGAAAGAAAACACACAGCCAGAGTTGTCGCATTTCCCAACACTTTCTGTTTCGTTTGGTCTCTGCTCTGAGGGAGGTACAATGAAGAATACAAATCACCCACAAGCAAGGACAGAACAAGAAGATAAGTGAGCTGTCTGGGGCTTTTTCTAAATAAGGAAGTCTGACCCTGTATGACCCTGTGGCTGCACCGAAAACACTTTTGTTGGGGGGGGGGGGTAAGGTATGATCCTTCCCACCAGATCCGCCAGCAAAGATATGCATGGGTTTAAAACCTAGAGTCCTTGTGGGGGGGGGGGGGGGGATGGGTACGGAGGGGGGCACTTGTGGGGATGAGCACTGGGTGTTATATGGAAACCAACTTGACAATAAACAATTGGTAAAAAGAAAAGGAAAGGAAAGGAAAGGAAAGAAAAACTTCAATAACATGCAAAATGAAACTAACTAACTAACTAACTAAATAAATAAATAAAACCTGGAGTCCTTAAACCGAACTTTGTAAAACCTTTGCACCGGCATCTGACCCTGCCCGACGGGTGATGTTGGTAACCTCGTGATGACGAGGAGGCAAGAAGACGAGGAGATTTTGAGGGTAGGAGGTTTCATCCCGCCTCCCGCCTTTATTAGCCTGCAGCCTGTGGAATGAGGGAGAACTGAGGAACGTGACCGCTGAATTACACAGTTTCAGTAAGAATGTGCAGACCATGAGGCGCCTGGGTAGCTCAGGGGGTTAAACATCCCACTCTTGCTTTTGGCTCAGGTCATGATCTCATAGTTTGTGAGTTCGAGCCTCACATCAGGCTCCGCTGTGCTGACAGTGCGGAGCCTGCTTGGGATTCCCCGTCTCCCTTCTCTCTCTGCTCCCTACCCAACTTGCTCTTTCTCAAAATAAATAAATAAACTTAAGAAAATAAAAAGAATGTACACACCAAAGGTTTCAGTTCAGGGAAATCATTCTGCACCCACCTATCCTTTCTGATGCATTAAGAATGATGGTTAAAGAGATTATATCCATACCCAGGGCTCATTGCAGCATCGTGTTGTTAATTTTCCACAGCGGCTGCTGTGGAAGTAACAGAGCACAAAAGGCAACAGTGTGCAATGTGGAGTCTGGCTAAGATGCTGGGTTCCAAATTCTAGCTCAATCACTTAATAGCTGCGTGACCTTAAACAGGTAGCTGACCCTATCTGTTCTCTCCTTTGCAAGGATTAGGTGAGCAAATACGTAAAACATCTAGAAGAGCTCTTTGTAGCTCACATGGGTCATGGTATAAAAAGGTACACAATTCCCAGATAGCAGCTTGGCTATAGGTTATCAAAAATTTTAAATGGCATCCTTTGACCTAGCCATGTCACTTCTAGAAATGTTTCCGAAGCACTTTAAACAATCATGTGTGAGACGTGTAGTCTTAAAAAAAAAACCTATTAATAATTATGAAATCTGTTGCAAATACAAAGATTCTATTCTTTCTTGTAAAAAAAAAAAAAGAAAGAAAGAAAGCTGTATGCAGTTTCACAGAGAAATTATTTCCCAGATAACATCTAAATTATGAAAATCTAAGAGCATTTTAAAATCCATTAATTTTTTTGAGTCTTTTTCGGAAGAATTCAGAGAAGGTGATAAGGATCTAAAAGGGCAGAAATCACACTGTGACCCAGACCCCGGCGCTTCCGCCCAGACCCCGGCGCACTGACGGCATCAGATTCTGCAATTCAGCAAAGCAAGAATCATGGACACATTTCAAAGCATATGGACTCAGGCTCATTCTGCATGTTCAAACCTTCTTTCCATATGGAAAACAGGAAAACAAGCGACCCTAATTTGCCTTTAATCAGCATGTCCTCTGAGCACCGCCTTTGCAGAACAGGAGAAGCAAAGCCCTCGGAAAGGCACGGCATCTCCTTTAGGGACTTGAGTGAAAAGTTCGCTAAGACTGTCTCTCTTTCCACGAACAGGTTGGTGGCCTGTGAAGCCACCCATTTAGGTCAGCCCGGAAAAGACACCTTAGTCCTCAAGGACACCAGGAAAGTAGGGAAGACGTTTAATAAGACAGTGCATGTGAGAAAATTGTGGACAATAAAGTGGGTAAATGGGACGCAGTGTGGACAACAAAGTGGGTAAACGGACCACACACACTAGCTTGGGGGTGGGGAGGAGAATAGCAGGGAGTCAGGCAGCACCTGAAGTCCCTGAATCACTTTTTTTTTTAAGTTTATTTATTTATCTTGAGGGAGGGGAAGGGCAGAGAGAGGGGGGAGAGAGAATCCCAAGCAGGCTCTGTGTTGCCAGCGCAGAGCCTGACCCGGGGCTCAAATCCACAACTCTGGAATCATGACCTGAGCCAAAATCAAGAGTCGCATGCTTAACCCGAGAGCCACCCAGGTGCCCCTCCCTGACCTGTTGATACCACACTCAAGTCCTCTTTACTGCAGACCAACAATGAGTGTACACTGACACACTGTGCAGACAGAAAAGACAAAGGGAAAGGGGCAGAGGAAAGAAGAGAGGGCAATGCTTTCAGTGCTTGGGTTTGAAAAGCACCAGCCTTCCAGAACCTTCTAAGAAACCCTATCTGCATAAAATGACGAAACTGTTTGCTGCCATCTGATTTCAAATCCATGACTGGCAGACTGCTGAAAACCAACGCCTTCCCAAAAAACAGTTGCCTGGAAATGATTTGCTCCGAAAACAGTTGACTTTGAAGGGCACTGTCTATCTTTCCCCCTGGCTGAGAATAAATGATTCCCTCCCTCAGTCTACATCCACAGGCTGTGCCTGGACAGCCTCTTTCCTCCGGCCATTTTTCCTCTGAAGATCTCGTTTAGATGTCCCCTGGGCCAGTAAGCTCTCAATGAAGGTCTCTTATGAACATTATTAGTATTACCTGCTATCATTATCATTATTATAGAGCCATTCAATTCAGCTCTTTATGTTCGTCAGGACGAGGTCCAACACACAACCAACCTCAGCACGAAAGCATTCGTGAGTTGGATTCCATTGATAAGGTATCCTGATCGCCAATGAACTCCAAGTAGCAAAGAGCGAAAACCGCTGCCAGGTCTAAGTGCAGAAATACCTCTGAACCAAGAACAAATCTCTCCCCACAAGCTGCAGAACGGTCTTTGAATATTTTTAAACAATCCGTACTGCCTCAGGACGAGTTCCGGATGGTACCTAGAAGCTGGATCTGGCGCCCACGGTGTGGTCACCATTCCCTCCTCCTGCCAACCCCGTCGAGGGCCACAAGGTCTCCTTCCCCGTCCTTGCCGCAGCAGGACGTGCTCGCAAGCTCAGGCTTGGTGGCCAGCACACCTGCATTCGAACCTCACCGCTCACAACCTGTTAACTTCTCCAGATCTCAAGTTCCTCATCTATAAATAGAGATCGTAACAGCAACTTCGAAACATCTCTGAGCAAGAGCTGGCTACGGAGGGAGACGGGATGACTGCCTGGTCTCCTCTAAGACTTCCTCCCCCAAAATTTCAAATACAGAGCCGGGCCTCCATCTGACAGCAGAGTGGACGAAGATAGATTCTCTCACAAGGGAGCAGTAGACGACCCGGGGTCCATCTTCTGGAACACTAGCATGGTCTCCGCCGTGCACAGTAGTGGCCAGATTAATCTTCTGAACCACTGTATCCCCTCGCGCAAAAACCTTCAGCAGCTAGGCAAGGCCGCCTGCATAAAATCTGGGCCATAACTCAGCCTGTCCTACCTTTCAGACTTCATAGATTCCTCCCAAAGCTCACTGCTTCATGAATTGAAAACAGGCACATCTCTATAAAGTCCTTGTGAGCAGAAATCTCATCTTATTCATCTTGAAGCCTTCACAAGCATCAAGCACAGTGCCTTGCAAATAAAGATAAGTCGTCCTTAGTAATTACTGATTGGTCACTGTTGGGGAAGGTCATGGAAAGGCGGAACCGGCAGCTGCCCTGTGAGCTTGACCTCACCAATAGGAGGCTCCTCACCCCCTCCCCCGTCCTTGGAATGTGGGTTCTGCTTGCCTTCCCTGCTCCCGGAAACTCCTCCGGGGACACACCCTTGAGATAGTGATGTGATGTTGAGAACACCTGCACGGACCGAACCCAGTTAAGGCCTCTATATAAACTTCTAAGGTGTGGCGGGCGGGTGCAGGCATCCAATCATCCTGCCGCGGCCAAGACAAGCCTCCTACGGAGTGCCCTTTGCTTATTAGAACTGCCACCTACCAACCTGCGGTGGCCTGCTTCCTTCCTCCTCTCTCTCTGCCCTCTGGCCAATTTCAGATTACAACAGGGAGGCTCCCAAGAGGGTTGCAAACGAGTGATAAGAAAGTGGGTAAATCCCTCCCGGAGAGCCCATGGTTGGCAGGGGCGGGGGAGGAAAAAGCAGATAATATGAACTATATGATGTGATGGAAGAAACTTACTATGAATAAGTGGTAAGCAAGTAGGGGGAAAACTGATTGCAGAAAGCACGTGACATAAAAAAAGAATAATTTTACTACTTTCATGACGTTTTCCAGATGAATCAAGCTTAGTGTGTTAACAAACTTTTGAAATACATTCACTCAGCTTTTCATTCAAAAAATCTTACTGGGCGCCTGGGGTGACTCATTCGGTTAAGCGTCCACCTTCAGCTCAGATCACGAGTTCAAGCCCCACATCGGGCTCTCTGCTGTCAGTGTAGAGCCCACTTTGGATCCCCTTGTCTCCCTCTCTCTCTCTGTCCCTTCCCCCTTCACTCTCTCTCTTTCAAAAATAAACATTTAGGGGCACCTAGGTGGCTCAGTCGGTTAAGCTGACTCTTGGATTCAGCTCAGGTCATTATCTCACGGTTCAGGGGTTCAAGCCCTGCATCGGGCTCTGTGCTGACAATGTGGAGCCTTCCTGGGATTCTCTGTCTCCCTCTCTCTCTGACCCTCCCTGCTGTCTTGCTCTCTCTGTCAAGTAAATAAACATTTTAAAAAATCTTATTGAGCCAATAAAAAGCCCTATGTGCCAAGTGCAATGACCAGGTTTGAGGCCGGGAGGGGGTGGGTGAGGAGGGCGATACAAAAGTGACGAGGACATGATCTCCATCCTCAGACTTAACACAGCAGTGATGGACCCAGGCACATAAGCAACCAACTCCAAAATGAAGCACCTCATCCTGAAGGTGACTCTAGGGAAACAAACTAATGACACCAGAACTTTCGATGGAGCACTTCAGGATACATGACATCCCGGGACAACTGAACAGCAGCGTTCAACACCACTGGTGCCTGGTTCGCTCTCTGCAACAGACTCCCTCACCCCCAGCACCGTCTCCTTAGCCTCACAAGAATGTGACCGACTTTTATACAGGTGAGTGTTTTTGGAAGGCATTTTGGGGGCATTTTACTATATTGTGGAAAAGCCCAGGAGCACTGACTCTGGAAGACTTCCAAGAAGAGGGGGCATCTGAACTGGGCTTGGAGAGAGAAGAGATCCTCAGGTGAAAAGGAAGGAAGAACACATGCAGACAAAGGAAGAATAACAACAAAGGCAAGAGGAAGGAAGTGTACGTGGCAGGAAGAACCGGTAACAGGGAGAGGCTGTGCCACAGGGTGAGGACGGAAGTCAGAGAGAAACAGCTGGAAAGCTTGTGCAAGGCTGGCTAATTGATAGAGGCCCGTTTGTTCATGCACCTTAACAAGGGTCCCTGTCGACTGATGAGGGGGAACCCCCTGATACACCCCTGGGCACATGTGAACATGACTGATGAGCTTTCCCCCTGCTGCCCTGTCCTGTTCCTTACGAGGCAACACAGGACCTGAGCCCTGCTAGCCCTAAGGTATGACAGGCGGGCCATGTCTGGCCAGGAAATAACAAACGGAGAACTAGGTCAATCATTACAATGCAATTCAACCAACATTTATTGAGTACTGTGTGTATGCAAGTCATTTTGCTGAGCCCTGAGGAACCCATGACAGCACTCCAAAATTTATCATCAGAGTGAGAAGGCAATCATTAATAATAGATGCAGAATGTGATATATGTAATATAAGCCAGAAAAATCTAGGGCCTTTGAATAAGATTTTCAAACTTTATGCCTACAATGAAACAGAGAGCCTAGCAAATACCCATCATGCTATCAGTGCAGCCAGTCAACCAAGTGGATGCGTGGCCCCCACACCCGATGGTGGCGCCATTTTGACTTCAGCCGTGCGGAGGGAGTGCAGATGGGAAGGAGCCTCAGCGCGGTGCAGCCAAGACCACCAGTTTCCTCTGGGCTTCCCGAGTGTGTGTGATTCAGGCTTGACCCTAACAATCCATGCACCCGCCCCTCCATGGCCTTCCATGGGCATAACTCGGAGAACGAGAACAAGCATACCTCACGGCTGGATGGCGGGTGGGGGGAGCCTCCTACCCCAAAAGCCAGTCTCACTACCCAGGGGAGAGTGAGCTCCCCACCGCACTGTGAGCCAACAGCACGCCCGTTCCAAAACCTTCTATGGTGCTAACGCAGGTTCGGGTGCACCTCGCCATCCGTTCTCTCGGTTCTCCAGCTTGGGTCTCTCATCCATATGAAGGGCAACCGTGTACTGTACACCTGTGCATAATCACTTCTCTCTCTTTATAAACCAAAACAAAACAAACAAAAGAGAGCACAAAAAATATTTTCATACCTGTGCCTTACTTCCTCTTAGAAACGTATCAAAGCACCTCAAAGGCAGGCCTGGTTATCATCAGAAACACAATGCGGCCCTTTCAGCAAGACCCATCTGTGTAGGAATGGCCAGTGAACGCCCCCTTACACCTCCTCTCCAAAGCGACAGGCTCGCAGCTCTGCCACACCCGGCCCACAGCCATTATCTACCATTTTCTAAAATGTAAGGGGGAAATGTTCCAATTTCCTTGCACCCCCCAGCACACCTGCTCTATCCTCCAAACAAAGCCTTCCTCTCCTGGAAAACACAGGAGCACAGAACCTGAGGCAGCTGTGGCCACCCAGACTGTCCCTGTCACTCCTGGGAGCCATCCGCTCCCGCCCCACCAGACCACTCCCCATGCACCAACAGTGGAAGGGCTTTTCAACCCATCTTACCTTTACTCTTACTGTGCTTTCAACCAAAGACGCCCCGCTCACCCTTCGGCCCTCAGTTGACTACGGCCATCCTTCTTCTGGCAGGTGGGAAGTACGGAGTGAAACACACCCCATTTCGCTGGTCTAGGACACAGCTCCTTGGGCTTGCTGGGCTTTTATTAAGCACACATTTCATTCTTTTTGTTACTACAGATGGTCTATGTGCCTGTCCCTCTAAGTAAATGATCGGCGCTTTGAGAACATGAAATTGTCAATTTTACATCTCCTCGGCACAGGACTTCACACACGCCCGGTTCAGAAATGTCTGCTGGAGGCGCCTGGGTGGCTCAGTCGGTTAAGTGTCCGACTTTGGTTCAGGTCATGATGTCACGGTCCGTGGGTTCGAGCCCCGCATCGGGCTCTGTGCTGACTGCCAGCTCAGAGCCTGGAGCTTGTTTCGGATTCTGTGTCTCCCTCTCTGTCTGACCCTCCCCTGCTCACGCTGTCTCTCTCTCTCTCTCTCTCTCAGAAATAAATAAAACATTAAAAAAAAAAGTCTGTTGAAGGAATCAAATCTCCTGAGAGTTTCATTTAAAATACGTACTTGCAGAAAGGACTCTTCACCTTAATTTCATCATGATCATATTTGCTTCTCTCTCTCTCTCTCTCTCAGAAATAAATAAAACATTAAAAAAAAAAGTCTGTTGAAGGAATCAAATCTCCTGAGAGTTTCATTTAAAATACGTACTTGCAGAAAGGACTCTTCACCTTAATTTCATCATGATCATATTTGCTTTCATAGTGCTTGAGGCTAATGTTGAGGGCTCTTTTTGTAAAACCTGGGTCCCACACCAGAAGGGAATATAAATTTCCCCCCTCTGCCTTGTGTCAGAAACATTATGTATTTTCTTCCCAATTATTTTACAACTCACCCTTAGTTATAATCCATATGTTATCTTGCCAGGCTGTATGATTTAATAAAGACCAACTCTGCAAAAGGATCAGGTGAAATGAAAAATTGGAGCACAACATAAAAGCAACCCAATAATACATTTGCTACTGTACAGCTGTGAGATTTCACTGAATTTCCTCATCTACCGTAGCTCCCACAAGAACAAATAAATGGTTCCTCATTTTGTCAATAATTCACAATAAATACACAAATGCGTTCATTTTACTTTACAGATCTGTTATTACAGCAATAAATTTGTTTTCATCCTCACAAGTAGTAGTATTAAACCATTATTGGATGTTTTATATTTAAAGTCTCATGCCCCAAATGTTATTCTAAGGCTGCTTTTACTCACTTTTTATTTTAATGTTTAAAATATTTTAATGTTTAAAATATTTTGAGGGAGAAATAGAGGGCAAGTGGGGGAGGGCAGAGAGAGAGGGAGGCAGAGGATCCCAAGCAGGCTCCTGGCTGTGCACATAGAGCCCGATGCGGGGCACGAACTCATAAACTGCGAGATCATGACAGGCTGCATTTACTCACTTTTTTCCTCATACCACATAGGTGATGAACCCGAGGATCTTTTTCATGAACACCCGTGAGCAGCCACTACAGTTAATTCATTACCATATTCAGGCATTAGTGCACTTCCTCTAACCAGAAATTTTAGACTTCAAAAATATGACACAAAAAATGTTAATTCTTTACACCGAGTTCCACAAACATACAAGTACTTCATCTGGCCACCAGATCCTGGGCAGATCACTTGATTTCTCCAGCTAAAAAACTTAAGGAGCAGACTATAATCTCTGAGGGAACTTCCAATTCTAGTATTCTCTAAGAAGATTAAGTACTTTTATCTGATTCCGTATTTACCAATCCACCCTGATTTACTTCATGCAACGTAATTTAATTTCTCAATAAGTGCTTTATCAACAATTTTGCTTTTACAAACATTGCAAATTTTTCTTTACATTTTCTTTTAAGGTTGATTTATTTTTGAGAGAGAGAGAGACAGAGAGCACGCAGGGGAAGGGAGAGAGAAGGAGACACACAATCCGAAGCAGGCTCCAGGCTCCGAGCTGTCAGCACAGAGCCCAACTCAGGGCTCAAACTCAGAAACCAAGAGATCATGACCTGAGCCGAAGTCAGACGCTTAACCCTTAACCGACTGAGCCACCCAGGTGCCCTATCCTCACAAAATTTTTAAAATGTATTTGTGTCACATGCTACTCATACTATGAAGAGGGAGCAAGCATTATCAGTTTTGAAGACCATCTAGCATGTCATTTGGGAACCCACAAAAAGAATGACATAATCCTACAACTCAGCAACAAAAAACCCAAATAACTGATTTCAAATTGGGCAAAGGATTTAAACAGACATTTCTCCAAAGGAAATATACAAATGACCAAGTACGTGAAAAGATGCTCAACATCACCTAGCAGGGAAATGCAAGTCAAAAGCCCAAAGAGATACTGCTTCACATCCATCAGGAGGGCTACTATTGAAAAAAAGAAAAAGAAAAAAGGAAAGAGAAACAGAAAGTAACAAATGTTGGCCAGGATGTGGAGAAACTGGAACCTCCGTGCATTGCTAGAAGGATGTAAAATGAAATAGCCACTGTGGACAAGCTTGGTGGTTTCTCAAAATTTTGAAACCTGGACTTACCAGATGAGCCACTGCACTGAAAGAGTAGAAAGCAGGAACCCAGCCTGATACTTTCACAGGAGGGACCACAGCAGTGCTGCTCACAGCAGCCAACTGGTAATAATAATAATCCAGGCCACTATCAACAGATGGGTGGAAAAACAAACTATGGGAAATACTACTCAGTCTTAAAAAGGAATGAAGTTCTGGCACACGGTACAACATGGATGAACCTGGACAGCACTCTGCTAAGTGACAAAAAACCAGTCACAGAGGGACAAATATTGTAGGATTCCACACACATGAGGTAGCTAGAGTGATCAAATTCATAGAAAGTATGACGGTTGTTGCCGGGGGGACCGAGAGCAGCGGGGTTCTCGTTTAATTAAGTACAGAGTTTCAGGGCGCCTGGGTGGCTCAGTCAGTTAAGCGTCCGACTTCAGCTCAGGTCATGATCTCATGGTTCATGGGTTCGAGCCCCGCATCGGGCTGTGTGCTGACAGCTCAGAGCCTGGAGCCTGCTTCGGATTCTGTGTCTCTCTCTCTCTGCCCCTCCCCTGCTCGTGCTCTGTCTCTCTCACAATTAAGTGAACATTAAAACAAATTTTAAAAAAGTAAGTACAGAGTGTCTGTTTGAGATATTAGTAAGTTCTGGGGTGGACGGTGGTGATGCCCAGCACTGTAACTTAAAGCCTTTGGATTTTATACTTAACAGATGTTTGTTAAAGGTAAATGTTATGTTATGTAACTTTTACCACAATAAAAAGAAGTAAGAAGACAGGCACTTATGAATTCACCGCTTGCCCCACTGTTTCCTCAGTCTTGCCATGGATGACAGTTATTCTTTGATTCCAGGCAGCTTGAAGTATTCACTGGCCAAATGCGCACGTGCATGCGTTTCTGTACCCGTGTGCACACACACACTCACACACACACGCACACACCCGAAGAATAAGAGAGAAAGAGAAACAGAGGCAAAGGGAGGATTTTCCAATTTAAGGAGGGGCCAACTTCCCCTTCATGATGAGGATGCCTCAAACCAAGTGAGGACAAAGCCTCTCCTGGACGTGCAAAGAAAGGGCTAGATTCTCCCAGCACCGATCTCCGGGGAGAGAGTGGAGAAGTAAAATTAATTGGCAGCACTGTGGGCTACAGTGTCTATCTCGAGGGAAAGGGAAGTAGGTGTCAGAGATAGCTATCAGGGCTTACCCACATGGCTTTCCTGAATGACAAAAGACACCAGACAACAGTCGAATTCTACACGCCAAACGAAATATGGAAAGAATTGTAGAAAAACAACAGTAACGACAGAGCAATATGTTGTTCCATGCCTGGGATCGAAGAATCTGTCTTTTAGAAAATAAAATGAGTACCCCCGGCCAAAATTTTGTCACATTAGCACTGTTGCTTCGCCTACAATCTGAGACGACGCCATGTGGCCCAGCGAAGACTCTAGAAGTTCCAAGACACATGTCCAAGAGCACCTTCCAGAACTGGGGTCTTAGTCGCCTGACTGCTTGGTTCTCTTTCATCTGGCTTTAAAATTAGTTCTATCCTTACAGCTCTATCCTCATGGCTATAGCCTCTGCCTACCTACCTCAAATCCAAGCTCATGACTTTTTTACCTTTTAGCACCTCCCTCTCCACAGAGTTAGCACTGAGTTTACTAACCCGTGAAATACATCACTCAATGATCAAAATAGTCCATTGCTCCTGTGGAATGGCTCATCTCAACCCAAACTGCAACCGGACTTTAAAGAAATTAAAAAAAAAAAACAAAACCTGTTTTAAAGACCTAATGTACGAAAAGCACCTGTAAGGGGCGCCTGGGTGGCTTAGTCAGTTAAGCGTCCGACTGCGGCTCAGGTCATGATCTCGCAGTTTGTGGGTTCGAGCCCTGCGTCAGGCTCTGTGCTGACTGCCAGCTCAGAGCCTGGAGCCTGTTTCAGTCTGACTCCCTCTCTCTCTTACCCTCCCCTGCTCACGCTCTCTCTCTCTCAATCTCTCCTAGAAATAAATAAAAACATTTAAAAAAAGAAAAGAAAAGCACCTGTAAGAGAGGCAAATCCTCTCCTATACTATTTTAAATCCATCCAGACCTCTCGAATCACCAGCATGACCAATTATGAACAACCCACACCCAAAAGTGGAAAGAGCAGTTCATCTACATTCTCTCCTGGTGCCTCCTTTGCAGGAGCCCCATTTCTACGTTTATCCCCCAATGGAGGGAAGAAAGGAAGGCAATGCTGTCGGTGCTGGTCCCTGGGAGCGCCCTGGACACCCCCACAAGTCCTTTGGGGGCAGCGGCCCCATGTCTGACTTCTCTGTCTCCATTCTACCCCGAGGACCTTAACTTTTCAAGGTCAGCTAAACAGTGCACATTGAGTTAAGTTTTCCCGTACGAACAAAATCCCAACATTCCCCAAAAAAGAGTCCATAAAGATTTACCTTCAGGATTACTATTTTAAAGTGAGATTATACTTTCCTGTTCTTCTGTCAGTTGCAAATCCCCAAACCTACTAGAATTCACTTAAAACTAATCTACAGTGTTTTCATTGGCAGAAACCAATCAGAAAAGCTCGGACCCACTGAGCAGCTGGGAATTTCTTTGCTGAAGGTTTGGTTTAGTCTTTATTTTTCTAGCTGCTGGCCCTGCTAACACGATTCAGTGAAGGTCGTATTTAATCTCGCGGAGAAAAGCTACCTAAGCAGTTCTTAGGTAGGCTTCAGTAAAAATAAATTGCCTTGGCTCTTGGAGAAGTCTGTTGCTTCAAACCAACAATTACAGTCAAAGGGAATAAATGAAGGCAACTGTAAACTATTGTAACTTGACTTTAAAAGAATTTCACTGCATGTACGTTATGGCTAAGTGTTTGTTAATAATAAAGTTATTGTCAATGACTAACCCACCAAGAAAGTAGCAGCTCCCAAGTGCTCATCTCCAGTTTATCAGTGAACACAGCTTATGTATATGTACAGGAAGCTGTTAGTGTGCTCATTGGAACTTCAATGTCAAAGAAAGGGACAGGGCGCCTGGGTGGCTCAGTAGGTTAAGCGACTGACTCCTGACTTCAACTCAGGTCATGATCTCATGGTTCATGGAATTTAGCCCCGTGTCTGGCTCCATACTAAGAGCTCGGAGGCTGCTTGGGATTCTCTCTCCCTCTCTTTGCCCCTCCCCTGCTAGTGTGCATGTGCTCTCTTCAAATAAATAAATATTTTTTAAAAAGAAGGGACTGGTAAGATTTCTGTCAAGTCCTGAGTACGAAGGAGGGAGAAAAAACAAGTTTTCACCCTCAAAATGTTGAACACCTAATACAAACTGACAAATCCTAATGCAAAGTGACAAATCTCAATGCTTATGTGCTCAATACAGACGCCATTTGGTTTTTAACACAAAGTAGATAGATCTGGGTCATCCATTCCGAACTGGAATTCAGCCTTCTGAGCTAACCTTTGCTTCAGGGCTGAAAATCAAACCAACAAATATTTATCTAGTTCTTACTGCGTATCAAGTACTGGTGTGGAATGCAAAGAAATATAACACGATCCCAAGCTCACAAATAACTTGCCATGTAGGTGCTATAAATGGAAAAACCCAAGGAATCAACTATTTTCTTAAGAGTTCCAGAGGCTAGAAAAGATTCAAGGTGTTTGTGACTGATCGCCATCGAAGTAGGTCACCTCTAAAGAAATTCGGAGCATTTTATTACCTTCGGCTGAAGAGCTCAGGTGGGGTTTGTGCGGGGAGGCAGGGAGGTTCAAACAGTTATCACCAAATGACCAAATCGCCCAATGACCACTCAAATCTGCTCTCCCTCAGTCCTGCGAGGTTTAGTCCTCGATTACAACTTTTCTCCATACTTCTCTTCACATCTTGCTTCATATCCTAATCCTGCACCACCTAACACAGCAGCCACATGTGGCCACTGCACTCTTGAAACGTGGCCAGGCTGAATTCAAATGTGCCACACAGGTTTGTAAAAGACACACTGGACCTTGAAGATTCAGTATGGGGGAAAAAAAAAACAACTTAAATGACCTCATTAATAATTTCATATGAATCACATGTTGAAATGATAACATTTTGGCCATCCTAAGCTCAATAAAATATTATGAAAGTTAATTTTACTGCTTTCTTTTTACTTTCCTAACGTGGTACCAGAAAATGAAAAATTATGCATGTGGCTCATGTTTTATTTGTACTGGACACAGGTGTCTTAATCAACACTCGTCTTTCTTTCAAGCTGTGCTTCAGTATTCTGCCTCTGAAGCGGGAATGGCTCCTCCCGTAACAATTCAAAATTCGCAACAATCCAAAAATATCTCCAGTTATCTACAAAGGGATCAAAACTAAATTTTTTCTCAGACACAAAGAAGGGATTTGGGCTTCTGCAATTGTGAAAAGTCCTCAGGCACACTCTGACTAAGTCCGACTAAAAGTCATTCTCCAATGAAGGTTGTTGTGTGAGGAAATAAAACTTCCCTGGATTCCTCGGTGCTTCTGTGAGCCACTTCAGCCACCCATGACACAGGAATGTATGCAACATAAAGACAGAGAATGTATATGATATAAAGATAGGAGATGTTTTTGTTTTCAACTTAGTTAACATACAGTGTAGTCTCGGCTTCAGGAGTAGAACCCAGTGATTCATCTCTTAACATAAAAGCGTGCTTCAAGATAGGGAATGTTTGCATCCACTTCCCCGAGAAACATTTTAATTTTTCATGCCATGAACATTGTATCTGTAGCCATTTGTCTAAATTAATTGCTCTGATCCAATAGGATAATTTAACTCTTATCTGCTCAAGAGGGCCAACTGGTTACAGCCTGGACTAGGTCCCCATGTTAAGTTCCCAGGGTGCCAGGACATTTCAAAAGGAATGAAAGTCAGATCTTAAGAACACTCTAGAAAAAAACCCTATGTTCCAAAAGGTTAGGGTTAGAACCCTGGGTCCTTTCCGTTCCCTCTCAAAGGAGCAAAGGTGGTTGGGTTCCCCCCCCCCCCAATCTCTGTTTCTCTCTTAGCTGAGGAGAGGGGTAGTCGCTCAGGCACCGACTGTAGAGTGTAGCCCACACCCAGATTCCGCCTGTCTTCCCAGCATCACCTGAGGCTCTAGGTATGGGTGACTATCGCTGCAACATCCTTCTGGCTGTTGACCCGGCCATGGAGATCGATAAAGAATTCCTTTACCCCAGTGTCTTGCTTCTGCAGTATTCACACACACAAAGGACGTATCTGTGAAGTGAGGTAACATCTCTGAGCCCCCACAGTTTTCGACAAATCAGCGTGTCCCACCCTCACCGAGGAGCTGTCACTCTCAGTGACTTCAAGTAGCAAGAGGCAAATCCAGACAAGGCATCTCTTAGCCCTGGCCGGGAAAGCCCGGATTCTAGAGCCTGGCTCCATCCGTCAAGGCAGAAAGAGTTCAAGAACAGCCAAGTCCACATGTAATACCCCCCTCGGCAATATCTTGATCTTACATTTATCAGAGGTGAGGTCAGAGGGGACTACAGAGTTGTCTTGAGAATATTTTCCTCATTATAGAAGCCAGTGGTGCTGTTATATTAATTTGCAAAATACAAGTGTTTTGGGGGGCGGGGAGCAAACAGCCTCAATCCCACCATTCAAATGTTTTCTTCTAGTTTTTTTTCTTTAAAAACTAGATGTGTGTATACAAATACACACATACATTTTTAAAATGGAATTACAGTCACCATTAAGTATCTCTTTTTCTCGACTCAACATTCATCATAAGCATTTTTCCATCATTAAGTGCAAAAACATGAATTTCACAAGCTATCTGTACTCATTGTCTGGATGTGCTATAATTCACTTAAATGTATTCCCATTGTTGGGTATTTAGGTTGTTTCCAAATTCTCACTGTGACAAAAGCTAATTCAATAAACATCCTTGTACATAAATCTTTGTCCTGTTTCTGGTTACTTCACATGACTAGGTTCGTAGAAGTGGAATTACTGGAACAGAGAGCTTAACATCTTTACAGCTTCAAGCATGTAACACCAAATAGAATTCCAGAAAGTTCCTTGCAATGTCCAATCTCAACTGCAATGCAGAGTGCTTAGTTTCCAAATCAGTGACCAGCCGGACCCGGCTTCCGCACGCATGGTTCAGTCTTAACTTGTGCCAGTTACTCTTCGGGGAAACGCCAAAGTAGCCCATTCTGATCTCCTGATCCCTGGTCACCTCCTACAACTTGACAAGAATAAAACAGCAGCAAGGAAGACCAGCATGGGTCTCAGAGAGCTGTTTTGATACTTCTAAAAAATTTTATCGCCATGTATCTTTCTCTCAGAGCCTGTGGTTGCCTCCAAAGGCAATTTTCGATGGAGTCTGAGGTCTCAAGCGGGGGCATCCATTCCTCCATCCACTCTGGCTCCTGCACTACTACCTCTAAGGTGGCTTCAACCAAGCCCAAGAGATAACTGTCCACAACCTCCGATGCACTTGCCTAAAGTTGGCTGGTGCCCCAGTGGTTTTCCCATCAGACTTTCCCTTCCCAGGATAAAAACCCTTCATTCCAAGGTCAGATGTGGTGGGTCCTCCAGTATTTCAACTTGCCCTTGAGTCACTATCCATTAACTACCAACGTGCTCCCTGCTACCCCGAAAGTCCTTCAGTGGTATCTGTAGTGAGACAGAAAATCCACCTGCCTGATTCCGCCTTCTCTCGCTCTCTCGCCCACACAAGAACTCAGGAGGCACTATTCCACTCTACACGTATTCTCTTTTTCATCACCTCATCCCCCCCAAACTGTCACCTTCCACCTCCCTCTCACTCCCATCCCACCCATCCGTGTACCCACTGACACCCTGCCCAGGTGTTAGGACACTGTTCTCACCAGTGTTAATTTTCCTCACCCTGTTCACTAATTCTAGGGTAAGAAGAACCAAAAAATAAGCTCTCTTCAAAAATAACACGTGAGATATTACTTGAAAAAAAGAAATTTGTATGCAGTCCCTTCTCATTCAAAAATGTCAACTTCATGAAATGGAAAAGTCAGCAGGATTCTAAGATTATAGGGCCAGGACCCTGTATTCTAGCTATACGATGTTTCTTTAGATCCCGCACAAACCTGACATTTATTAGCTCAACAAGAACAAATTAAATTGGAAGCTCATCTTTCCTTCTATCGCACTGAGTGGGCGAGTGTAGCAACAGATTGCTAAGTATGCCTGAAGAGAAATTATTTACAAAGAATATAGAGCAAGCAGTTAACTCTCAAAAAATACTGGATTAAGAAAACTGGAGAGAACTTTATCACAAAAAATCCCAAACGAAGGTATTTTGTTGAACTACATCAGCCTTGCCCTCGAGATAAACATGCTCAGAATCCCTCCTCAGAAAGAACTGCACAAGCGTGTTTTTCATAAAAATGGGGACAATGAAGCATGCAGAGGGCAGAAGGCAGAAGAGACATTTTTGCTTGACTCCAGTTTTCTCTTGTTTATCAAAGCTGAATACTCCAGAAACAAACAAAAAAACAAACCCATTAATTCTTCATGCCCTTCCTAGACAGAGACACAGCCATCAAACCAAGTCCTGCCTGCCTCTTCAGAATGGAACATTCAAAGGAGTCAGAACCCCAATATCAGTCTCGTATGACAAGCAAGGTCAACAAGAGCAGAGCCAGCTGAGAGTGACCACGAACTCCCGATTGAAAGCCCAGTCTAAAATGTGGAAAACAGGTTCCCTGTGCTTGCTTTCTACACAGCGTGGCCTCTGAGTCAATGAAAAAATAAAAGATTTGGCCCTGGGAAGAGAGATCCGTGATTCAGTGCTTCTCCACCCCTGCTAAGGCCCACACATCTGCGGGACAGGGATCTAAGAGACCCTGGTGGATATCAAAGCTTGTATGAGGGCAGGGATGGGGGTTCTTCGGGTGAAAGAATCAAAGACAAAAACGCATTTTAGATAGTCTTAACTCCAAAAATTCCCCGTGGCTTCTAAAAGCCTCCTCCCCCAGGTGATGCTAATACATATCTAAGCCCCTCACCCCAAAGAAAATAGAACTATGCAGCCCCATTTTATAGATGTGAAAACTAAGGTCCAGAAAGCAGAAGTGATTGGGAGATCACTTATTGGAAGTTAATAAAAAGGCCCAAAGTCAAGTTCAGGCCTCCAGACACTTAGAGTTCATGCACCTTCCACTACCCAGAGAGCCTTGAGCATAGCTGGTTGTCAAGAAGTAATAAATTAATGATATGAGCATACAAGGTTTGTGTTCATTCAACCCAATAACGGCCTCAGGGTTGCTCCAATGGGTCATATCCTGGATCCTCGGATCCCCAGCAGCACTGAAAGGTACTGATATTAACAGAGGTTCTGGGCTAGTTTCAGAACTCACAAAGATTAGGAGCCAGGAGTTGATCTTAAAAAGGCTGCCTGGGGTCTAAAACGTCAAGTCTCTCTACTTCAGGCCAGAATCAGATCAACCAGACTTGATGCTATTTCTCCCAAGTCAATCAGGAGTTCTGACCAGAAGTCTTCTGCAATTTTGAATAATAAAAATGGGAATTCAAGTCTTCCTAAGTAAACACAATTTATTTCAGAGACAGAGGGGGGAAAATCATTCAGAAAGGATGTTTGAAGGTGCAGCCCAAGGGGCTTGGCGGAGTCCTCTACAATGACAACTGTATTATTTTATTCATTACATTATGAAATTACAGAGCATATAGAGCTTGGCACCCAGTGCCTAAAGGCGGGACTTCCTGCTTGGGTATTTCCCTAGGTATTTTATATAAAATATTGGCTTCAGGTTTAAGTCTGGAACCTATAATTTATCAATCTTTGTTGAAAAATCAATTTTTATTCAAACTTCCTCACTTTCATTCCCATCAGCCACTCCCTTGGGGGCCATCCCTCAACCCTGCCTTGGGCAGAGACTGTTCACCAAATATTGATCATACTCAGGACAAAGTAGGGCACACAGGGGCAGAAAGCCCTGACGTCCTATCTCAGGTGAGAAGAACATGGTATCCCATACAGACAAAAAGAAGAACTGATTTTATTATAATAATATATATTACCATGCTGTATAGCATATAGTATACTTGACACTTCATAGTAGTTATATTATTCTTATGTATTACTTTATATACATAAAAAATGTTTAATATTTATTTTTGAGAGGGGGGAGGGCCAGAGATTTGAGAGGGGGGAGGGCCAGAGAGAGAGAGAGGGAGACACATAATATAAAGCAGGCTGCAGGCTCTGAGCTGTCAGCACAGAGCCTGATGCAGGACTCAAACCCACAAACTGTGGTAGCATGACCTTGGACACTTAACCAACTAAGCCACCCAGGTGCCCCTGCTTTATATACTTTTACATAGTTTATAAATATATACTATCTGTCTATTTTATTTATTTCCACATACATAGTGTTGGGCACACAGTAAGCATTCAATAAATGAAAGTTACCCAATTCCCATTAAAGATGTTATGACAAAATACTAAAATCAGCTAGGGGCATACCTGTAATAAAAATAACGAAGTCAGGAGTCTGAAGCAATGGTGAAGAAAATTCAGACTAAAGCACACTGAGCCTGAGAAGATTTATGATATATGTGGTGGGGGGGTGGGGTGGGGGAGAAAGGTTGGGGAGAGAGAGAAAATACATCAGTCCAATCACTGTTATTTCCATATCATTTGGTCTCCATGGATACCATCTAACTTCTCTTCAGACAGGAAAAAATTCACTGACATTCTATTTCACTGTTAAATTCTTTCAGGCTTTACATAAAATAGCTATTCTGTGTTTAATTCCTTGCCATTATCCATATACTCGCAGGAGAAGTAAATCCCTTTTTGCTGAAGATTCTGTAGGGGAAGTCAGTGTTTAATCCACAGTCGTGATTTCCTGGCTTTTCCACATTAATAATAATAACAGAATTCTGAAAGTTAAGGCCTCACACACTTGTAGATTGCTGTAACTTACGCAACCTTCTTTCATACACAGTACCTCATCTGTTCCCCAAAGCAACCCTATCAGATATGCAGTGAAGTATTACTATCACCTTCCACAGAACTAACCCCAAAAGGTAATCACTGTTATTTACCTTGTCGTTGTGTATTACCAGCTCACCAACTGCAAGGCAATTTCTCTAGAAGGTAAGGAAGTTGTGTTCCTGTTCCCAGTTGAACTCACAGAGCCTAGCGCTGTGTCTGATGCAGAGTGAATGTCTCACGAATATTTATTAAATGAATCAATAAAGTCCTTTATCTGCTCTGAGCCCTTTTTGGTATAAAGCACAAAACGGAACCGTGTCCCAGATACCCCATTTAGAGTTCTGTTCTCTGTCAAAAGGAAATTGTGTGAAAATGCTCTAGAAACAACAGAGTTTATATTCGATAATCCTAGGAATGAAAGTACGACGTCCGTACAAAAGTACCATGAAACAACAACGGATGCACATCTAAAGTTAAAATCCAAAGTCTCAAATGGTCCACTACCAGTTGTAAGTTTAACATCCTCAACTAGCGTTAGTATATTGAATATTTGCCTAATAAACAGTACTTCAGAAAGCAGAGTAAGAGTGGGACCACATTCATAGAGCTGTGCTTAGCACAACCATCTCTTTGCCATAATTTGCTCCCAATTTAACTGCAAACTCTTACTTTTGATTATGATGACATTTTTACGGGCAGGTCTGAAATAGGCAAAATTATCTTGAACTTTTGAAGATCAAAAGAAAAAAGACAACTCGGGGAGGATGAAATATATAAATGTTTAATATTAAGAAGCAATTACAAACCATCACGGAACAGGACTCCTAAATCTAAGAGGCCAAAATCTAACTTCTTACACAACAGGCTGGGTTATAAATTATAATCGTTCACTAATTACAGCGACATTCCGGACTTTGCCACATCCATCAATCGATGTTCCAAGATTACCCCTTAGAAACGCCAGTTTAATTTCTAAATGGTCCATCTCCGAGGTCTCCTTAGCAAAGACAAGTTTTTCCAAACACTTTTTAGGTTTCTATTTCCATCCCTCTCCCGTCCAAAACAGGAAGGATGGGCGTTGAGAAAAGTAGAGAATCCTGAATCTGTGTGCACGCTGACGTGAAACAGGGATCACCTTCCAGGTCCTGATAAGGCAGCGCGCGTCTGTCTACCATCAAGCCGATCCACCTTTGGAACTCAGTCTGTCACCAGACCCCTGTCTGCACCTGCCCCGAAAAGCACCAAAAAAGGTGCAGGCTCCTAAGTTCCAATGCTATTTGCAATCGGTCTGAAAGCTAATAAACGACTGCAGGCTTGACAGCAGTCTCGGTGATTCCTGAAAATCCACAACAGGAAATGTAACTATCCTCCACCCTCCCTAGCCATTCATCAAAAGCCGACCGAGTCACAGCAACAGGGAGGCCAGTGGCGGAAGGCAAATGCCAGCCCTTTTCCTCATTTAGAAGGACTGCCTTGTTCTTCACCGGTGACCAAGGACGAGGGAGCACAACCCTCCGCCCGCACTGGAGGGAGGGGCTGAGGAGGAACGGAGCGGGTAAAAATGTCCCCAAGTTGCAAACACTCTACCGTGGGACTGAAAACGAGTGCAAGCCACGCCGCAAATATGTGGCAACGTCGACTGCCAGCCCCAGGGGGGCACGTCTGCAGCTGGTGACCGAGGCGTGTGCCTCCAACCACGGACCCGGGCGCCTCACCTGGTGCCCGGAACACCGTCGGTGCGCCCGCTTCGGGCTGCCAGCCTCCTCCCCGGCTCCCCCTCTAACAGGGCAAGGGGGCAGGGCGGCAAACGTACCGAGACCTGGGGCCAAAGACAGATGCCGGCGCGTCCTGGCGAGGGGATGAGTTACATCCAGAGGCCCTTCGGACTTGCGGCGCCTCCGCGAGCCCCTGTCGGGGGCCGGCCCCCAGGCCGGGGCACGGAGCGCGGCCGCAGGCGGGCTGGCGCCACGATTGGCCGCGGCGGGCAGCGCTCGGTGGGCGAGCCCGGCCCGCGGGGCGGAAAGGAAGTGGCGGCCACGGCCGCGCACCAACCACGTTCGGCCGGCGGGCGAATGCCACTCGGCGCCCAGAGCGAGGTCGGAGGGCGCGGGGCGGGCACTCGCGTCCCCACCCCGCCGCGGCCCGCGCGCCCGAGGACCCCCAGGGGACGCCCGCCCCCACGCCTGCCAGCGGGGCGCCGCTCGGTCCCCGGAGGCTCCCCGCCCCCACCTCGCCCGCTCCGTAGCCGAGGCGGGTCAGGCCCAGCGCGCCAGGCCGGCCCGGGGGCGCCTGCGGGGACCCGGAGGCGCCCGGCGCTAGGCCGCGGCCGGGGCGGATGACCCCCCTCCGCGCGGCGCCCTCCCGGGACGCGCCGCCGGAGCCCCCCCGCGCGCCTGGACAAGTGCGGCGACAAAGCCCCGGGGCCGGGCCGGACGCTGGCCGGCGGGAAGGAGGTCGCGGCGTCCCTCCGGAGCGGCGGTGGCGGCAGCGGCCCAGCTCCCAGGAAGCCGGGCGTGCCGGCCAGGCCCGGCGCCCACCCCCGCTCGGAGCCCGCCCGCCGCCTCCGGCCGCTGGCACCCGACGCCCGCGACCGTTCCCCGAGTCCCGCGAGCGGACGAGCCCCGGGCCCGCCGCGGGGCGCCCCCACCAAGTTTCCTCCGGCCGCGGCGCGAGGCGCCTCTCCCGGCCGGGGCGCCGGGCGCGGGGCGCAGGCAGCCGGGCGGACGGCGGGCTCCGGCTTCTTTACGCAGGAGCTGCCGGGAGAGAGGCGCCGCCGCCGGACCCCGAGAAGGACCCGCTCCCCTCCTTCGGATCCGGTGGCCACGGCGTCTGTAAACACGCACACGCACACACATGCACACGATAATGTTGTTTTAAAAGGAGGCCCGACTCCGGCGGACCTGCACCCACACACACAACACCTGAGGCGCAGAATCACACAGAGCAGGTCTGTGTCCATGGAGCCACCTCTCCGCATCTGCAAATCCAAAAGTGAAATTAAACCTCCACCAACCTCCTCCTCCTCCTCCTCCTCCCTCTCTACCTCCTCCTCCGCCTCCTTGCAGCCTCAGCAGCCCCAGTAGCAGCAGCAACAGCAGCAGAACCTGCTTCCCCTAAAATCAGATGATCCATAAGAGCTCCGACCGTTCCTCCAAACATCGGCATTAATATTTATGAACCCCAGCATTCTCCGTCTGCAAAACACTGTGTCAAACCATCAGGACACGCGCACACACACACATCCCCTCCAGTCCTCAAAACATGCCCTCGAGAAAAACACACACGCACAGTCACAACTATTATTTGAAAAAAATGTTACCTCTCAGTGTGCTTTTTCACACTACCAATACAATTCCGCAAGGTTTAAGGGTTGCTAGGGTGTGTGAAATGGAAACGAAAGCCCGTCAGTTGAATAATCGCAGGAGCAAAACTAAAAGTTACTCCCCGGCTTGCCTGAGAACAGTCCAGATCGAAAGCAAAACAAGGAGAGGAAACTGCGAAGAGCCGAGGCTGGAAATCCCCCCACCCCCCGCCCTCCTCCCTGCCTGGCTCCCTCCCTCCCTCGCCTCCCCCCTCCGCCCTCCTCCCTCCGCCCTTCCTCCCCAGTGTTTGTTTCGAGCTTGTGCAACCGGGAGGTGGAGGCGGAGGGAGGGCGCGAGCGGCCCGGCCCGGAGGTGCGGAAGTTCGCCGCGGCTGCTCATTGGCGGGCAGCGCCGCTTTCATCATTTCTCGGAAAAGTCAATTTCATTTTCACTTCCCCGCGGCGCGGCGGCGGCAGCAACAAGCGGCCGCTCGGGAGTCGGCTCCTGGCGCGCGGGGACGCTCACACTCGCCGCGCTCACGCTCGAGGCGGGGTGGGGGGCACGTCCCGGGACCCCGCGTCGTTTCAGGCCCGAAGCTCGCGGCTGTGGGAGAGGAAAGCAGGTACCCGCCCCTCCCTCCGCGCTCGGGGTTACCTGAATGCTGGGAAGGAAGGAGGGGGAGGGCGGCAGGGGGAGCCCGGGAGGGCGCCGTCCACTTGGCGGGGCAGGTGTGAGTGGTGTTTAGCACCGCGGTCCGCCGAGTGGAGGAAAATTCACTCTGCAGCACCGCCCGCCTCAAAGCAATAAAAGGAGCTGAAGACACAGCGTCACTTAAATATGAATTCAAGAACTGGGCTAAGCGAGGACTTGGCGCCCTTAACCTTATTTGAAAACCCTCATCAGTAGTTGACGGTGCAACCATTTGAAGGATGCTCCCATCTCTGGCACCACCTGGCGCTCTGCTGGGGGGCGATAAGGAGGCCTTCCCCTACCCCCGTCAGCAGCACACTCCAGACCGAGCTATCGCCAGGGCAACAGAAGTTACTTTCCCGCAGGAGAGATGCGCGAGGGTGTGAATTAACTGTACTTCAAGATGTCTTCGTCGTGCCTGGTCCAGGAGAGAGGCTGTATATTGTGGCACTTCCGGCCATGCCGTGTCACGCCGCATAACCTGAGGCCTCAGTTTTCAATGCTGTGAAATGGGGATAAATGGTAAAATGCAAGAATACAGGTACAGCACCTGTCACCTTCAGAGTGTGTTAGTTCAAACTAATACAGTTCATTTGGGATCTACCACGTTTGGGTCATTTGCTGTAAAGTTTTATTTATTTGGGGGGGGGAGGGAGAAAGAATGAAGGGGGAGGGTCAGAGAGGAGGAGGGTGGACAGAGGATTGCAAGCGAGGAGGCTCCTTGCTGACAACAGAGCAATTCCTGAGATCACGACCTGACCTGAAGTGAGACGCTTAACCGGCTGAGCCACCCAGGCTGCCGTGTCCTTTGCTTTAAAAGTATCAATTCTTGGGGCGCCTGGGTGGCTTAGTCGGTTAAGCGCCCGACTTTCACTTAGGTCATGATCTCGCTGTTCGTGGGTTCGAGCCCCGCGTCGGGCTCTGTGCTGACTGCCAGCTCAGAGCCTGGAGCCTGTTTCAGTCTGTGACTCCCTCTCTCTCTGGCCCTCCCCTGCTCACGCTGTCTCTCTCTCTCTCTCCTAGAAATAAATAAAACATTTTAAAAACAATAATAAAAAAATAAAAGTATCGATTCTCATCTAATTAGACCTGTTTCTTCCTCCATGCGCAGTTTAATCAGCTTCTCAGATCTAGCTAACAAAGAAAGACCTTTCCTGGGAGGCCATGGCTGCTTATAGGTAAACACTTTTCTAAAAACGGCACTCTAGTATCCCTCTTTGCCACTGAAGTATTGAGTTCTAGGGACTGGATATGCCTGTGTGTTAGGAGACAGCTGAGTGCTTAGGAATCTGTTTTCTATGGGATCTCAGAAATAGATACACACATTGCTCCTTATCCTCTCTCCTATAATACTGTCTGACACAGCTACTTGCCTTCTTATTTCATGTAACAGCGACCACGACAGGCAACTGGAGTCATCCCATACAAAGTGTGTAGGGCGGTTATCATTCTTTAGCTGCCTACGGCCCCCACGTTAAAAACCCCAACATACATCCCGTCCGTAGCATCCTGCTGGCTTGTTGATGCTCTTCCCAATTGCGGTCGAGGCTTCCTCTTCCTCTGCCCTGTTTTGCCTTCGTTCAGTGATGTACCGCCTCGGGCACGGCTCCTGGGTTGTGCTCCGCTAGGCAGGCAGCCACACTACTGTCCAATTAAGTAGAAAACTAACTCCAAGTAAAGCGTGTTCCAACCCTAACCCCATCCCTCAGAAACCTCTCGTAGCCTTCAAAATAAAATCCACAGTATTTAACAAAACATATAAAATCTGTTCTAATCGGGCACCAGAGGGCTTTTCCAGCCTTATCTCCTGCTCCTGGGCCCCACAAGCTGTACGCTCCTCCCTGGTTAAACCAGCTGCCGCTCCTTTTTGTAAAACAGCAGAGCCATTCTCTTTGCTGTTTTATCCTGAGCGTGGTCCTGGCACCCAGGCGCTCAGATACTCGTCAATTCATAATTCCTTGCCCTTTTATTCTCCTGAAATATTTTAGACTCTATCAGAGTCTTTTATTAATATACTGTAACTGATATTTATTGTACAGAATGCAAAAGATGCAGAAAAGTTGAAAAAAAAAAATAAGCCACCTGGAATCTCACCAGTCGGGAACTGAGCTCTTGATGTTTTTATGTCTTTCCTTCTAGTAATTTTTCAAAAGGGCCGTTTCCAGTTCTCATCTACTCGGTCTCTCTGTGTCACATAGCAGTGCCCATCCGGGTGCTTGGGTGACTTCCCTCTGTCCTGTTCTAAACCTTGGCTGGCTTCTCTTCTGCCAGCCCCCTAAATTATGGTGTTTCCAGACATTCCATCCTAAACCCTTCTATTTTCTCATTCCATGTGCTTTCTCTTTGAGGGCTCTCACTCACGCCCAAAGCTTCAGATATCTCTATTTGGTAATAGCTCCAAAGTCTGTAGCTTCTGACTTCTGGATGATTTACCTCCTGGATGTTCCTCGGGTTCAACAAATCATGATGCATGTCTAAAACTAAACTCACCACATCTTTCCTGACAACCTTGTATATGTGTCACCTCACTGACCCCCCAGGAAACTGGCAGAGATCACAGACTTCTGCCTTTGCTGAGCCTCCCTAGAGCTCCCTCAGGCATGGGTAC
The DNA here is from genome assembly GCF_003009895.1 of Hyaena hyaena. Taxonomy (NCBI): domain Eukaryota; kingdom Metazoa; phylum Chordata; class Mammalia; order Carnivora; family Hyaenidae; genus Hyaena; species Hyaena hyaena. The sequence goes on along the minus strand of NW_024081100.1, from coordinate 724,619 downwards.
TGTTTCCAATTTTTCAGGCCCTTAGACACAGGAAGCATAGAATGAATTTCCCTCTGTTGTTATGACCTTGATGACGTATCACTGCAGACAAAAGTGTAAATACGCCCCCCACATCCACATGGTATTGATATTCACAGTCAGGAAATATTTCTCAGCTCTTTTATGAGATACATACAGTCACAAATCTCTCTGCAAAACGCAACCTTTTTGAAAGCCTCTGGAAAAAGTAACCTGACCAAACACCTTGGTCTAATGCAAAAAAACGTTGTTCAACCCATCTATTATGATGAAACTGGAGTGATCTCCTGAATGGGGTATGTTAATATTTCCCCCGTGGATCTTCCTAAAAGAAGATCTACATGCATGCATTAGGACTAACTTCTTTTCAGGGAAGTTAAGGAAGAGCAGTGATTAGCTGGACACCTAGTGATTGTTCTCTCCTTTCAAATGTGTTTTTAATTTATTTTTCTAACGAGAATAGTTTCATAAAATAATCATTCAAGTAACAAACGTTATTAAGTGCCCACAAACTTTTCACAGCATTGGGAATACAGCACTGGACCCAAACCATTGGAAACCTCTGCAACCCGAGAAGGTCTCCTAGAGTCTAGTAATTTCCATTACACCGCCCCAGTATCCCAGCCTCACTTCCATCTGTAATCCCAGCCTTTAGAACCGTACACTAAAGCTAAGAATGTGGAATATGATGGCTGACTCACTAAAGTGTTAAATATTTATAGTTATGATTAAATCAGTAGCCCCTAATCCACCTGTCAAGTGATGTCCCAATTTTCTCCACCATGTCACTGATACCACTCTGTCCCGGCCACTAAGGTCTCTTCCATGGTGTTAGAATTTAGGAGACTATAAAATCATAGGAAATGAGTGTCCCACACTTGCAAAGGCAGTTGGCTAATAACCCATAGATTGTAGTTCTGCGCTCCAAAGAGTATTCTTGTGAAGTCCACACTGAATAAACACACAGTCAAGTTAGATTTTAGTTGAGACAATGTAACAGTAATGACATTGAAAAAGGCTTCAGTCAAAGTTCAAGGATCAGAGGCATTAAGTTTGAGAGATTCTTGCTTGACTGTACCTCATGTAATGCTTCCTCCCATTTTACTAGAAACTCCGAAATGAGATTTATTTTATCGCAATTATTCTCTGAAAATCATGAATTTAAATTGAGCCATATATTGCCCAGTCCTTAGTAATAAATATTAACTTCGTCCTGTTCTGACGAAGTAAGGGGAAAAATATTCTTTAAAATTGCCAGGATGTATGTGTATCTCTGTGTATATGTGAGAGAGAGAGAGATTTTGTGCAACAGGAAAACTTACAATTTTGAAAACTTCATAAATTGTTTTTTGCTAAAACCTCTCTGTTCCACCCCAAATAGCTTTGAAGTATCCATTACTATATCCAAATGATAAAGTAGTGCTTTCCTTTTTAAACTCAGGAGGAGGGGCACCTGGGTGGCTTAGTCGGTTAAGCGTCCGACTTTCGCTTAGGTCATGATCTCTCGGTTCATGGGTTCGAGCCCCACGTCGGGCTCTGTGCTGACTGCCAGCTCGGAGCCTGGAGCCTGTTTCAGAGTCTGTGACTCCCTCTCTCTCTGACCCTCCCCTGCTCATGCTGTCTCTCTTTCTCTAAGAAATAAATAAAAAACATTAAAAAAATTTTTTTAATAAAAAAATAAACTCAGGAGGAAAAGACATCCATAGCTCTGCCTTGAAGTTCTTTAGAAAGAATTACTATAATAGTTTCAAGTATTAAAAATATATTAAACAAATACATTTCAAGTGTTTAACATAAATTCAGCAAGCCACAAAATTCACGGGATCCGGATATTTGACGAATTTTCTGTTACAGCTTCCTCTCTTTCTCTGCAAGCTCCTCACAGCCTATGAAGCTCGATGACATTCAGTATGTTCTCCTTCTCCCCAAATTTCCTAGCGCTCTGAATGACGCACCTTCACTCTGTTTAAAAATGTTTGGAAATTTTCCAGTCAGAAAGAGAGACGAGTGTCATAAAACAAAGGATTGAGAGTATTTCTAAGTCTCTGACTTCCTCGGAAAAAAAACGTCATCTCCACTAAATCCAAACGTGCTTGACAGTTCACACAGAGGGCTCCTGGCGCTGCCTCCTTAGCCTCTGATGTGACTTGGTGACATGTCCCGCCCGTGTGTGCCCAGCCTTGCCAAGCCCCCGACTCTGAGAGCCGCAGTGAAGGCAGTAAGGTCGGGACAAGGCCCTGCTCTCCCGGACCTTACACTGCAGTGGCGGTGATGTCAACAGTGACAGTTGGCATTGGTGTTCTGAAGGAAACAAGCTAGCGCTCTGGCAGATCTAGGTGGTCAGGGAAGGTTCCTCTGAGAAAATGGCTTGAAGGTTATTCGCTTCCCGGAGTTGCCCTAACAAAGTACCTTAAACTGGGCAATTTAAATGACAGCACTGTATTGTCATACAGTGATGGAAGCTAGCAGGCCAAGATCCAGGTGTCCCAGGGTCGGTTCCTTGTGAGGCTGAGGGAGGGATTTGCTCCTTGCCTCCTGGCTTCTGACGCTTGGCCAGGAACCTTCGGCACTCTTTGGCTTGCAAGTGATCTCTGATCTCTGCCTGCGTCTTCACAAGGTGTTCTCCGGGGAATGCACTTGCATCCAAATTTCTCCTTTTTATCATGACACCTGTCGTTGGCTTAGGGGCTCCACTCCAATATGAGCTCATCTTAACCAATTACATCTGCAAAGACCTGTTTCCACATAAGGTCACATTCTGAGGTACTGAAGGTCATGACTTCCACCTCTGAACGGAGTGGGGGACACAATTCAACACGTAACAGGTACCAACTATGCGCTGAAGCTCTTGAGCAGAGGTAAGAGTTGGGGGCTAAGTCCCTAAGAAGCTAAAGGGTCTGGCATATTCTGGGCGCTGAAGGAATCTGTGACTTCAGAGTTGCAAATGAGGGAAAGAAGGCCCCTGCCAGGGGCAAGGTGAGCAGACACCAAATGGAGAAGTTTGGATTTTATTCTGCAATCAATGGGAAGATTTCCACAGATTCTGTGGTTTGAAAAGGTCATGTTATAAATTTCCCAATTGTCACCTTAACAGTGAAATGCAAGGATTTCTTAATTTGTCGGTTCCTAACAAGACTTTACCTTCCACTGCCCTCTCCATTACATGTTGAATTTGCTAAGGAGATACAACACATTCATGATCCCTGAAACAGTTTTATCTCTTTATATTCGTTTTTAACTCCTCAGTTACAATATTTATTTCCTGTTATGGGACAACTGGGTGGCTCAGGTGGCTCAGTTGATTAAGTGTCAGACTCTTCATTCGGCCCAGGTCTTGGTCTCATGGCTCATAGGATCAAGCCCCACATCAGGCTCCATGTTGCCACCACTGAATCTGCTTGAAATTCTCCCATTCTGTCTGGCCCTCCCTTTGTCTCAAAATAAATAATATAAACATTTAAAAAAAGAAAAAAAAATCCTGTTAACTTTCTCTCTGATTTTCATCTGCAAAAATAAAATAAGTTTTCTCTTCATTCGTTTTACCCCCTCAAGAAACTTCCCTTGAGGAGGAAGGAAAAAGAGAAGAAATGTTCAACTGAGGTATTTCCCTCAGACTTTGGAGTGAACCACGATCTTTTTCAGAGATTGGGTCACCACAAAATCAATATTCATTCCAAAGTTCAGTGGCTCCAAAGGTATTCAAGTTGTTTGATTTCTAAAAATTTTTAGATCTTCTCTCTGTCAGAAACTCCATGTGAAATAAATCATTTTCGCAAAACTGAATTTTTGTTGGCAGAACAATCCGCATAAGTAAAACTTCATGGTTTGCTTGAACGTTTTGTAATTTGAAAGCAAATATTGGTTTAAACAACCCATCACATATTTTCTCAACCTCAGACTATGGATCCTGGTTTCTGCACTCCTCCTTCCTTGACAACGAAAAAAGGTCCACTTTTTCCTGTTTTACATATTGACGTTCTGGGTCAGATTTCATTTTGGAAAAGGTTCTGTTGCTTTATTTTTTTTTTAATTTTTAATGTTTTTTATTTATTTCTGAGAGAGAGAGAGAGACAGAGAGCGTGAGCAGGGGAGGGTCAGAGAGAGAGGGAGGCACAGAATCCAAAACAGCCTCCAGGCTCTGAGCTGGCTGTCAGCTCAGAGCCCGACGCAGGGCTCGAACCCACAAACCGTGAGATCATGACCTGAGCCAAAGCCGGACGCTTAACCGACTGAGCTACCCAGGCGCCCCAAGGTTCTGTTGCTTTAAAAAAAAAACTTTTTTTTGTTTAAAAACTAAGAGCCACAAAAACTGGATTGTTAGTTTGATTTCATTTTCAGATGACTGGAGATAAGAAAGGAAACACAACCAACCATGAGCGGAAAACCGTTCAGATTGATGGAGAGAAAGAAATACGGACACCAAGCGACAGGAGGCAGCTGTAAGCGTTGATCAAGCAGAACGAGCCACGAGAGGTACCCACATTATAATTTCATCATCACTCGACTTGCTCAGTTGCCCCCCATTTTTCTTTGCTTTTCTTTCCCATCTTTGATGAGAAATTCTCATCTTTTCAGTGATGCAAAACCAGCAGAGCCATGACCTCTTGTTTCCATGTATGCAATTGAGGTCATGCTTTTATGACACTCGGGCAAAACTTTTCCCCTCCTTGAGAAACTGGAGACACACTACGCAATCCCATCATCTTTCACAATGCTTATCCATGTTTTCCCACATAAAACCTTTTCCTTCTGTTGGTAGTTTTGCTGATGATGAACTTACGATAAATATGATAGTAGGAAGTATTTAGGCCACATTGAGGGTAAAGGGAAAATGGGGTATTTTTAATGTCTATTTATTTTTGAGAGAGAGAGAGAGTGCAAGCAGGGGAAGGGCAGAGAGAGAGGGAGACACAGAATCTGAAGCAGGCTCCAGGCTCTGAGCTGTCAGCACAGAGCATGATGAGGGCTTGAACTCACTAACCGCCAGATCATGACCTGAGCCAAAGTCAGAAACTTACCTGATTGAGCGACCCAAGTGCCCTAAAGTTTTATGTATATGGTATAGCCACTCCAAAGATGTCTTTATTAAGTAAGACCAAACAGAACTACATCAAAACGTTAATACTGGTTGTCTTTGAGTGATGGAACTATGGATAATTTTTTTCCCTGTGGAAAAGTGAACATTTTTAAGAATAGATTTTACTTTTATTAACATAAAATTTTAATAATATTTAATAGGTGATTGCAGAGAATTATTTCTTGATATATGATCTTTATATAAATAACTTGTAAGCTTTTAGCTTGCATAGTACTTCAAAAATGAAAGCACTGATTAATAGATCTTCTATTTTACACTACAGTCTTTTAAGGATTTTTAGACCTATGTCTCTTTAAGTTACACGGAAGATAATTTTTCCTACAAATGTTATGTAGTTTCTCCTAATCTTCAATTTTATCAAAACATTCAGTTTTTAAAACACATTTGTGTTTTTATCTTACTTCCAATATTGACTTTCCGAATGAACATATAAGAACAAACTTATAAATCAATGAGTGTCCAGATCAATAGCTATTCATAAGTACTACATCTCATGATCATTAATAGTTAAATCATCTTTGGCTTTGATTCACATCATAGTTGAACTATGCTATTTGAAAAAGAATACGAATTAAAAGAAATCTATAACAACTAGCGTATCTTTTCTATAAGTTTTATTTCACTTATATGCAGATTTCAGTTACTATATTCTTAGCAATCAAATTCAAATTCTTAGATCTCAAACATGAATGAGGACTCTAAGAAAAATATCCCACTTTTATGTTAAATTTGTTCTTTTTGCATTTTGTCTTTCTGGCACTTTCGTATTTAGTCATCCTATTTCCTATTCTGCTTGCTCAGTTTCCACATACGACCAGATCAGCAGAAGGGGAGAGAAAACATCTCATTTGAGGGCAGAGAAGGAAAGAATCTCTTCCTTTTTCTTTCCTTCTCCTCTTCACCCCCCCCCCCACACACACACACAGTAGGGAAGCATTCTCTGCATACAGATGCTCATTTGGAATTCAGAAATATTTTACCACAGAAAACGTAAGAAGCTATAACAATGTAAGTATATCGTTTACTTTCATTCTGGGTTAAAATAAGAATTTTCGGGGCTCCTAGGTGGCTCAGTCGGTTAAGTGTCTAACTTCAGCTCAGGTCATGATCTCACGGTCCCTAAGTTCGAGTCTCGTGTCGGGCTCTGTGCTGACAGCTCAGAGTCCGAAGCCTGCTTTGGATTCTGGATTCTGTCTCCCTCTCTCTCTGCCCCTTCCTGCTCATGTTCTGTCTCTCTTTCTCTCTCAAAAATAAATGAACATTAAAAAAAAAAAAAAAAAGAATTTGTAGGCTGTCCTGGAAATCCAGTTTTGTAACATTGTACACATGGGAAGTTTTCGTTCTGAAATCTAAACCGCTGTTTTCCAAGAACTTGTCAGAGCACGTTGGGCTGTGTAGGCCCGCCTGCCCTCTGCACGGCTGCGCTCAGCAATTTGGAAGAGACAAGAAGGAAAGAGTCCTGGTTCCGGATCTCAAGGCATGTGAGTCTACGTTGGTTGGGAGACAGAGCCCACAATGAAATGACTGTTTCAAGACCGAAACAGTACGTGGCTCTGCTCCCGGGTAACATTTTAATACATTAATTTACCTGTTTGTTCAGCAAACAGGTTCCATGTGCTTTTTGACTCTATAGTAATTCTCTCTCTCAGTTTTATATTTTACATGATGTTTTCTAATATAGGTATTACGTGATTATAGTAGAATATGAGAGCAATACAGACCTATTTGTAGTGACAGAATCGGAACGGACTTGAATGTCTATCAGTAACTAAATGACTGAATAGACCATAGTTGATTCGTTCTATGAGATGTTATGCACAAATAAAAAAGAACACATTAAAACTTTCTGTCGATCTAGAGAGGAGACTGGGATGTATTTTTAAAGAATAAAAACCAACAGGTAAAGCAGTGTTCACATTATGATCTCAGTTTTGCAAAGACAACAATGAATCCCTCCTCCCCCAAAACAGTGTTTGAATTCGAAAGGACAAAGGTGTTTATACAAAGCTGTTAATATTGGTCACCTTGAGGACACGTGGGTTACTAATTTTTTTCTCTTTGTATGGAGAAAAAAGTGGTAATTTTAAAATGAAAATCTGGAAACACAGAGCAGATAAAAGAGAGAAATTAAAATCCCTTTGATTTCTGGGATTTCTGTTTTGTTAAGGGTGTGTGTGTGTGTGTGTGCGTGTGTGTGATCTACCCTGGATAATTAATATAGATTTTTCTTGACTGTCCACTATGTTTATGTCACTCCAAGGGACTTCAGCCAAAAGGGCTTTAATCCAAAGCCACCAACACACCCACACTGGAGACATTTTTAAGCAGGGCAGGCACTTCAGTCCCCTTTGGGATCTGCCTACTCTCCCAGGGGGAATGGCCCATCTCAGCCCTTTCTGTACATCTCTCCTCCCTAAATGGAACAGAAGAGGTGTAAAAATGTGGGAATAAAGAGTGTTGTCCTCACGCCAGCATGAGCCCTGCTCTCATTAAGGGTTCTCCCCTTGATACTGATGAATCGCCCAACGTCATCCTAAGGAACCAACATGGCTTCCCACCAGGCAGTCTGGATGTACTCACAGGAAGGAAGCAAGCAGATAATGGAGTCTGGCCCACTAAATACATGTTAAGAAAATGCTGTATACATTTCTGCTCAACATTATCTGTAAATCCATAATACTAATTCAGTGGCCTCAGAAAAAGTGAGTCACTTAGTCCAGTTTTCTCTGAACTTCTTCTGAAGAATTATTCATCAGGAGATAGATGTCCATTATATCAACGTGATACTTTCATCAGCACAAAAACAAACAGTTCCAGATAGTAAACAACAAAGCATCGCCAAGACTACTCAGAAGACTTTCAGAGGTGGTAGGATTTGAGCTGTTCCTTAAAGAATAGATTAAAAATAGAGTAATTAAAAATAGATTTGTGTGTGTGTGTGTGTGTGTGTGTGTGTGTGTGTGTGTGTGTGTGTTGGTTAATAGCTGGCTTTAAAAAGCCTTGACAGAAGCTTTCAGACTTTAAAATGTCCTCTCATCCCACAGAGAACACACATCTAACCAACTCATCTGGTTGTAGTCCAAGCTAGTTCTGCATTTAAGCCAAAGGGATTGTATGAATTCTACATTAAACGTATTTGTAGAGTTAGGAAACTGGCCTTTTCCATTAAAAATTGGAGGTGGGGGTGGGGAGGACGACCCCTAGATCCAACATGTGGAAGAAATATGTGTGTTTACTAAGATGTCTAAGGCAGATCTTCAGCCTCTAAAACTATAGATCGAAAACTATTTCCTTGTGATACGTTAACGGATTCCTTAGAAGTGAAAGAGAAAAGTTAAAGTCACCCATCAGTGCCTGTAGACATGAATTTCTCAGGGCATGCAGCAGGAGGCAGGCTGATTTGATACTGGAGGTGATCCTATTCATTGTCATATTCAGGAAGTACAGAAGTGTCCCCTCAACTTATTTGTCAACTCAGAGTTCCACTCATAAGTCACTTTGATTATAAGTCTGTGTCTTCCATGATACCAAACAGCTGGTAGGAACTAAAGAAGAAAATAGCCAGTCCAGATGGTTAGCTTGTGGTCATGTAGGCAAAACACCTGAGCACTAACCTAGTATTTTTTCCAGGTGTGCGATGGTTTGGGCTTTGATCCTTCCACTATACACTTTACTTCTTCCTGTTAGCCAGCATGAAGCCCAAATTCCATTCAAATGCAATTTACCTCCAAGTTTAGGCTTTAATTAAGCAAAATAAAGGAATTCTAAGAATCCATAATATGGTGAGTCATGTTTTTCTGTGATAAAAATGTGAAAGACTCCTAAGTTTAGAATAGCAGAGTGAGGACATACCCACCCAACCACCTTCTGTCAAAATTCACCACGAAATGTCAGGGAGAATAGGTAACAGAAACGTATATCCATCACTAGGAAACTAAGTGATGTCCGTACCCGCAATATACAGAAACAGAGTTTGGAAAGAGGAGTAACAAAGGGCGAGGAGCAAAGACCGAGCGCAGAGAAGGAACATCAAACCTTAATGCCTGCAAAGGGAATTGGAGGGATACCTATGAGACGTGAGCTAATTTTCCACACAGAACCCAGAAAAACACAGGAATAGAAAACACTGGGCAGAGGCAGCAGGGTTAATTAGAAGTCTAAATAAGGAGCATTTCGATCCCTCCAGTTCTCCACCCGTATCCAGTTCCCAAAGTGGATATTTGCAAACAGTGATGTGTAGAGAGCCTCAGGAGAGGACCAGCTGTTTCCCTCACAGTTTGCCCTGTGAAGACCACCAGCGTGTACGCTCATGCCCAAAGAGCTTCTGGTCAGGTCAGCTTTTTGCCTTAATCTTAAGAGTGAACACTTTTAACGTAACCAGAGTGAAAACAAACAGAATAAAGAATTCCTGCAACAAAGAGGATGCAGGAAAGAAAACTTAAAAAAACAAACAACTTTCATTAACATTAAAGATATGAGAAAAGATATTGCCTCTATAAAATGGGAGCAAAGTGATATGAAAAGGAACCATTTAAAGAACCAGAAAATGTTCCTAGGAATTAAAAAGAAGACAGAATTTTAAAATTCTATAGAATAATGAGAAGATAAAGTCAAACAGATCTCACGTAAATTGTAATAAAATAAGAGAGAAATGGAAAATAGGGAATAAAATGAAAAATGGATGTTCAGTCAAAGAGATCCAATATCTAGTAGAAATTCCAGAAAATGATAATGAAGGTAACAGTGGACAGAAAATTAGTAAAAGCATAAGAAAAGCCCTCAGGACATTTTAAGGAACACGATTTTCCCAATTTAAAAGGCACCCCACTGTCCAGCACAATATGTGAAGGGAGATATGCACAGATCTGTATCAAGATTACCATCACAATAAAGAACTAAAAAAGACAGTTTGGCAATGAAAAAGTAACAAGGACTATAGTTGATCTCCTGCAGCCAGCAACCAGAACCCTGGACAATACATGAAACAACTGTTTTCAGGCATTGAGGGTTACACAGACTAGAATCCTTAAGAAAAAGGAAATGAATAAGGGAGCACTATGCTGTCTGTGGAGGCAACTTCAACACTGCAGCTGCAGTGATGCGGGGGGCAGGGGGCAAAAGGGAGTGAGGAAACAACTATGAGAGGTCAGAGAGGCTGAGGGCCTGGGAGCTGTGAGGCAGAGTTCTCAAAAAAGAGCCTGTTATATAGAAAAAAGGTCCAGAAATTCGTATGGTCCACTCTAGTGTTTGCTGAGTACTGAACCAGGCATGTGGAAGTCAGTACTCCAAAATGCTAGACAAAGAATGACTGGCAAACTAAATATTCCCAGAGCTCACACAGACCTTAGAATTGACCAAATCTCCCACAGGCAGAATGGAGGGGCCTTACTGATCATCCAGGGTATTGATTCCTATTCCTACATAATAGGCTGAACAATCACTGGAATGAGGGCTATTTTCTATATGTCTTAGCAAAGCCTAGAAACAAGTCTTAAAGGGATAAAGCTGATATGGAAATAAAATTGCTTGCTCAAGCAAAGCCAAAAACTTATTAAGGTAAGACAAAAAGCAAAATCCAGACATTCAACAACACAAAATATGCAATGTCTAAAATCTAATAAAAAATTACCAATCATGTCAAGAAGTAAGAAAATATGACTCATAATCAAAGGGTTGGGGGGGAACTAAGCAATAGGAACAGACACAAATCAAAGCCACACATGATGGAACTAACAGACAAGGATTTAAGCTATCATGATTGTGAACACATGTTTAAATGAAAATATGAACCTAATGAGAAAATACATGGGAGACATCAAAAAGAATCAAATGAAATTTCTAGGATAAAAAGAAAGTTTACCTAGATGAACCCAGACCCAGATCTTGGCATCCAAATTCATTCTCCAATAGGAGAATCCAGAGCTCCTTGGAAAACCGACAGAGTCTAGGGCTGAGGCGGGGAATATACAAGATGAGCCTGATGCCAGAAGGTAAGGATGTCCTCAAAAACTAAAATGATGGGGATATGTCAAAGGGACACAGGAGCCAACTGAAAGCCCTATGCATGAACAGTTTTAACAAAGCAAAACAAAAAAACAAAGAAGAAATACCGGATTATAACTGAAGTATAAAATAAATATCTATGAGTCCACACAGACACAAATTAATGATAAATAAATTAATGCAAATAACTCACATAGAAGAATTTAAAATAATTGTATGTAGTTACTTCTCCCTCAAAGTCGTAGAGCATATCTTTTACCCCTTAAGCACCGTGCTTCCAATGAGTACAGGATTGAAAAATCAGAAAAACACTACCTCAGTCAGGTGATCAAAATTACCATCATTGGTGATAAGTCATGTTGATAGCATATACCCTTAATATGATGTGATGAGTAAGGCACTTTACCTCTGTGGTCTTCCTCCCCAAAACCCATAACTCCAATGTGGCAGGCAAAATAACGGCCCCCAAAGTGTTTACCTTTCAAAGCCCAGAACCTGTGACTATATTACCTATGACAAAAGGGACTTTACAGGTGAGATTAAGGATACAGACTTTGGATGGAGGGATTATCCTGGGTTGCCTGGCTGTACCCAGGCTAATTGTATGAGTCCTTAAAAGTGGAGACCGTCTACTGGTTCTGTAGTCAGGAGAGAAAGAGAAAGATGTGACAGTGGAAAAAGTGTCAGAGATACGGAAGGGTCAGAGAGTTGCTAGGTTTGTAGATGGGGGAAGAAACCACCAACCAAGAAATTGTACACAGTCTCTAGATCCTGTAAAAGACAAACACAGAGCCTCCCCAGAGCTGCCAGAGAGGGTCACAGCCATGCTGACATCTTGATTTTGGTCCAGGGAGACTCATGTCAGGCTTCTGACATCCAGAATTGTTAACAAATACATTTGTGCTATTTAAGCCACTAAATCTGGAGTAATTTGTTAACAATCAATGGCAATAAAGAACACATACATTAAGTCTAACCATGAGAAAAACAAACCCAAACTGAGTGACATTCCACAATGTACCTCATCAAAACTGCCAAGATCATCAAAAACAAAGAAAGTCTGAGAAACCATCACAGCCTAGATGAGCTTAGGGAGACATGATACATGTAATGATGTAATGTAATATTACATATAATGTAGTATCCTAGATGGGAAAAGGGACACTGGATAAAACCTAAGGAAATGTGAATGAAGTATGGACTTTAGTTCATAGTAATGCATCAATGTTGGTTCACTATTTGTAACACATGTACCACTGTAATAGGAAAGGATATTTACAAGAAGAAAAACTGGGTGAGGAATGCATAGGAATGCTATGTACTATCTTTGCAAATTTTCTGTAAATCTAAAAATCTTCTAAAATAAAAGATTTTTTTTTTAAATTCACTAGATAGGATTAGCAGCAGTTTAGATACAGAAGACAAGGCAAAATGAAATCATAGCAATACAAAGTATCCAAAATGGAGCCCAGAGAGTTAGAAAAAGACTGAAAGAAGAAATAAACAGAGACCAAGTGAGCTTTGGGAAAATGCAAAGCAATCTGACACATGTATAACTGAAGCCCCAGAAAGTGGGGAAGGGAGGCCAGAAAAAAATCTTTGAAGAAATAATGACCTCCAATTTTCTAAATTTGATGAAATCCACAGATGTAAGGAGTTCAGCAAACCCTAAGGAAAACAAACAAACACCCAAGAAACACAGCAAGGCGTATTATATTCAAGCTCTGAAAACACATGATAAAGAGAAAAATCTTAAGACTAATATTACATAGAAGAAAAATGTTACATAGAGAAGAACAAAAATAAAAAAAGATAGCAGACTTCTCAATAGAATTTTGCAAGCCCAGAAGGCAATGGAATGGTACCAGTTAGTAATCAGATTGATGAATTCAATATAAGAAGCAGCAAAAAGCATAATTAAACAAGTGGCACAGCAACTAAAGAGCTTCTGCACAGCAGGAACCCTCCAGAAAATGAAAAGGCAACCTACTGAATAGGAGAAAATTATCACAAATCCTATCTGGTCAGAAGCTAATATCCAAACTATATAAAGAATTCTTACAACTCAACAGAAAAAGAAAATCCATCCAATTTAAAAATGGGCAGAAGATCTGAACAGACATTTTTTCCGAAGAAAATATACAGATGGACAACAGACGCATGAAAAAATGCTCTACATCATTAATCACCAGGGAAATGCAAATCAAAACCATAATGAGACATCACCTTACACCATGTGAGGATGGCTAGTATCAAAAAGACAAGAGCTAACAAGTGTTGGTGAGGATGCACAGAAAAGGGAACCCTGGTGCACTTTTGGTGTGAATATAAACTGGTGCTGCTGCTATGGAAAACAGCATGGTGGTTCCTCAAAAAATGAAAACTACATGAGCGCTGGGTGTTATACATAGGGGATGAATCACTGGAATCTACTTCTGAAACCATTATAGCACTATATGCTAACTAACTTGGATGTCAAATAAATAAATTCATTAAATTAAAAAAACAAAAATCCCTCCCCAAAATTTTTAAATACAAGGGTGCGTGGGTGGGTCAGTCGGTTGGGCATTCAGCTTTTAATTTCAGCTCAGGTCGTGATCTCACGGTTCATGAGTTCAGGCCCCGCATTTGGCTCTGTGCCGACAGCGTGACGCTTGCTTGGGATTTTCTCTCTCTCCTTCTGTCTTTCTCTACCCCTCCCGTGTTCTCTTTTCCTCTCTCTCAAAATAAATAAATAAATAAAACTTATTTAAAAAACTAAAAAATAGAATTACCATATGATCCAAAAATTCCACATCTAGGAATTTATCTGACGAAAATTAAAACATAAACCCAAAAAGATATGTACACCCTCATGTTCATTGCAGCATTATTTACAATAGCCAAGTTAAAGAAACAACTTAAGTGTCTATCAGTGAATGAACATATGAGAAAATTATGGTATATATACAATGGAATACTATTCATTCATTAAAGAGAATCAAATCCTGCCATTTGCAACTATACGGATGGACTGCAAGAGCATTATCCTACGCGAAATAAATCAGAGAAGGTCAAATACTCTATGATCTCTCCTACATGTGGAGTCTAAAGTAAAACAAAAAGCTAGCTCATAGATACAGAGAACAAATTGGTGATTGCCAGAGGCATGGGATGAAAATTGGAAGACACAGGTGAATTGTCCTTTGTTGTTTTTTTTTTGTTTAAATAAATGAGGTGACATTTTAAAAACCAGGAAATAAAAAAATTTTTAAAAAAAGTTTAATGATATTGTAAAACAATAAGAAGAAAATACCTTGCAATGGAAAATCAAAATCCTGGAAATCACCAAATAAAAAAATTAATAAATTTAACTACATATAAATACTTTTAAATTCAACAGGAAAAAATATAAATAAATAATAAAACAAATAGCAAACTGAAAACCAGTATTTATAACATATAAAACAAGCTCTTAATTTCTATGAAATAAAAAATAAATAAGATTTCTTCCAGTCTACTTATAAAAAGATCAAAACTCCAATATTAAAATGGGCATACGCACGGGGTGCCTGGGTGGCTCAGTCGACTATGTGTCCAACTTTAGCTCAGGTCATGATCTCACAGTCCATGGATTCGAGCCCACATCGGGTTCTGTGCTGGCAGCTCAGAGCCTGGAGCCTGTTTCAGATTCTATGTCTCCCTCTCTCTCTCTCTGCCCCTCCCTCACTCACACTCCGTCTCTCTGTCTCAAAAATTAAAAAAAGAAAAATTAAAAATTAAAAAAAAGAAAAATGGGCATACGCAGAAACAGATATTTCATAGAAGAAATGGGCAATTGACACGTAAAAAAGACATTCAGCCGCAGCTTTAATTAAATAAATGATCATTAAAACAATAATTTTTAATGAATGATTTTGGCAAAGATCAAAAGGCCTGATAGGAAACAAGTTTTTGCAAGTTCAAGGTAAACAGATGCTCTTACACACCTGTTGCAGGACAGAATTGGTGCAACCCCTTTGGAGGGCAATTTGACAATACATATCTTAATGTAAACTTCACGTACCCTTTAATCCAGCATTTCTGGATATGGATATTCATTGTATTACTATCTTGGTAGATAAAAGCTAGGGCATGTGGTACACACCACAGTATTGATATTAATATAAAAATGTATAAGCAACCTGAAATTTAAAAAATAAAAAGCATGAACACACAACTGAGGTGAACACAAAAGTTAGAACTTAGTTAAAAAGACAAGATCTATGTACTAGAATCAATTAGGAAATAATTCTAGGGTAATGTATCAACCTACACGCTGCATGGAGGCAAATTATACTGTTGATGCCCTTAGTGACCTTGTGAAAGAGACAGAGTCCACTGTTGTAATGGGTTCAACAGTGGCCCCAAAAAAGGCATGGTCATGTCCTAACACCCAGAACCTGTGACTATGATCTTCTTAGAACCTGGGCCTTTGCAGACATGGTTAAGTTAAGGTTCTTGAAATGGGGATTACTCTGGTAATTCAGGATTACTCTGGTGGGCCTACATCCAAAGACAAGTGTCCTAATGAAAGACAGAAGAGGAGAAGACACATGGACAGAGCAAAAAGTGTTGTGAAGACAAAGACAGAGATTGCACCATTTGTGGTACAAAAGCCAAAGAATGCTTGGAGCACCAAAAATGGAAAGAGGCAAGGAAGGATTCTCCTCCAGAGCCTCGGAAGGCCAAGAACCATGGTCATTTTTATGCTTCCACTGTATGTATAATCTGACTAACCATTGATTAACCACCCCTACCTTTCAAGGTACACAACATCAAATAGATGTAGGATCTTTTACCCTCGACTATCTACATTATTTCATTTAACACACAGTTTCAGGGTTGGTTAGAATTTTATCATGCTTCATCCCAACTTCATGGACCTATGTGGTCCCCCATACGGGGTTCTGGGTGATTTGTCCCCTTTCCAAGGTGATAAATTGTCAGTATCAGACAAATTTCTGACTTTCTGGCATTTTTCATATATTTCTATTCAATGCCAGAAAAGATCCAGAGATTGGGAGAAAGTGGAATGGCACATGAAGACTAGTTTTTGTTTTTGTTTTTTTCTCTATACCTACAGATAATTTTTAAAATGTTTTTGATATGTTAATACTTTTAATGAGGACATCTAAACAGACTAAATGTGTTTTCAGAGCAACAATAAGGCCACTGACCTTGAGACACCTTAATCAGCAAAAGCATTTTAGCTGTTTCATGTGGCTCAACTAAAATATGAATACACACATACCAACCAGCCCCCCATCTACATATCCTAGCAGAGTCATTAACAAAACTTAAACAGTCACTTTCATGATATGATCAGACCTATTTTTTGTAGAATGACCCATTTTTATGAGAGACTTAGACCAAACCAATATCCCCAGCTTTTTGACCACCAGAGAAGGAAGGAAGTGTACAGAACTAACATTTACTGAGTAAATACTACGTACAGGCCCCTCTGCCAGATGCTTAAACACCCTGTCATCCTGATAGGTCATTCTCTTTGAGGCTGAGAATCTAATTCCGTTTCAGTATTTCATCATCTCTGCCTGGTCTGCTGGAGCAGCTGCCTTACTGTTATCTCTCCTTCTCCTTTGGTTTCCTGACAGTCCATTCTGGACTCAGATGCATCCGAGTGTTATTAAAATAGATCTTGTCACTTTCCTGCCTAATCCCCTAGAGGCATTTCCCAAAGCAATTAGAATAAAATCCACCCTCCCTTCAATGGCCTACAAAGCCTGCATGCGGTCTGGTCCCCCACCTACTTAGCCCTCTCCCACTTCATCTGAGACTACCCACTTTCCAACCCCTTAACTGTGTCTCGGCGCAGGGGTCAGGGGTCGGCAAACAACAGCCCACAGGCCAACAGCTGACCACCTGCTTTGGTACAGCCCCTGGGCGAAGAATGGTTTTTACATGTTTAAAAGGTTAGAAAAAAATCAAAAGAAGAACAATGTTTCGTGACACGTGAAAATGATATGCAATTGCAATATCAGGGTCCATAAATAAAGTTTTCGTGGAAGACAACCTTGCTCGTTCGTGTATGTATTATCCAGGGCAGCTTTCAGGCTACAAATAGCTGAGTAGATGCAATTAAGACTGAACAACTGCTGGGGGGGGGGCGGGGGGAGCGGGAGGGGGAGCCTGGGTGGCTCAGTCAGTTAAGCGTCAGGTCATGATCTCCTGGTTTGTGAGTTTGAGCCCCGCTTCGGATCCTCTGCCCCCTCTCTTTCTGTCCCTTCCCCGACCTGGCCCCGTGCTTACTCAAATAAATAAATAAATAAATAAATAAATAAATAAATAAATAAAAAGACTGAACAGCTTGGCCATTTACCAGGTGGTCCTCTGCAAGAAAAGTTTGCTGAACCCTGCTTCAGTCACACCGGTCTCCTTTCTCTTTCTAAGACTTGCCCTGTTCATTCTTTCCTCAGGGCTTTCTATTTCCTGTTCTCTCCTCCCGGAATGTTCTCCAGCTCCTGCATGGTTGGTTTGTTCTCATGAGGTCTCATTATCAGGGACAAAACCTGCAGAAAGTCACGTACTATTAAATTGTATCTCTCACCCAGGAAAGGGCCAGTCTCCAATCCCTGGATACAGCCTGGATTTCAGATTCTTTTTTCCTATCTGGCAGCAGCTAGGAAATGGAAATGAGAAGCTTTCTGGGGGCCAAGGGCGGCTCTGAGCTCCACTGACCTGGTGATTCCCTCTGCAGTCAGTGTGAATGGATGTCCCTCATCTGTCGCACCTGGGATTCTAAGATGCCAGGGGAGAGAGACTGTGTGCCCCATGTTCCAGACTCGAGGGAACAAAGGAGGCTTCAGAGACTCTTCTGGTCCCATGTCGGCCACATCTCCGTCCCATTATAGCCAGCAGAGCTGGTGTACAACCCAGAATTCTTGGCATAATTTATGGACGTGGAAATGCAAAGGGATGTTTCTATCATCACAGCACACTGGTGCACAGGAGACAGCAGCCCTCTGGATGAAAGGTAAACAACTTTAATATGTGGTGTAATCAAAGCACATGGATCTTAGATCAAGGGACCCCCTTCTCTTCATATCGGTGGCAGGACCGGGTCATGTTGGGCCACTCTGAGCCAGCCTCCCCTTCATCTTGCCTAATCTTTTCAGATTCCTAAGACTCAAAGGAGACAACATTTGTAAAACTGCTTTGCCAACTAAATCGTACAGAGTGTAAAGTGTTTCACGAGCCCTCTCTGAATGCCGGGAACTAAGAACACCACCTTCTGCTTAAAAAACCCCTCTGTGACAACTCTCACCATCTCGTGCGTACTTTAAGACTTTTTAATTAAATTGGTATGTCCTTAAATGTATCATTTCGTCCATAAAATAAAGAAAAGATACATGTAAGATTTTAGGGCGTGCTGGGGCTTAATATGCAAATAGGCTGTGTGAGATACAGGGGGCGGTCTCTCTGAGGCAGAGATGAGGAAGGGAGATTCTGAAAACACAAAGCTGCACAGATAACAGATCAAGGTCAAGTAGGGAGAGAAACGCATGATACCTTCTCTCACATTTATGTGGCCGTTTGAATGTAAAAACAACATGTTTCTCAAAGCAATGCAGCGAACGCGGCGTGCCTTAGGAATTGTGTCCGTGTAACCGAGAATACTGAATACCAAGGGGAGCCTTCCGACGGAACCAAGGGAACCTTCGAATTGGAATCTCGAGGAAAATGCAATAAATCCATACACAGTGGGGACAATTCCAGCCCAAGAGCTGGTTTTAACGTGTCTGCTACAGCCTGTGGGAGGGCCCCGTCCCTGGAGACGGGACACGTGGGTCCAGGCGGACATGCTGACGCCATCTAGCCACGTGAAGCAGTTCTCTGGGAGCCAACTGCTCATCTGTGAACCTGCGACAATATGCTCTATGGCTCAGGTTGTTGGGAGTAGAGAGAAGTGTGTAAAGCTGTTGCTACTCTCCACGCCGCCGGGTAGTGACTGTACAGACGCACACCTCTGTACATATATATGTAACATAATATACCTAACATGATATTGTCACTAGGTCGCGAAGATACCGGTACTAGAAGCTGATAAGTCCTGTGTGAGGTCCCGGAGGTTCTTCACGATTAGAGCGCTGCAAGAATAGACAAAATGATCTGCTTCTTCAAGTGCAGGGTTGCAGTGGGGATCTTCACTTGCCCCAGGAGTGAGCCTGACTGAGATCATCCGTTCGAAGGCCAGTGCCCCAGGAGTTGTTCAGCATGGGGCCCCAGGCCTAGGGAAAGAGCTCGGCTTGTGGTCAAGAAGGAAAGCCAATGCCTGAGCTAAAAAAGCTGAGCTGAGCACTGGGTTGGAAAGGTAGGAGTAGGCCACCACCCAGGAGAGGCCGGAGCAGGTGGTACGCACAGATGGCTGAGGTGGGAGGTCAGCGCCAGGGTGTGGTAGGGGGCTCGCTCTTCCACTGCTTCTGCAGAACTAGCGGACTGTGCAAGGTCAGTAACCCTCATCATCCATCGGCACTCACACCTGCCCACACCTTCCTGGACGGACCCTTGCTCAGCCGTCTGTCACACCCCAGCGGCATCCGCAGCTCTGCTCTTTTTCTCACCTTTAAAGAACAAGAGAACAAAGTAGGCGACAGAGGCCGGGCCAGGTGAGAGGCTGCTCACCCGGGGCGGCAGCTGCAGGTGAGCAAGGGGACTCCAGGCCCCTGGCAATCTGGCAAACATAAAAGGGGCGATTCCACGCATCAAAAGCCAATCCTCCCCCCCATTTACAAGCCCCACCCCCTGGGCACACATCTCTACAGCAACTCACCAAGCATCTTTAAAGACTTGGAGGTGGTGACAGACCAACTCCACAAACCTGGGGTTCAGTTAGTATGTCCTTTCCCCCATCTCACGTCCACCTTCCCCTCCTGACCACCAACACCAGCCGCCAGGTAAGATCATCACGCGGCAGTTCAATATTAGCAGTCGATGGAAAGATGAAAGACAATTTTGGATTACCAATAATGTAGATAACAAAGGGGTGTGCAAATACCGGATATTTTTCAAGACGTCATATAATCTTTCATACAAATGTTCTTCGTGAATTTCAAAGAAAATAAAGCATGGGGCGCCTGGGTGGCTCAGTTGGTTAAGCATCCAACTTCGGCTCAGGTCATGATCTCACGGTTCGTGGGTTCGAGCCCTGCGTCGGGCTCTGTGCTGACAGCTAGCTCAGAGCCCAGAGCCCATTTTTGGATTCTGTGTCTCCCTCTCTCTCTCACCCTCCCCTGTTCATGTTTTCTCTCTCTCTCTCTCTCAAAAATGAATAAAATACTTAAAAAATAAAAAATAAAAAAATAAAGCATGTAGCATCTCTCGAACTTTAGTGTACTAATCCAAAATGTTATCGGCTGACTTGTGTCCCCTTGCAAATGCATATGTTGAATCCTGAACCTCCAGTACCTCAGAATGTAACTGTATTTGGAGATAGGGTCTTTATTTATTTATCTTTTTAAGTTTGCTTATTTATTTTGAGAGAGAGGGAGAGTGTGAACTGGAGGAGGGACAGAGAGGGAGGAAAAAAAGGCCAGCACAGAGCCTGACACAAATCCTAAGATCATGACCTGAGCCAAAATCAAAAGGGGGACGCTTAATGGACTGAGCCACCCAGGCACCCCTGGAGCTAGGAACTTGAAAGAGGTAGTTAAGTTCAAGTGGAGCGCAAATATAATGACTGGCATCTTAACAAAGAGAGGACATTAGAACATAGTCAGAGAAAGATACCAAACAGGTCCATGCACAGAGACGACCTTCTGAACACACAGCACACAGGCAGTTATTATAAGCCAAGGAGAGAGGCCTCAGAAGAAACCAACCTTGCCAGCAGCTGGATCTCAGACTTCCAGCCTCCAGAGCTGTGACAAGATGCCTGTCTGCTGTTTAAGCCCCCCACATTGTGGTCCCTTTGTTGCGGGAGCCCTAGCAAACTAATGCAGAAAAACCTACTAATATCTGAATGATCAGTTTGGGATACGCTGGAATAGCGTTAATAATCATTTCAACACTATCTTACTAAAATTCATTGTGGACATTGATTCATTTTTATGCACTAGTTACCTAGTAGCACTGACTTATAGGCACTAACTTTCCCCGCCTTTGTGTGAGTTCTTTGCCCTGGATTCACACAAACGCTCAAATGGCCAGACAAGGCCAATACATTTGACAAACACGTGCGTTCTCAGGCTGTCCTCCTAATCCCTGGGCGGGGGAGGAGGGGGAGGGGGGACCTTTGGGACCGCGGTGGCTTTGTACCACATCAGTATAGCTAAGCTGGAACTAAGTTTTTCGGAAAAGGTGAGCAACCTTGGGAGGGCGGAAGTGACCCGGCGGCCAGGGTTGTAGCAGGAGGTCTGGGTAGGGTCCGCGCTGGGGCAGCTCGCACACAACGCCGCGCGCATCTGCACGTTCCCTTCTTCTCCAGCTTCTCTGAACCGTGGTTTGTGAATAACTCCATGACAACGTGCACCAGCTCTTCTGCAGGTCGGCTTCGTCATCGAAGTTGGAGGACAGGAGACATGAAGAGACCAGCGTGGGACATACAGTTCCCGGCTGATCCGCGCGGGCTCCAGTTGCACCTGCTTCCCTCACAGCCCCGCTTCGCATCCTTCTTCCCCTCGTGAAGCCAGCCGGTCCCGCTGACTTCAGACCCGTGTCTTAACGCAGGGACCAGAGATTGCACAGACTGCTTAACCAGCTCCCACAATCATGTACATTCTAATCCCTACAATAAACTCCTTGTTTCGCTCAAAGTGGTTTTGCTTCTCCAATCAAACCTTAATTGATACAGATTTTGGAACCAGAGTGGGTGCTGCTGTAATAAAAACCTAAAACATGTGCACTGGCTTTGGGACTGGCCTTGAAAAGTCTGTCAGCAAAGACTTAAATAAACATGAGGAAAGTATTATTGGAATCTGAAAGAAAGGAGACATTTTTATGTAGTGGTGTAGGGAAGTTTAGCCCCATGGACACCCATGCTAGCTTGGAAAATAGAAAACGGACCAATGAACTGTGTGATCTGGCTGAGGAAATTTCCAGGCACAGTGTTGAAAATGCCACCTGGCCTATTCCAGCTGCCTGCAATAAAATGAGAGTTATAAAGATAAGCTAAAGAATAAACAGTTAAATATAAAAGTGACAGGACTTGCTGAGTTTGAAAACAAAATGGCTTCTCATTCCCAGATGGCAAACAAATCTATTAAAAAATGGCTTCTGGGGGCGCCTAGGTGGCTCGGTCAGTTGAGTGTCCAAGTCTCGGTTTCAGCTCAGGTCATGATCTCATGGTTCGTGAGATCAATCCCGGTATTGGGCTCTGTGCTATTAGCAGAGAATCCTCTGCTTGGGATTCTCTCTCCCTGTCTCTCTGCTCCTCACCTGCTTGTGCACACGCATTCTCTCTCTCTCTCTCTCAAAACAAATAAATAATCTTTAAAAAAGAAGAAGGAAAAAATGGCTTATGGATCTGGTTCCAGTAAAGAGGGGGTGAGCAGAGTCTATAGTCTCCCTCCCACTGGCTACATTTAAAAACCCTAAACCGAATACCTGAAGCAACGAGGGAGGACTCTGAAGGGAAATCATAGCAGGGGGGTTGGGGAGGGAAATAAAAACTCCAAGAAAGATCAATAACATGGTGGGAAGTCTGGGGTGTTTTTCCTTCCACATCTCAGGGCAACCTGAAAATCAGAACAGCTTAAGTTGCACAGACAGAAAAAGACCCAAGAGAACCCCTTCTTTTCTGATCGAAAGAATAGGAAGGGGAGTCCATGCATGAGCGAGAAGAGAGAGTCACGAAGGAAACCCTCAGTTTTTGTTTCCTTCAGACCTGTCCTGCTTCCATAAAGCACTGAGACTTGTGGGTTTGGGGGAGGGGTTTGGGGAAGAGGCATGGGTCACTGTGGCCAGAGGGCAGACTATGACAGACCACATCACCAAAAGATGACCAGAATAGTATCTCCCATCCCACCTGCTCTTTTGACAGTGTGATCTTATCATCTCCCATTGAGAAGTAGAGTTCAGGGGCGCCTGGGTGGCTTAGTCGGTTAAGCGTCCGACTTTCGCTTAGGTCATGATCTCGCGGTTTGTGGGTTCGAGCCCCCCGTCGGGCTCTGTTCTGACTGCCAGCTCAGAGCCTGGAGCCTGTTTCAGTCTGTGACTCCCTCTCTCTCTGACCCTCCCCTGCTCACGCTGTCTCTCTCTCTGCTAGAAATAAATAAAAATTAAAAAAAAAATAAAAAAAAGAAGTAGAGTCCATATCTGTTCCCCTTAAATCTGGGTGGACCTTTGTGACTACCTCAGCCAACAGAATATGGCAAAAGTGATGCTATGTAACTTCCAAGGCTAGATTATAAAAGGCAACTCAGTTTCCTCCTGGTTTTTTCTTTGTACATGTGCTTGTGGAGCGCAGCTGGCAGGCTGTGCGGAAGCTCACAGCACTTGGAGAAGCCATGCGTGAGTGTTTCAACGGCTGCCCCAGCCAGCGTTCGCCTCAGATTCCAGCCCCGCCACCACTCCACTTCAACCACACGGGGGACTCCAAGCAAGAACGACCTACCAAAGCTAAATCAACCCCTACAATTGTATGAGGTAATAATAATAACCAGTTTTTATTGTTTTATGCCACTAAAGTTGGGGTGGTTCGTTATGTAGCAATAGGTAACTAGAACGGGGACCATAAAAACAACTGTCCGGGTTTCTTGTTCATCAGCTCCCGGACTTTCTTCAAGTCCATTGTCCTCTCTCGCACTTGGAACAGCCAACCCTGCATACTGATTGGCAAAGCTTTCCCGCCTTGTTGTTTTCACATCATGGTTTACACTTCTCGTCTTGATCTTTACTAGTTTATGCCTTCCTCGTGACTGGGAAACCCCATAGCCCAGACACTGACCTTAGGAATTGCCTCCAAGATCCACCCTCAAACTTCACCCTTCAGATGTGGGACCAGCCAAGCAGGAAGGAGGGCCTGTCACGACTTGGGGATAATAAGTCTAGATTGGTCAACAGCTTAGCAGCCCCTTGTGAAAGTGAGAAAGGGTAATGAGCATAATTATTGTAATTATCACACTACAGAAATCTAAAGAAATGTAGTAGAAAATACAGAATAAACAATAAATGGAAGAAAGACAGCCAGAAAAAGAGAAAGGAAATAAAAGGCAAATGACAAGAACATGGAAAAAATAGACACAGGGTCAGAAAAATAGTGAGGGAGAGATAAGGATCATGAGGCAAGAGACAGAAAATGAGGGTGGAGACCAAGCCCAGTGCCTGATGCTTGACAGGTGTGCCAAAAAGACCTGCTGAAGGCATATGGATGGTTGTGTGTGGGGCTCCGAGACAGCCATGGTGTTGTGCAAAAAATGTACTAGCACTTTACAGTATGTAATCCATACTTCATCAAAAAAGTCAACTAGAAGGAAAAAAAAAAGTCCTAACTGGACTAATGTGTACCGATCTTACATCTCTGCTGTCAGAACAGTAACAGTCAAGTAAGTTATTATCTATCCATAAGGCAAAACTATGACATTTGGGGATGGGACCTAAAATCTTGAGCGCATTAGAGAAAGAGACTTTATAAGGAAGACTGTGCTTTCAGTGGTATAGACAAGATTGATGGAACATACTGAATGTTGGAAGTTGGCTTCCTGACCTCTGTTAGGATGTTAATCATCTAAGGAATAAAGCATCCTATACCATTAAATAAATCATGCTGAAAGAAGATGGTAGTCACGACGGAGGTAGAGAAAAGCAATAACTAAGTAAGCAATATGGTAGAAACCAACAGTCTATAGAATGTGACTCCCCTTTACACAAAGACTCCAAACCAAAGACACATGTTCTTTCTTCTCTACATCCCTTGAATGAGAGGAAACTATTTATTCCACTGCTCTGAGATGGATTCCAAGAGAAGGTAACATAATCTGGCTTTACTGCTGGCAGCACCCTAGTTTGAGAGGGTTTTTGACAGAACATTCCAACCAGTGTGCTTGGACAAATGGGTCACAGGTGAGCCAAAATATTGAGGCCCTGATCTCTTGGGGTGGCCATGTGCAGCCCTATGCATTTATCCCAGGATGCAATATACAAATATTTTCTATCATTATGTTCTATATGTGTCCAGTGAGGTAGAGAAAGTTGAGAGACTGGGTTGTAGTTGAGTTTATTATTTATTGGTAGGGCCTTCGTGTAGGTAACTAGTCTATGCATAATCTACCTTGATTCCAAACTAGTTAGGGAGAAGGGAAATCCACTTCCAACTACTTTATCATCCACTTAGAGCCCTCCCTCCAACCTGGGATTTAATCCCAAATTCACATGGGGAGAAGGAGACTAAGGTCCAGGAGAAGGGTAATGTACTTGAGTAAAGGCCCATTTGTCACTGATCAGCAGAGTGACCTTGGGCAAATTACAAATATCATCTAATGAAATCCCTTCACTGCATCAGTGAGGAAGCTTAGATTGGGGTTAAATAGCTTGAAGTATCAAAGCTGTGGCTTGTGCTAACACTGAGACTAGAACCCCCATTCTCTCCAATGCCGGTATGAGGCTGCTATTGCCCTTGAACCAGACTACTGCCCTACATACCACAAGTAAATCACTCGTTTGAACAAAGGAAAAAAGCACCATGTCCACTATCACTGAGGGAAATCGGTCCAAGGAGACTGTCTGGCCACCAGGCAGGATGGTCAGAATGGGCAAAGGGCCTTGGCACGGTCATCACATTTAAAGATCAGAGTTCTGCTTTGCTGATCCAGAAACCCCAGAGTTGGTTGCATCATGAGAGGACAGACTCATACCAGCTTTCCCCAGAGGCCTGAAATACAAACCAGAACAGCAACTTATTACTTTATAAGGAGGACTAGGTCCTCCCGAAGACTATTTACTCCATCTTCAGCAGCCCCTCCCAACCACCCAGGGCCCTTCGGGGCTACCTGATGGGTGTGAAGTCAGAGCACGCCAAGCTCAGTGTAACCCGATGAAGCATCCTGCCCACAGTGGGGATTTGTGACTGCCACTTACCTCTCTCCCCTCACCCCCACTGCCGAATTCCCATGTCCAGCTCCTTGCTTGACAGGGTAGCTTTCAGCCATCTCTCTCCTCCTAACACTCATCCTTTCCCAGACAGAACAAACGGTAGTTTGACCTCACTCCCTGTCTTCTGATATTTCCTCTCTTAGTCCCAGAGGTTAACTTTGGTTTCCAAGGTGCGTCTTATTGTTACCCCATGCAGTGACAGCGGAATCTTGCCCAGCGCCTGATTTGGATTCTCATGGACCATATTTTGGGAAATCACGAAGGTTAACACACATTATAGTTGCTCATGTGATATTTTCAGCCCTATGGCACATGGGGCTGATTTTGCTGCACTGAAACACTTGAGCATCATTTCTCCATTTCTTCTCACCCCCACCTCCCTTAGTCCACTTTCCTTTTTTTTTTTTTCCTTCTTTTTTAATCTTTTGGCTACTTTTCTCCTCCATATTTATACATGGCATTCACGCACTGCTATTCGCTGTGCTGACAAACGGCCTCAATTCCTTGAGGAGATGAAATCCTTTCTTTTGCTGCAGAGCTCCACTGCCGGAGAGACTTGGCCATGAGACTTCCTGGAGCCTCAGTTTCCTCACCTGCAAAATGGTGACAGTCACTTTCGTCACCTGCCTTCTTCACAAGATTGCTGTGAAATTCAAATAAGATAATATAGCTAAAAATACTGTGAAAGCCTTGGCAAGCCACACAAACGTAAGGAAAACAGGCAGTAATTTGCAACACAAATAATTAGGCATTCATGTTCATTCATTTAAATGTGGCTTTGTTCCTTTCTTGTGTCTAATTAAATCAAGAAAAATGTCAGGTGTAAAATTCTTAGGGACCAGGATTATATTTTTGCAGGGTAAGAGAAATAAGCCCTCCAGTGCCTTGGAAATATAATTAATTTGGTTATCGGTGCTTTAGGATTAAAGCTCTGTCTGGAATTCTTATGGCTTTTAATCTTTCCAACGATTTTGATGCTAATGGAGGAAAGTTCAGCAAGGATGAATATTCTAAATATATATTACTTTGTTTAATGAGTATCTTCATTAATAGTTCTGGCTTGTCATGTGACTGGCTTTTTCAAAAGCAAGAGTAGGCGGATGGCAAGCAAACCCTGGTGCTTGCTTGGAGAAGAAAACTTAGAGACCCAAATAAGTAAATTTAATTAGAGATTTCACATGGGATGATTGCAGGATGCAGGCAAATTTCACCCTGCCACAGCAGGGAGGGATTTGTCCTGGGGTGTAGCATTTCCAGGGCCCTTGTTCGTAGGAGCCCCTTTCGCCTACTGCCTAGATGCTTTTGCAGCTGCTGTAAGGTGTAGAGATTTCATTTTCAACACAGAATATTCTAGAGCTCCTTTAATAACCTGCAGCTGTTTGACCACTCTCAGTGCAAGAGGTTGAATGTTGTGCATTGTCCCTGGAGCTACTTCAAAACCAAAGCAAAGTATTTTCCACTTACAAGAATCAGTGAGGGGCCACAGATGGGTGGAACTTTAAATATTTCTCAAGTGAAGCCCCAGACCTATAGAGTCAGTTTTGAATGTGAAAAGGAAGGGACCATAAGTTAGTAGAATTACTCTTAAAAAAAAAAAAAAAAAAAAAAAGCTGTTCTTGAGATGACAAAGCTCTCTGTTTAGAGCAGCCTTCGGCCCTCTTTCTGAATAAGGAAACACCTGCGCGCAGGGGGAGTGCAAAGCCCACATTCCCTCCAGGCAAAATGAGACAGAAAGGTTTGTGGATTTTTCTATGCTGTTATCCAATGGTCAACATCTGGAAGCAAATGCCTGACGAACAAGTGCTGTATGTAGAGGATAGACTATGAATTGTTAGCTGAATGAATTAATTAGCGAACACCATAAATTTAATACATTTTAAGGAGGATTTCTTTTATAAAACTTCATGTGTCTGGGTTCAAGTTTTTCCTTCAAATTCTAAAAATACATGGGTGCAAGGTTGTAACACCACTCTGGGGGGGGCTCCCAGAGATGGGGGAGGGGCTCCCAGAGACGGGGGAGGGTGGGGGTGTACCTGCCTGGCAAGCCAGTTTCAGTTGAAACAAACATGGCAAGTGAGATTAGTGGAGCCAATGGGCCGAGAGAGGCCCCTTCAGAGCTCCCTTATATCCTATGTCCTTTTCTATCCATGCATTTTAGGACGAGCCATTAGGCCCTGGATTACCGCTAGGCTGACATATTTTTTTTCTTTTTCAATTGTTCAGGATTGACCATACTAGAGTTGGTTACATTCCAAATACGTGCACCTAACACTAAGTATACAACAATGGTATTTAGTTGTGTTCTGGAGGAATACTGGGGTAATGGTTATAGATTCTAGAATTAGGAGAAGAAATAATGGGTATGATTGCCATTGTCTTCTAGGACCTATTCAACCCCTCTGTCTTGCTTTTGTTTCCGTCATACACATAGAATAGAAACAAAATATATCGAGGTCTTGTTTTTGCCCCTGGATAGTCATATTTATCCATTTAATTTTTGTCCTCCCAGATGAGACGCAGGTGGCAAGTGGCAACTTTCAGAAAAATATTTACTTTTCACTGAACCAAGATGACCTTGACTGAGGTGACCTTTGGGGCCTAGGATGCAAGGTTACAAGAGAATATCTGGTGCACAGAAATCCTACAGCTGACTCTTCTTCTCTCCTTATTTCAAAACCTGAGGCCCTTATTCAGAAGAAGAGACCCTGGGGTTTGTCATATTGTAATGTTCACAGGAAACCAGATGTGGGCCTGATAAAGCCAACTTCGCTGGGTTTTCTCTTGTGAGTGCTAGCTAGTATTTATGTTCCTTTAGTGTCACGCAGCCTACAGACACGGTGGTAGTAGAGCCTGCAGTGTCTCCAGAGCTGGACACCAGGATCCCATGAGCAAATGTCTTACCTCAGAGCTGTGACTCAGAGGCATGTGTAGAGTGCCTTCATCTTGATGCATTTGCCCAAGAGCCGAAGGGCAGCTCCTTCAACTATAAAAGGAGTGACAGTTGGGGATCTGTACTTGCAAGGTACACTGAAATGACATGGAAAAGAAAGGCAATGGGGCAGGGAAAAGGGAACATTGCTCCATGTACCCCCCTCCTCTGTTCCTAACCTCAGAGCCTCACCAAAATCACAGCCCATAACATTCTTTGGTCTCCTGGGGATGCCTCCTGCTTAAGGATGCCTTTGTTATGCTGAATGGTTGATCCAACCTGGAACCAGCTGCCTTTTCTTCTCTCCGCTTCTCTGATGTGTCTGAGCTGCTTTCCAGTGTGATCACTATGGTACCGATGGGACCCAACCACGTTGCTGTGCCTCTTTTTTCAGCTTCTCTTCATTACAAACTTTTTCCTCCCAACACTTTTGAGGGTGCAGTGCATACATGTACATGTGAATTCTTTGTTGATCGGAATCGAGAAGGGTGAAGCATCAAAGATGTCCCAGTTTTGAATATGCGATATCAACAGAGCTTTCAGTGTACCTCTACCAGAAAAAAGTGAGACTCTGTGCATTCCAGCCTTCATCACCTTCATAGTCCCTCCTTCCAGTCACTCCTGTGAGCTCAGATGGATGACCGGTCCTCGAAGACTGTCCTTGAGTGAAACTGAGAAACTAAGGTACGGTTTTTAAATGTGGACTTTCCTATTCAGGACTTCCCAAGCCATTCCTGTCCCACCCCACTTGGGGGAGTACGGATAGATTCACTTACTAAAACAGTGAGGCAAGTGCCCACAGCTGGCCAAGCTGAGCTGTTTCTGAAGCTCAGAGCAGCTGTGACTCATGCCTCCTACCGTCCGTTAACTTCTCACTCTGACTCCTGCAAACCCACTTATTTTCAAATTTGCTCAATAACCATGACATTCAAAGGCAGCCAGCTCCATGCACAAGATAACAAGAAAACACACAGTGAGAGCTGAAGGTCCACAGAAGAAATGATGACCACGGAATGAGAACTATTTTCTTGGACTGTGGGTAGTGAGAAATAGCTACTAATAAGATACAACAGCAAGTTTTAGGACATGCGCCGTCCTGCCCAATTAAGGGAATGCAGTTATCCTAACTGGTGACTTTCAGGAAGCCACACCAGATTTTAATTGAATTTGCAGGCTCCTGCATGATTAGGAACATAAAACTTTGAGTGCCCAAGGTGCTCAAGACTGAGCTGGTAAGAATGAGTTAAAATGGTTTTTGGCCATAAAGCAATGATGTTCAAACTTATTCTCCCTGGGACACTTTCAGGACCTGTTGCCAAAGTCACAAAAGGAAAGTTTAAAAAATAAATTCAGAGAAGGTTCTAGTCTTTCCGGCAGGATTCAACTGCCAGTGCAATAAAAAATGCAATGAATGCATAAAGCAGATTTGTAGCTGCATTTAAGAGACACTTTGGAGAAGAAATTGCAAAAAGAAACCATCAGTTTGGTGCAGGGTCACCAAGTAGCAAGCAGCATCAGCTCCTCCCATCCTTCCAGATGATACCATGAATTTAAAGGGATCTTAGTTATACCTCCATTTCTGAGTTTACATCCTACATCTGCCTATATGCAGTCAGCGTCCAAGGACTCCAGAAGCCTCCAATACTTTGCAAAGAGGAAATACTGAACAGATTCATTCAACAAATATCTGTTGAGTGCCCACCATGTTTCAGCACACAGACACACGACTTATGCTAACAATGGTTGGTGTGGGTACCAGCCCCATAAATTTAACCATTGGACTCTTCATGGGAACCCCAAAGATACATATTCAACATGAACCCAAATTAAAACTATCACTCATTTTCTATGTTGTGGATTTTTTTTTTTTTAGGTCTTTGCATTAAAAGTTAGGTCAACATGGACTACAGCCTTTCACTTTACACTGAGGTCTGGACGCCTAGATGCAAGTCTCAGCAGAAGGCTCACCGAGATGTCTGTCAGAGCAGCTCTGCAAGCTCATATTTAAACCTGAACTCATTGTCTTCACTCCAAATCTGTATGTCAGCTGGTGGCAGTCAGTCACCGAAATCCAAACCTGTGAATCACTCTTGGCTCCTTCTACTCCCTCACTTCCAAGATCCAAGCAATCATTACATCACATTACTGCAACCTTTTAAGGATTACTCAAAAATCGTATGTGATCTCTTCTGTAGTCAGCATACTAGGCATTCACAGATGGGTACTACTATTACCACCCGTTTTACAGATGAACAAACAGAACTAAAGAGGTGAAATAAGTTGCCTAAGGTCACTCAATAGTATATGGCAAAGCCAATGTTCAAGCTTAAGTCCCTCCCATTCCACAGACCAGGAGTCTAAGCCCTATGCCTCTAATTTAGCAATCATTGCCTTGGTTTAAGCTTTATCTCTCCTTCTGTCCTCTTACTGTCTCTCTTCACTCTTTTCTTTCCCCAATTCCTTTTTATCTTCATTATATACTTTTTATTTTTTTAAATGTTTTATTTATTTCTAGGAAAGAGAAAGACAGCGTGAGCAGGGGAGGGTCAGAGAGAGAGGGAATCACAGACTGAAACAGGCTCCAGGCTCTGAGCCGGCAGTCAGCACAGAGCCCGACACGGGGCTCGAACCCACGAACCGCAAGATCATGACCTAAGAGAAAGTCGGACGCTTAACCAACTAAGCCACCCAGGCGCCCCCATTATACACTTTTTAAAAGTCAAGTAAATAAAGGTATAATATGTAAAAATAAAATCTACTCCTCTTTAGTACAGTTTTAACGACAAATCCAATTTCTTTAATAATAGAAGACTGTTCAGGTTATCTGTTTCTTCTTGAGTGAGCTTTAATAGTTTGGGTTTTTTTAACCAATAAATGTGTCCATTATATCTTTCAAAGTTATTGGCATAAAGTTGATGACAATATTTCTTTCTTATCCTTTTGATATCTGTAGAATTTGTAGTGATGCTCCTCTTTCACTCTTAATATTGCTCATTCATACGTTTGTTGTATTTCTTCTTCTTTATCAGTCCAGCTAGAGGTTTTATCAACTTTATGGACTTTTTCAAAGAAACAGTTTTTTGTTTTATTTATTTCCTCTACCCCCACCCACCCTGTTTTCTAAGAACATTGATTTCTGCTCTTATTTTTATTATTTCTTTTCTTTTGCTTGCTTTGGACTTAATTTGTTCTTGTTCATTAGGTTTTGTCTTAGGGTGAAAGCTTAGGTTAATAATTTGAGAACTTCCTTCCCCAAATAAGCTTTTAATGCCATAAAATTCCCTGTAGCCCCTGCTTTACCTGTATCATAGAAATTTGATATGTCATATAAACCCATTCATATTATAATTTGGTTATGATTTTAATTAGTTGATTGGATTATAATATTTCCTCATTTTCCTTGTGATTTCTTCTTTAACATAGGTTATTTAGACAGATGTTGACTAATATCCAGATATATGAACTTTTTCCAGATATCTTTGTTATTGATTCATAGTTGAATTTTATGTGATAAGAAAACTTACCTTGTATGAATTTCTTCATTCCATGCTTTTCTCCTCAAAAGTACACTCTCAATGAAGAATATCTCTCCACATTGCCATGGAGTGATCCCCAGAATACAGTGTGAAAAAAGCAAGGTAGAAATACAACTTGTATATGTTTTCTTTAATTAAAAATTTTTTTAATTAAATTTTTTTTAATTTTTAAAAATATTTATTCATACAGAGTGTGAATGAGGGAAGGGCAGAGAGGGAGTGAGACACAGAATCTAAAAGCAGGCTCCAGGCTCTGCACTGTCAGCACAGAGCCTCATACAGGGCTCAGACTCATGAACTGTGAGATCATGATCTCAGCCAAAGTTGGACGCTTAACTGACTGAGCCACCCAGACACCCTCAGCTTGTATATGTTTTTAAGTGGATGGATAAACCACAACATCAATAAACAAAATGATTCCCTATAGAATAGAATGAGGGAACCGCTTAGAAGTGAAGAGTAGAAATTAAATTTCTTCAAATATAACTTGTTTTGTAGGTTTTACTTTAGAAACAAGACTATAAAACAAGATTGAATTAGAATAAGAGGGAAAAAATACAATTCTTAAAATAAAAAACAATATGATCACAAAATCATATGGACTAGCAAAATGGTTTTTCCACAGCTTTGTATTTGCTTATAAAAATAAATAAGGGCTCTCTTTAAGCCTTCTTAAAAGAAGCATGTGCTGTAACTTGATCAACTAGTTTTTGTCTGAGAGCCAGAGTATAAAGAGGAAAATATACACCCTAAATCTTATATATAGATATATATTTTTTTAATGTTTATATATATTTTTGAGAGAGAGAGAGAGAGAGAGAGAGAGTGCAAGTTGAGGAGGGCAGAGAGAGGGAGAGACACAGAATCCAAAGCAGGTTCCAGGCTCTGAGCTGTCAGCACAGAGCCCATCCCAGGGCTTGAACTCATGGACTGTGAGATCATGACCCAAGCTGAAGTCAGACGCTCAACTGACTGAGTCACCCAAGTAGCCCTAAACCCTAAATCTTAAAGAAGACATTTTGTAATGAGAAATACCTATTTTCTCATCCTTCTCTTGAATAAAAATTGTAAATTTCTATTTTTTGTAAAGAAAGTAAGTCTAACTATATCATTTCTCTAAAAAACCCTCAAGGACACCCCACTGCTAACTTGAATAAGTATGATACACATGCCCTTGGTGGTATATGAGATGACTATCAGACATCCATGGATAAGTATTTTCTAAATTTTTACCTGTAATCCACTTATTGTAAAGTGCCCTAGAAAAACAAAACTAGCATGACAAAACTGACTTCAGGAACATTAAACTAAGTGAGATTAAGTAAAAAGTGAGCTGATTTTAATATTTAATAAATACTTTTAACAGAGACAACATGGATATGGCTAAAAACTTGAAAAGCTTGGGGGAAAAAGAAGGCGTTTTGGAAACAGTGGTTAACAAGATGAAATTCAAGTTTTTCCACATGGCACATGGGTACTTATCTCTCCAACCTCATTTCTTGCCACTTCTTGCCCAGCATTTTATGCCTCAGTAACGAACACCAAATATAAGTGGTTTTCCACTCTCCAAACTATGTCTGGCCTTTCCCTGTCTAACCTTTCCTTCTCAACCACCATCCCAGATTAGCCTTTCAAACAGCCTTCAGGCAGATTGTACGTCTATACTTCTGTTATAACTGCACCTACCCACAGTGTATGGTAAGGAGGTCTTTGTATGTTTTTAACCCACAGGATTATGAGCTCCTGAGGGCAAGGATTGTTTTATTCATCTTTGTATCCCCAGTGCTAGCACAGTGATTATTAACTCAAAATTGTCTTGCATAAAACCTAGAGTCAGCATGGATATGCTTAGTCATAAAATGGTAGTGCTTTTATTGAATCTCTCCTACGTGTAAGGCAGCGTAACAGACTATTGAGATCAAAGTAGAATAAAAATAAACCCCTTTAGGTGGCTTATAATGATCTCATTTAATCCCCAGAATGCTTTTATGAGTCAGGAATTATTCTCTATCTTACAGATGAGAAATTTGAGGCTCAGAGTAACAGCAATATAACATAATGGTTAGAAGAATAAGGTCTGGGGGCGCCTGGGTGGCTTAGTCGGTTAAGCGTCCGACTTTCGCTTAGGTCATGATCTCGCGGTTCCTGGGTTCGAGCCCCGCAGCGGGCTCTGTGCTGACTGCCAGGTCAGAGCCTGGAGCCTGTTTCAGAGTCTGTGATTCTTTCTCTCTCTGACCCTCCCCTGCTCACGCTGTCTCTCTCTCTCTCCTAGAAATAAATAAAAACATTAAAAAAAAAAAAAGAATAGGGTCTGCCTTTAAAAAGCCTATATACAAATCCATTTAATAGCTCTGAATGGGTTAGTCAACCTCTCCAAATCTGGGTTTCCTCTTCTGTGAAATGGAATAATAAGAACAATATCTATCCCTTAGGGTTGATTTCAGAATTAAATGAGATGGTGTTGATAAGGAAGCTTGAACAGTATATATATATACATATAGTAAACCTAGGTATATATATCACATTTCAAAATGTGTATCTATCTCTATATATCACAATAACTATAACATAATATAAAAAAGACTTGTGGTGTGGCTTCATGGTCTGCCTCAATAATAGAAGATGTAAATAAATTATAGCCACAAATAATTTAAAAGCAACTTAAATCTTTGTATCATCTTCTGAAAATGACACAGAGGATTTCATCCATAACACATAATAAAATGTAATATTCTCCCCATCTAGCATGAATCTGCCCAAAACCCTACTGATCAAAGCATGTAACTACCTCCAATCTTTGTCTCCCAGTGTCTTAAGCTTTCCCCAACCCCCAAAGAAAACAAAACAAAACTCTCTCTTCAAACGCAGCCCATGCTGGCTCTTTTTCTTTCGGCCTCTCTCACTTCTCTGCCAAATCCATTCTTTCCCCCAAGTAACTTTCTGCCCTTTCCACTGTAAATCAATTTTGCTGTGAATCTAAAACGGTTCTAAAAAATAAAGTCTATATTTTTAAAAAGTCCTCAGAGCTTTCTCAGTGTATAGGCTGCATCACAGTTCTTTTGGTGTGGTCTGGGCAAAACTGGCTATGTTGTTCAGTAGAGGAAGAAAATATGAATGGCTAGCATTTCTTGGACATTTCTCAT
Source organism: Hyaena hyaena (assembly GCF_003009895.1). Lineage (NCBI taxonomy): Eukaryota > Metazoa > Chordata > Mammalia > Carnivora > Hyaenidae > Hyaena > Hyaena hyaena. The sequence continues at coordinate 688,826 of NW_024081100.1, read as the reverse complement.
ACAACGAACATCGTTCTGAGTATTTCATACATTATCTTGCTTAGTCTGGACCCCCCACACCTCTTAGTTTTACCCTGATCTGTCATCTAGGGTCCAGTTACCAAGATGGCAAGGAAAAAGCTCTACCCTCATTGGGCAGGAGAGGAGACCCTATAAATATGTTACCTTTTCTTTCCATGTGTCATTAAGTTACCCTCCCCAAATCACATGCTTAGTAACGGAGGAGGTAGCATTTCTCTCTGACTCCAAAGCCCACAGTCTTTGCAAAGCCCATGAGGATAAGACACTAGATTGCTAAAAGCAGAGTTGCCTCAAACAGTACTAATGGTGCACAGACCAGTGGCTGCCAGAGGTGAGTGTGACTACAAGGAGGTAGCACAGGAAATTCCATGCGGTACTTCAACTGCTCAGCATCCTGTGATAGTGGTTACCTAAGTGGACATGGGTTAAGACTGATTGAATGTATTCCCCCAAAAAAGCCCATTTCACTCTGAGATGATTGAAGAAGAAGAGGAGGAGGAAGGGGAGGAGGGGGAGGAGCAGAGGATGAGGAAGAGGAGAGGGGGAGAAGAGGGGAGGGGACAAAGCAAAGTTGTTTCAACACTTGGACAATCTCTCTCCTCCAATGTGAATAAAATTGAAACCGACCCCAAATCAGAAAGGGAAAAGTCTAGGCTGTCTCTCCTTTAGAGGAGAGTCTCACACAAGATCACATTGTGACACGCAAAGACTCCTTTTACCTCCCACTTTCCTACTGAGCATCTGCGCCCCTCGCTGGATGCTCCCCCTCCGAGCCGTGCTGCCCGCCTCCCAAGCGCACAGGACCTGCCACGGGCACCATCCAGGCCCACGGCCTTGGGACTCCTGCCTGAGGCAGCTCTGCCCGGTCCCCAGCTAGAGCCCCGATCTACTTACCAGCCATCATTTCCTGGACCTGAGCTTCCGCCCACAGCTGGTTGCCATGGCTTTGCCATGCCCACCAAATGGAGGTGTTAATAACCAAGAATGATGGAATAGGATAGAAGTATCCATCAGGGATAGACAGATCATGGGGAGACTGGGGCAGAGAAGATTTCACAACATTCCACTCATTCCTTGTAGGTCCTGCCCATTCTGGCTTTGAAATATAAACAAGCCACCACGGAAAGATGTTATTCCTTTTCTTAAAAGTCTTCAGAATAGTCAGGGAGGCTGTATGAGGGGGGTAGGGACAGAGGTCTATGAGAACTGTCTGTACCTTCTGCTCAATTTTGCTGTGAACATGAAAATGCTCTAAAAAATAAAGTCTATTTAAAAAAGAAGTCTTCAGAGCCTTCTCAGTATATATGTTGCATCGTAATTCTTCAGCTAGTCTGGGGAAAACTGACTTGATTACTCAGTAGAGTAATAATAAAGTGCTAACAGCTAGGATTTGGGGAACTTTTATCTTATGACAAGCTGAGTGTTTCACATGTATTTTCTTGTTTCATTCTCTAACAATCCTAAGAGGTAGATACTTTTTTTTTTTTTTAACATTTATTCATTTTTGAGAGACAAAAAGAGATAAGAGTGCGAGCAGGGGAGGGGCAGAGAGAGAGGGAGACACAGAATCTGAAGCAGGCTCCAGGCTCTGAGCTGTCAGCACAAAGCCAGAAGCAGGATTCGAACTCACAAACCGTGAGTTCATGACCTGAGCCGAGGTTGGATGCTTAGGCGCCCTAGGGATAGATACTATCATTGTCTCCGTTTTACAGTGAAGAAATGGAGGCAAAAGAGGTCAGGGCCATGTGCTGTGGCAGACATGGAGATGTGCTACCCAGGTGCCTGGTCGTGTGGCTCACCTGTCGGGGGACGGAGCAGAGCAGTCAGCCTTCTGCTGTCACAGATGTAGGTCAGTTTATAAAGGCCTGGCCATTTCAGCTCAGTGAAGGACACTGACAGTCCAGAGCTCCCTGCGGGGGTGACTGGGGCTATGTCAGACCTGCGTCCCCTTCCTACCCCTTTCTCCACCCAGCCCTGCCTCTGCCGAGCTTTCATAAGTGCTGATCCTCAATAAACATCCTTACCCCAAACTCTGTATCACCATCGTTTTAGGAGGACTCAACCTACAACAGTGGCCAGAGGTCACTCGGCAGCTGAGTGGTGACACGGGTCAAACCCTGACAGTGATGCTCTTAAGCCCTGTCATGCGCTGCTTCTGAATATGAAAACAAACATAGAACGTCAATAGCAATGGTTGAAACCATTACCTGGAATAGCGGAAGCTTTGCTTTTAATTCTTTATAATGGCTTTATTGAGATATAATTCACATAATATGCAATTCACTTTTCTACTATACACCAAGTGTTTTTAGTATATTCACAAAGCTGTGCAAACATCACGACCACCTAATTCCAAAACATTTCATCACCTCCAAAAGAAACTCTTTTTTCATAAGCAATCACTCCCCATTTTCTTTATTTGGTCCCCCTAAACAATAATTTATGTAGTTAATCTGTTTTTGTGGGTTAGGATATCTGTTTACTATCATCAAAGGTACACACTTTGCTAATTTGACTCTCTTTTAAAGTATCAAAGCCATAAACATGTTCATATTTTGCTCCATAGTCTCACTCTTGGGAATTTATTCTTTTAAAAAATTAGACAAGATGGGGGGGGTATATCAAACTTTTTGCTGCAGTTTACTTTATACAACAACAACAACTTTGTCCATTGTGGGGAATGGTGAACTAAATCATGGCACTTGAACAAAATGGAATGTTATGCATCCACTAAAGACCAAAGAGCAACAAGGAGAATGTCTGGTATAATACTAACCATAGAGGCAGAATGAAAAATTATATCTACAACTATGTGAAACAAGTACATATGGATAAAGATCAAAAGGAAATGGGGAAAAATGAAACAGTTGCTACAACAGGATGTTGGAACTGTGAATTATTTTTATTCTTCTGAGTTCCTTTATTATGTCAACATGTGGCCCTTACAATAAATTAGAACTGGAGGGAAATATGTATATATCTACTCTTGCCAGTGAAACTTTTCATTCAGAAGGGGTGTGGCTTACCATACAATTCTCACTAAGAGCAAAGACTTTGATTAGCATTAATATGGTAAATATTTTTTATTATTTTATTGTTAATCTATTTGTATCTTTGCATTTGAAGTGTGGTTCTTGTAGGTAGCATACAACTGAATCCAAATTAGCATGACCCGAAACAAATTCTACTTTATCCACTCTGAAAACCTCTCTGTTAAATTTAGACCATTTACATTTAACTTGATTACTTACGTGGTTATGTTCATATTTATCTTTTCTCTATGTTTTCAATTTATCCCATCAGTTTTCCCCTTTTCTTTCTTCAGGCTTCTTTTAATTTTAGTAAGTATTTTTTATGATTTCATTTGATCTGCTTTGCTAGTTCATTAGCTATAACTCTTTTATTATTTTTGTGGTTGCTTTAGACGTCTTAACTTTTTTTTTTTTAATATATTTTTAAATTTATTTCTAGGAGAGAGAGAGAGAGAGAGAGACAGCGTGAGCAGGGGAGGGTCAGAGAGAGAGGGAGTCACAGACTGAAACAGGCTCCAGGCTCTGAGCTGGCAGTCAGCACAGAGCCCGACGAGGGGCTCGAACCCACGAACCGCGAGATCATGACCTGAGCGAAAGCACCCAGGCGCCCCTAGACGTCTTAACTTACCGCCCTCTGTCTTCAAGTGATATTATACCATCTTATATATAGGAATCTAAAAATAACATACTTCCATGTCTCCCCTCCTACTCTTTTTGCCATTATTATCACACAGTTTAGTTTTATATATGTAGCCCTATATTACCGTTATTTTTAATAGTCAGTTATCTTTTGATAAGGTTTAAATACTCTTAAAAATCTTATATATTTACCCATGTAGTTTCCATGTCTGGTGCTCTTCCTGTCTTTGCTTAGATCCATTTTTCCAACTGTTATCATTCATCTGCCTTCTCTTTGAAAGACCTATCCTTACTGTTTCTTGTGGTGTGAGCCTGCTGGTGATGATTCTTTCAGCCTTGTATATCGGAAAACAATCTTTGTCACACTTTCATATTTTAAAGATAGATTTGCCAGGTACAGAATTCCAGGCAATCTTAAAAAAATTTTTCTTTGTTACCTTAAAAATGGTGCTCCACTTCTTTATCACTTGCATTATTTCTGGCAAGAAATATATTGTCACCCGTGTCTTTGCTCTACTGTATGTAACATGTCTCTTTTTTCTCTACTTGTTTTTAAGATTATCTTATTAGTAGTTTTGAGCTGTCTGGTCGTGATGTGCTTTGATGTGATTTTCATCATATTTCTTGTGCTTGGACTTGCTGAGTGTTTTGAAACTATCAGTTTATAGTTTTCATTAAACTTGAAAAAACTTTGGTTACTATTATTTCTTCCAAAAATGTTTTTCTGTCCAGTCCTCTCTTCCAATTACATATATGTTAGGTCATTTGCACAGTTCACTGATACTCTATTAATTTTTATGATTATTCCCTTTTATTAGTGTTTCATTATTGTTATGTCTTCAAGTTCACTAATCTGTATTTTTACAGTGTCTAATCTACTACTGATCTCATCCTGTATATTTTCCATCTTTGACATTGTAGTTTTCATCTCTATAAGTATTGGGGTATATTTATAGCTTCCATATTTCTTTTTAACTTTTGAACATATAGAATAGACTCATAATAATCATGTTCAAGTCTTTAATAATTCTAACATCTGTGTCAAGTAGCACATAATTGGGTCAAAATTCTACTTTATCCATTCAGAAAATCTCTATGTTAAATTTAGATAATTTACATTTGATTTGATTACAAATATGGTTAGGACTGATTCTGACCAATTCATTTATTTCCTTATGATGAACAGTATTTTCTTGCTTCTTTTCTTTCCTGGTTATTTTTTTTTTTTTAAGTTTATTTATTTTGAGAGCGAGAGAGTGTGTATGAGCAGGGGAGGGGCACAGAGAGAGGGAGGAGAGAGAATCCTAAGCAGGCTCTGCGCTGATGTGGGGCTCAAACTCGCAAACCGTGAGATCATGACCTGAGCAAGACTTGGATACTTAACCGACTAAGCCACCCAGGCACTCCTTTCCTAGTTGTTTTTTATTGGATACCAGACATTATGTATTTTTCCTTGAAGGGTGCCAGATATTTTTGTATTCCTATAATGATTCTTGAGCTTTGTCTTAGGATATTAAGTTACTTGGCAATGATTTGATCTTTCTGGATCTTGCTTTTAAGATATGTTAGGCAAAATGTAGCATCTATGGCTAATTAGTCTCATTACGGAGGCAAAAACTTCTGAGTACTATACTAAATGCCATGTGAATCTTGTGTTCCACTCTGGCTGAGGGAAAAGGCACCATTCCCAGCACCGTGTGAGCACCAGACCCTGTTTCTGCTAATTCTTTTAAAGGGACCATGTGCTGGTGATGATCATTCCGCTAATGATATTTGGAATTCTCTCTCTGTGGCTCTCTCTGCTCCAATATTTTGTTCTGTGACGTCTGGACACCTTGGTCTCCCTAGACTCTCATCTCCACCTCCTCAATTCAGGGGCCCCACCAGGCTCTGTCCCCTTTCCTGTGCTGAGGCCCCCAGATTCTCTCAAAGCAGAAAGCTGCAGCAGTCATGGGGCTCATAACTTTTCGTTGCCTGTTGTCCAAAGTCTTTCAAGCCGCTCTCATGTATTTTGCCCAGTTTTAAATTGTTTCACATAGGAAAGTAAATACGGTCAACCTCGGCTGGAAGTGAAAGTTTCTATTCTTGCTACTTTTGTTCCTGAAAGTGTCCATAAATTAAACAAATTAAGAAAAAAAAGGAAAGGGAAAAAAAGTTCCTTGGAAGAGTATCCACTTCATTCCTTCCCATGCTTTCTCAAATCCATTCCAGCGTCTTGTCCCCACCATTGTGGAAACCATGCTCTTCAATGACCTCCAAAGCACAACGATCAGTCTTCCTTCTGCTCACCCTCAGCTCGTGATCAGTTCATCACTCCCTCCATCTTGAAACATTTTTTTTCCCCTTTTACATCCAAGATACCAAACGTGCTCTCTTGGTTTTATGACTATCAGCCTCTCTTTAGTTCGCTCCTCTTCCATTTTCCTACATTTAAAAGAGCACCCCATAATCCGTCTTTAGGACTTATCTTTTGTTCACTCACACTCCTTCATTTATTTCATGTAGTCCCAAGACATTGAATAACATCTGTACAATCACTTTTATTTCAACTCTGATCTCTTTCAGACTTATGTATAGGTTTTTATTTGACATTTTCATAAGGATTTGTAATAGATTTCTAAAACTTAGCATGTCCAGGGGCGCCTGGGTGGCTCAGTTGCTTGGGAATCCAACTTTGGCTCAGGTTATGATCTTGCAGTTTGTGGGTTCAAGCTCCATGTTGGGCTCGGTGCTGACAGCTTGGAGTCGGGAACCTGTTTTGGGTTCTGTCTATCTCTCTCTCTCAGCCCCTTCCCTGCTTTGGCTCTCTCCCTCAAAAGTAAATAAACATTAAACAAAAAAATTTTTTAACTTAGCATGTCCAAAAGCAACTTCTCGATTTTTGTCCACTAGCCTACTCTCTTTCCTCAGTAAATGGCAACAGGGTTCACTTAGTTATCTAGGTCAAAATTTTTAATTACCCTTAAGTTTTTCTCTTTTGCTCATACCCCATATCCAATTCATTTGCAATCTCAGGGACTCATATCTTAAAAATTCAATGACTTCTTATCAGTTCTATGACTAATACCCTGTTCCAAGCCAATATCATCCTTCACCTAAACTACTAAAGTAATCTTTTAACTGATTTCTCGACAATATGTTCTCTGCAAACAGTCATTGTGTTACTTTTAAAACATAAGTCATCCCACTTGTGGTTTTTTTCTGGCAGAAGTTGATGAGGTGATTCTAAAATTCATATGGAATCTCAAAAAACTTTAAATAGCCAAAAATGTCTTGAAAAAGAAGAACAACATTGGAAGACTCACATTTTCCAATTTCAAAACATACTACAATGCTACAGTGTTCAAGATTGTATGGTACTGGCATAAAGATAAACACATAGCTCTAAGGAATAGAATAAGAATCCAGAAATAAACCCACACATCCATGATCAATTGATTTTCAACAAGGGTAGTAAGATAATGCAATGAAGGAAATAGCTTTTTAAACAAATTATTCTGGGATAACTGGATATCTACATTCACAAGTGCACTTGGACCTTGTCTCACACCATTATCAAAAATTAACTCAAAATGGCCAAAGATCTAAATAAAGAACTAAAACTTTAAAACTCTTATTAGAAGGAAACGTAGATGTAAATCTTCATGATCTTGGGTTAGGTAATGTCCTTTTAAATAGGATACCTAAAGCACAAGCAGACAAAGAAAAAATAAATTGAACTTAATCAAAATAAAAAACTTTTTGTGTTTCAGTATAGGTACTATATCAAGGCAGTGAAAAGCCAACCTTGATAGTATGAATGGGGATGGGGCAGGACCTGACACGTATCTGATCAGGGTCTAGTATTGAGAAACTATAAAGAACTCTTATGACCATAAATAGTAAAAATACACAATCCAATTAAAAAGCCAAGAAAACATGCTAAATGAGGGGCGCCTGGGTGGCTCAGTCGGTTAAGCATCTGACTTCGGTTCAGGTCATGATCTTGCAGTTTGTGGGTTCGAGCCCCGCATCGGACTCTGTGCTGACAGCTACCTCAGAGCCTGGAGCCTGTTTCAGATTCTGTGTGTCCCTCTCTCTCTGACCCTCCCCTGCTCATGCTGTCTCTCTCTCTGTCTCAGAAATAAATAAAACATTAAAAAGTTAAAAAAAAAGAAAATATGCTAAATGAGAAAGAAATCTGACAAAAAAGACCACACATTGTATGATGCCATTTGTGTCTGAAATATTCAAAATTGGTAAACCCATAAAGACAGGAAGCAGATTAGGGCTTTCAAGGGTCTGGGGAGAAGAATAGGGAGTGACTGCTAAAAGGTCTCTTTTTGGGGGGGGTGGTCATGAAATGCTCTGAAGTGGTGTGAAGTTTGCACAGTCCTGTGAATACATGAAAACCATGGAGTTGTACACTTTTTAAAGCGTAAATTTTACACTATATGAAATATTTCCCAACAAAAACAACAATATGTAAACCAGATCCTGTTACTCTCCTGCATGAAACCCTCCAATGATTTCCCATCACAGTTAAAATAAAATCCAAAGTCCTTAGCCAGCAGTACCACGTGTGATCGGGCCCTTGGTTTCCTCCGCAAAGCCTATGCACATCACTAGTACCATCTCTCATGTGTGCTAGCCACGCCCTCTAACCTGATGTTCCTTGGCCCTCCCCGGCCCAGGGCCCTTGGACTTACTATTTCGTTGCTTGAAAAGTTCTTCTCCAGGAAGTGAGTATGGCTCCCTTCCTCGTGTTATTCTGGAACCTACTCACTATCTCTAGAAGACCATCCCTGGCCATCCTGTCTAAATAATAGTACTGTCATTTCCTAGCTCTTTATCTGAGATGATTTGCCTTCCCAGCACTTACCATTGTCTGTCATTCTGTAATTTGTCCATTTGTTTTCTGTTTCTCAGTAGTTACTAGAATGTGAAATTTATGAGGGAAGGGACTTTTTTAAATGCCTTGTTGTTCTTTGTTATATTCCCATATCTATTTTCTGTGTCTGGCACCTAATATGTATGGAGAACTTATTTACTAAGTTAAAAATTTTTTAATGTTTTATTTATTTTTGAGAGAGAGACAGTGTGAGCAGAGGAGGGTCAGAGAGAGAGGGAGACACAGAATCCAAAGACAGGCTCCAGGCTCTGAACTAGCTGTCAGCACAGAGCCCGATGCGGGGCTCAAACCTACGACGAACCATGAGATCATGACCTGAGCCGAAGCTGATGCTCAACAGACTGAGCCACCCAGGCGCCCCTAAGTTAAATAATGAAAAGAATGTGCTGGGGGGGGGGGGGTTTAAGAATATTTTAAATAAAAAATGACTTCAATTGCTTCTTCTTTCTATGGTAGCATGGTATAATTCATATTAGTTAGAAAATAAAGCTCACATTCACTTAAGACAGAAAGGGAAGAAAAGATTCAAAATTTCAAAACGTTTGTCGGTACTAAGGGGCAATGTCCTAAGACTCTTGATTAGTAGGTCATATTAATGTGATTTTGGATATGCAAAGGTAAAGTCCAAAACTGAGATGGAAGTATAGGGCTAAACTGCTCTGTTGATAAAGAATAAAGGAGCCCTGGTGACTCGGTCGGTTGAGCATCCAACTCTTGATTTTGGCCTATGTCATGATCTCACGGTTCATGGGTTCAAGCCCTGTGTGGGGGTTCTGTGCTGACAGTGTAGAGCTTGCTTGGGATTCTCTCTCTCCCCCTCTCTCTGCCCCTCCCCTTCTTGCACACAGGCTCTTTCTCTCTCAAAATTAAAAGAAGGAAAAAAAAAGAATAAAATATCATTTCCTTGGAGAGTTCGAAGGAAAAGCAGCTAAAGAAATAAAAATTTGAGTGGGGGGGGGGCTGGATGGCTCAGTCGGTTAAGCGTCTGACTTCAGCTCAGGTCATGATCTCACTGTTCATGGGTTCAAGCACTGTGTAGGGCTCAGTGCTGAGGCTCAGAGGCTGGAGCCTGCTTTGGATTCTGTGTCTCCCTTTCTCTCTGACCCTCCCCGGTTTGTGCTCTGTGTCTCTGTGTCAAAAATAAATAAACTTTAAAATAAACAAATCAATAAAAACTAGGCCTCCACATACTTGGGAAAGATAGGGGGGCCATGCTATACGGGAGAAGGCAAGAGCTGGAGAATAGGATGCCTGGTGAGAATCTGACAATGTAAAGCACAGCTTCCCTCCACAGAGGCTGGGAGAGAGAGTGACATGAGAACAAGAACTCAGGACCAGGGCGCTCCCTGGAAAGTGGCAGGAATCTTGGGAACTCATCCTAATTTTACTCAAAAAGTGACCACAGCTGTTGAATCTCAGGAATGAAAAGAACAATGTATAAATATAACCTCAATTACCCTCCTTTCCACCTTTTAAGAAACTTGATGGAAACAAGTAATTAAGGTCTCCCCTTTAGGAAAAAACCACAGCTTGGTGTGCATCATGCCCCCTGGGGGGTATGCAGTCAAAGGTGGGAGGCTGTGCAACAATGTTAACAGAACCTGAGGTTTCCTACTCTGCTCAGGGCTTTATCTGAGAGGATGCAGCTTTGAACGTCTCACCACTAAAACAAAGTCAAGTGTTGCAGTCTTACTCAATCTTATCCTAGGCTATTCCTACTAGCAAAGGATTTATTAAGATATTCTATTGTTTTGGATAGGACATCAATTAGTCATATTTGACACTGAATTAAATTGACAATTACTCTTAATTAAAAAATAATACCGTTAAAAGTACTGCTTTAATTATTATGAACATGTCTAAAACAAAATGCACAGGAGAGCAAAGAGTAATCCTATTTAAATCAATGTTGTCGGGGGTTTTTTCCCATTTGGGAAAGAGAGCACAGAATAGCATCCTTTTATGACCCACCCCTAACATTTAGATCCAAAATTATCTCGTAATCTTGAAGAAAGGTCGAGGTGACCACTCTGACACACCAAAGTCCAGCCATCCTGAGTTAAATGACACTCCAAAAATGATACTCCGAGTTTTACAGTCCTATCTACGTGAAGAAATAAATGGCCTTGGGTCAAAACAAGATTTGCTGAAAGCATCGATCACTCAGAAACATGGCTCTCTCCCATTTATTTCTTATAACAACAGAGCAAAGCAGAAATCAAACAGCAAAACAGCTCAAATACTGCAGCTAACTGTCTATTTTTTCCACACTCTGCCCACACCTCAAACAAACATGACACATTATAACTAGCTACAGTCAGGTACTACAGGAAACAGCAAGGCCAAAAGAAAAACCTCAAACATCCGGCCTTCAGCTTTCTTCTACATGAAATCTACTTTGCTTCATGACTATAAACGTTGCCTTATAAGAAGTTAAAATCAGACATGATGTCATAGAAGGACCAGGTCCACACTATCTTTTTCAAAATTAGTATTTCTCTGAAAAGCACACAGCTCACCTATCGAAAAAAAATTATGTTTTAGCAGAGGAGCCCAAAACTGAAAATTCTGTTTGTATCACTACGTAGGCAACAAGACATGTACAGGGCTCAAGATGAGCGTATATTCCTTTGTATATTATTTAAATGCCTGCTAGCCAAATGAGGTAATGATTATACAGGGGCTGGGGTAGGGTATTTACAAAGCTTTGCTGGAACCTAGGATCTCTTGTGTTGTCCAAAGCAACCACCTCAGGAGAAAACAAAAGAATCCTGGTGAGCCCAGTAGCAGCAAAGAGTGCACATCTTCTCTCTCTGTTTCAGCAGAAAGCAAACGAATGGGGCCTCTGACCTGGAACCCACTAGCCCTGCACTTAAAAGAGCGCCTGGGGGCAAACTGAAGGCTTCGGAGTAAGTGGTTTTCTGGGCTGCATATGCTGAAAGATTTTCATTCTCTTTTGCAGCTAAATAAAAAGGTCCTGAACCAAGCTCTCTGGGGAGCCCACACTTGTGTATTAACATCCATTCTGAGTTTGGCATCCCCACCTCCCAAGACTTTTTTTTATCTTTTCAATTCCAATAATTTAACTTTCAGTCTACGTCTAAATAAATAAAATAATAATGCTTAATAACGTCCCCACGTTGCTACTGAATAATGGCGATAATGCCAACAGCTGCCTCTTAGGAAATGCTCACTACCTGCCAGACCCTATGCTGAACCTATTGTATACATCCACTTTCCGTGATTGGACCAACTCTGTGAACAAGGTATTGAGATTCTCAGTATCAAACTGAAATTCCTCCCTTCTTGCCTACAGTCTGCTATTCTTCCACCCCCCTACCTTGTTCCTACAGAAGGGACTGGTCAGGAATACCCCAGGTTCAAGTGTTCGCCGTTCATTCCACAAATATTTACCGGGTGCTCATCGTAACACTTCACTCAGTCATTCACAGGTATTGAGACGCTACTGCGTGCCGGGCATTGTTCTAGGCGCTGAGGCTACATCTGTGAACAACAGACAAAAATCCCTGCCTTGTGAAGCTTACATTCCTGAAGGGGCAGGGAGACGCTCAAGGGCAGCCGCGAGCCACCTGTGCTCACAGGGCCTGCCTAAAGTGAGGTGCAGAGAACCACCACCCGGCTCAGAAAAGCAAAGTCTGTGCACACCATAAAACCAGGGAGCCGCATCTCTGCTGCAGACCCGCGCCCTTTTAGTCGTAGAAAAAAATAGTAATTATAATAAGCTGCTTCCAAAGCCTTCCAGGAGGCCCACAAACCCCTCCCACCTTAAACTTTTCCCTGACCGGCCGAGCCACTGTTACCCAGGAAACGCCGGGGCAGGAAGTAGGGCTGCGCGGGTGGCGTCGCGATGCATCCTGGGAGTTGTGGTCCGCTCTCAGAATGCGCAGGCGCATGGGTGGAGGCGGGGCACCCAGGAAGCAGAGCCTGCGGGGATTGTAGTTTTTCGTGAATTACACGCTTTAAGGCCTTCGGGAAATCAGGGGGTTCCTTTGGAAGACTTTCCGCTTTTCGCGGTAGAGGTGCCCCCCACGAACGCCTGTGGGGCAGGGAGACTTGGTTTGGGAACGATGTGTGTCATCCTCCGGTCAGCTGTAGATCTGAGATGGATTGAGATAGCCCCCAAGTGGAGAATGTGGGGCGAAGGACAAGTCACGTAATCTGTTTGCAAACAGGAGTATAGATTGATGAGAAAATGCTGTAGAATCAGGGAAAGGAAGCCGTCCCAAAGACTCAGAGAAAGAAGAGACCTCCGCATTCATTTCATGAATCAGAGGAACATTTTCCAGAAATTTTGGCCTCTTCAAAAAGGATACAAAAAAGTGTGCATATGACATGCAAGCAAATGCAAGTATGGCACGGTCTGGAGGAATATGCAGCGAAATGTTAAGATTATTTTTCATTTAACGAGGGGTTACGTTTTTTGACACTATTATGTATTTTCTTTTTCTTTTTTTTTTAATGTTTTATTTCTAGGAGAGAGAGAGAGAGAGACAGCGTGAGCAGGGGAGGGTCGAGAGAGAGGGAGCCACAGAGTCTGAAACAGGCTCCAGGCTCTGAGCTGGCAGTCAGCACAGAACCCGACGCGGGGCTCGAACCCCTGAACCGCGAAATCATGACCTAAGCGAAAGTCGGACGCTTAACCGACTAAGCCACCCAGGCGCCCCACTATTATGTATTTTCTGAGTTGTTTACAAGGGCTAAGTACTCCCTTCTGGTATAAGATACTTGGAGTATGAAAAAAAAAGTATACAGAGCAATTTTTTAAACACCTTAGTATCCTCCCTTTCTCCTGCCCTTCTTTCCTTCCTCTTTCTTTCCTTCACTCCAAGAGAAAAAAAGTTACAGGAGAAAAAGAAACTTTACAAATAGAGATATTCATTATGTAGCCCTTTCTCTGCAGAGAAATACACATACACGTATATGCACACATATGTACACACACAGACATTCTGCAGAGTATTTGTGTAAATGGCTATGTGTGTATATACACAAATGTGGATTTATTCTTGTTTTTCAGATAATGGTGACATGCTGTATGTATCATCCTATAATTGGCTTTTCTCACTACTCTGCATCCCGTTTTTGAGATTTATTAGACAATGATACATGTAGTTCTAATAATTCATTTTAACCTCTATATATGCATTATGTGACCATGACCGTTTAATTTTCTAATCTGGTAAGGAATATTTACTCTGTTTTAAATATTTTGCTCCCACAAACAATATTTTTATGCACATTCTTAAACAGGTGCATGAGTTTCTCTGACGCATTAACCTGTGGCTGATAGTCTTAACCTGTGGCTGATAGTCTTGGGGGCGTACTTATTTTCAGCTTCACAAGATCCTGCCAAATTGTGCTACAAAGTATTTGAACGTCTTCACTCTATCAACATGGACTGTGAATTCCCTATGGCTCACGTTCTTGCCATCTCTGAGAGTTGCCATAACTTTCCCATTATTGTTAGCTTGATTGACCTCAAACAGTATCTATTATTTTAACTTACTTGATTTTGTCAGAATTTTTAAATTTTGAAAATGGGAATTTTTTCTACTTTTTTACAAGAAACACATTTATGTAGTAGAACAACTTATTTTAGATTTAGATTGCATTTTGATAATGGTGTCTTTTTACATTCTGGGTTTTATGTGCTTTTTATGTTACTTGTATATTTTCATTATCTTTAATTTTATTATGTTATTTCTCAACATCTTTGTGTATGCCAAGCACTAAGTGGCATTTCCTTGATAATATAGAGAACACTCTATTTCTAATGCGTTCTCCCTAAGGCTGTCTTGAGTTTTTAGCCGTTATGGCAACAAACAGTATAGTATATTCTGTATTCTGTACTCAGATTTTGTGTACATATTGAACCCGTAGGCCGCAGAAAGTCCCCAGTCTTTCTCCTGAGAGGCTTCTCACCAGAAGCTTTTCCTATTTTTGTTTACTTTCAGCATTTCTAATTACTTAGCCTAGATCTTTTGGCTTTGTCCATTTACATCGAACCTAGCTCATTCTTCCTCTTACTTTGTTCTTCAGGCATTGGCTCTGTATCTTGCTGTCATACATAACATTTTTAGGAATCAGGTGTATTGAGATAAAATTTGCATGTCGTAAAACTCACCCCTTTCAGCATACAGTTCCATAAGTTTTGACAAGCACAAGTAGTGATGAATCCACCACCATAACCAAGATACAGAACAGATCCATCCTGCCTGAAATGCTCCTGTGTACACAACTGATCCAACCTGAAGCCTTGGCAACCACTCATCAATTTTCTGTTCCTATGGTTTTGCTTTTTTGAGACTGGGACTGTGTTGGTCTGCTCTGGTTGCTATAACAAATTATCATGGACTCGGTGGTTTAACAATAGATATTTCTTTCTCATAGTTCTGAGGCTGGGAAGTCCAGAATCAAGGCGCCAGCAGATTTTGTTCCTGATGAGAGCCTGCTTCCTGGCTTGCAGATGTTCACCTCCTCACTGTGTCCTCACAGGAAGGAAAGAGAGTTCTCCTTCTTCCTATTCTTGTAAAGACACTAATCTCGTCATGGGGACCCCACCTTTATGACCTCACTTAAACTGAATTCCTCTCAAAGGCCCCACCTCCAAATACCATTGCTCTTGGGATTAGGGCTTCAACATATGAATCTGGGGGGTGGGAGACACAAACATTCAGTACAGCAGTGATAGAAGTAAAATCATATATTTCAGAGCCTTTTGAGACTCCGTAAAATCTCCGTAAGATCCAACCATGTTGGGTGTATCAGTAAAATTTTTTTATTGCCAAGTGTATAGCAGTCTATAGATGTATGGCAACTTGTTCATGGATTCATCAGCTGAAGGAGATTTGAGTTGTTTCTAGTTTGGGGCAAATATAGATAAAGCTGCTATAACCATTTGCTTGCAGGTTCTTGGGTGAAAGTTAGCTTTTATTTCTCTTAGGTAAATACAGAGTAGTGGGTTTGGTATATGTCATATTTAAAAGTGTCTAACTTTATAAGAAATTGCCAAATCTTCCAAAGTGGTTGTACCATTTTGTATTCCCACCATTGTGTTTGACAGCACTTTGTGGTGTCCTTTTTTCCCCGCTCCAAATGTGTGTGCTGATTCCTCATTATCATTTTAATTGGCATTGCCCAATGACTAAAGATGGTAAGCATGTTTTTCATGTGTTTATTTGCCATTCATAACCCCTCAATGAAGTGTCTGTTCAAATGTTTTGCCCACTTCTATGGATATCTATATCATGGAGTTATTTGACTTCTTATTATTGATTTTGAGAGTTCTTTATAAATTGAATATAAGTCCTTTATTAAATATGTGTTTTGCAAATAATCTCACAGACCGTATATCTCTTTTCATTTTCTTTAGAGCGTCTTTCAAAATATTTTTTGAAACCAGCTCATTTATTTTTGAGTGAGAGAGAGAGAGAGAGAGAGAGAGCACAAGCAGGGGAAGGGCAGAAAGAGAGACACACACACAGAATCTGAGGCAAACTCCAGGCTCTGGGCTGTCAGCACAGAGACCGATGCGAGGCTCAAATTCACAGACCGTGAGATCATGTCCTGAGCCTAAGTCAGACCCTTAACCAACTGAGCCACCAGGTGCCCCCTTTAGAGTGTCTTTCAAAAATGCAGAACTTTAAATTTTTTGTAAAGTCCTATTTATTAATTTTTATTTCATTCCAGTCTGTGTCATATCTAAGAAATCTAATCAAAATTACAAGGCTTTTCTCATATCTCTTCTTCTGAAAGTTTTAGAGTTTTAAATTTTACATTGAAGTCTGTGATCAGTTTTGGGGATTATTTTTGTGTGCAGTATGAAGTATGGATCAAGAATTTCAGTTTTGGGTGTTTTTTTTTCTTTTTTTTCTTTTCTTTTTTTTTTTGCATATTGATATCCAAATGTTCCAGCACCATTTATTAAAAAAAAAATTTAGATTTTATCCATTGGATTGCCTTTGTTGACAATCAACTGCCCATTTTTGTTTGGGTTTATGCATGGACTGTTTTGTTCCATTGATCTACTTATCTATCTTTATGCCAATACCACCCAGTCATGAATAATGTTAGCTCGATCATAAGTCTGGAAATCAGACAGTGTAACTTCTCCAGCGTTCTCTTCTTTTTCCAAATTGCTCTGACAATTCTTGTTCCTATACTTTCTATAAACATTTTAGAAAATGTTGATTTCTACCAAAAAAAAATATTTTGCTGGGATTTTGATTGGGAATGTGTTGAATCTATAGACCAGTGTAGGAAAAATGACTCTTAACAATTTGAGTCTTCAAATTAATTAAAATAAGACATTCTGCATATGGATAATAGCTTTAGTCCACCATACTTTTTATTCTTTTTATTTACATCCAAGTTAGTTAACATATAGTGTAATGATGATTTCGGGAATAGAATTCAGTGATTCTTCACTTACACATAACACCCAGTGCTCATCCCAACAAGTACCCTCCTTATAGCCCATCACCCGTTTAGCCCATCCGCCTGCCACGCCTTTTGGTCCCATTATGTGATCCTCCATCTTGAGTGCCATCCCAGGGGTGCTGGCACTTGCTTAGCCAGCCCTCACAATTGCATAAACCAATTATTTGTAATTCTTCTCTTTCCTCCTCCTTCTTTCCCTCTTCCTTTCCCTCCTTATCCCTCTTCCTCTTCTTGAAATTATATATCTCACCATTTATTTAGGGTTTTTTTTGTTTTGCTTCATTCATATGCTTTAGTTTTCAGTATATGAATATTACATGTTTTGTTAGATTCATACTTAAATATCTCATGTTTTGGTACTATTGTAAATGGTACTTAATGACCTTTAATGTCTATTTGTTTGTTGCTAGTATGTAAAAATAATACTGGTTTTTATATGTCAACATGGCATCCTGTGAGTTTGGTTAACTCATTTATAATTTCCGGTAGATTTTTAAAGACTTAAAAAAATTTTTTTACATGGAAAACCATGTCATCTGCCAATAGAAACAGTTTTATTTCTTATTTTCCAGCATATGTGCTTTATTTGTTTTTCTTGCCTTTTTGCAATAGCTATATTATTCAGTAGAGAATATTGTTCAGTAGAAGTGATGTGAGTGGACATCCTTGGTCTGTTGCTACAATATTAGGGGAAAGCATTCAGTCTTTTATCATTAAATATGATGTTAAATAAAGATTTTTTTAATAGATGCCCTTTATCAGCTTGAGGATTTTCCTGTCTATTCATTTTCTTCTAAGAGTTTCTATCTTAAACAAGTGTTGAATTTTGTCAAATGCTGTTTTGCATCTATTGAAACAATCATGTGGTTTTTCTTCTTGAGTTCCCTGATATGGTGAATTGTATTGCTTGATTATTAGATGCCAAACTGGCCTTGCATTCCCAGGATAAGCCCTATTTGGTCATGATGTATTATTTCTTTTTTTAATTGCTGGACTTGACTTGCTAATATTCTATACAAGATAATTATGTCCGTGTTTATGAGGGATATTGGTCTGTAGTTTTCTTTTTTGGTAAAGCCTTGTTCTAATTTTGACATCAGAGTAATGTTATTCTTATAAAATGAATTAGGACATCTTCTCTTTTACCTTCTTGAAGAAATAATTAGCATTATTTTTCACCAGGGAAGTCATCTCTTATGGTTAATTTTACATAGCCAATTATGGTACCCAGACGTCCAGTCAAAGATTATTCTAGGTGTTTCTGCAAAGGTGTATTTCAGATGAGATTAACGTTTACATCAGTAGACTTTGAACAAAGCAGATTATCCTCCATAATTTGGAAGCGCCTTGTCTAAGAAGTTGAAAGCCTTCCTAGAAAAGAGACCAACCTTGGGGCGCCTGGGTGGCTCAGTCTGTTGAACGTCTGACTTCGGCTCAGGTCATGATCTCGCGGTTCGGTTCGTGGGTTCGAGCCCCGCGTCGGGCTCTGTGCTGACAGCTAGCTCAGAGCCTGGAGCTTGTTTTGGATTCTGTATCTCCCTCTCTCTCTGACCCTCCCCTGCTCATGCTGTCTCTCTCTCAGAAATAAATAAAATATAAAAAGAAAGAAAGAAAGAAAAGAAACCAACCTCTCCGAAGAAAGAGGAAGTTCTGCCAACGGATTGCCTCTGGACTCGAGCTGCGGCTCTTCCCTGGGTCTCTTGGCTTCTGCCCTCTCACACAGGTTTGGGGCCAGCCAGATTCCAAAGGTACATTGTTATAAATTGTTCCGTTACTTGTTCACAAAAATAAGATAACCAATCATAACATGCATCCCCCCAAAACAAAAGCTGTTCTCAGTTATATAATTTTTGAAAAACAAAGAAGAGAAGAAAATGTATTTGGTGCCACCATTTTTATCTTAAGAGAAAAACGTTAGTCATGCCTTTCATAAGCTGGTATGGCTTCTTACAAAAACATGTTTTGTGACTCCAGACAATCCTCTGAAGTTTAGAGGTTGAAGATCACATTGCAGATGTAAACATCTTAATAAATTTTGACAAGAAGGTCTTTATTTCTTGACATTAAATAGAAGGATATCACAATAGAGATGGCTTACTACTTAAATGAAACAGTGAATTTAATCTTATTGGGACT
Organism: Hyaena hyaena; assembly: GCF_003009895.1. NCBI lineage: Eukaryota > Metazoa > Chordata > Mammalia > Carnivora > Hyaenidae > Hyaena > Hyaena hyaena. Next base: position 669,647 of record NW_024081100.1, on the reverse strand, counting down.
GTGCTTTAACCCGATTAATAAGCTCCTGCCAGGGGAAGGGGAAGAATGGCTTCTGGTAAGATGACCAGCTGGGAATTTGAACCTACAATCAAAGTATAGACAGTTGGAGCTAAAGAATAAGGTTGTTATTCAGAGAAATTGGATAAAACCTAGGAAATTCAGAAAAGAGAAAGTTGGATTTTTTTTTTTTGGAAACTTAGTTATAAACAGACAAGGGCAGAGTCTCATGTAGAGCCTTACTTCAATTATTTAATAGTCATTAGTGGTATTGATGTTATCTTTATAATTTCAATTAGTTGCACTATTATATGGGTTAAGAAAATAAAGTAATGTTACATGGTAAATAGCTACTAAATACATAAAATAGTTAACTCCAATAGTCTATACTAAAGGAGAGGAAGGCTGGGTTGAAATCATTGTGAACTATTTTTTTCAATATTTATATATTTTTGAGAGAGAGAGAGCACGAATGGGAGAGGGGCAGAGAGAGAGGGAGACAGAGAATCTCAGGCAGCTCCATGCTCTCAGCCCAGAGCCGGACACAGGGCTTGAACTCACGAACTATAAGATCATGACCTGAGCGAAAATCAAGGGTCAGATGCTCAATGGACTGAACTACCCAGGTGCCCTAAATCATTGAGAAGTTAATCCCTCCAGCGGGGCAGAAGCTCTGGTCACGTTTCTAGTGACCTAGACAGATTTTTAGAATAGAATATCCCATCTGGGTTAGAATGTGGAGAAATGGATCCTCTTCTACAGTGTCTGTAGAAAAGCATATTGGTGGGGCACCTGGGTGGCTTAGTCAGTTAAGCGTCCGACTTTTGCTTGGGCCATGATCTCGCGGTTTGTGGGTTCGAGCCCCGCATCAGGTTCTGTGCTGACTGCCAGCTCAGAGCCTGGAGCCTGTTTCAGTCTGTGACTCCCTCTCTCTCTCTGACCCTCCCCTGCTCACTCTCCCCGCTGTCTCTCTCTCTCTCTCTCCTAGAAATAAATAAAAACATTTAAAAAAAAAAAAAGAAAAGAAAAGCACATTGGTGTTATTTTCGAGGAAACCTGGTATAATATTAAAATTTTAAATATTCTTCAACTCAGAAACTTTGCTTCTTGTTATTTATCCAGAAACACTTGTACATGTGCACAAAGGGGCATGGACAAGGATTTTCATTGCTTCTTGGTTATAATCATGAATGATTGAAAACAACCTAAAAGTCGGCATTAGGAGAATAATTAACTTATGGCACATGTGTAGAGTAAAAATGTATTGCAGGAATCAAAGAGAACAAGTGAAATCTGATAAAAATTCTCAAGGACAGAGGGGAGAAGTAAGCTGGGGAATAAAACATATAGCATGCTATGGTTTATGTTTCTTAAAAAAACTATATCACTTATATGAACAAAAAATGTATGCATAAAAATACATTTTAAAAGGTCTGGAAGAATCCACTTAAGACTGATGTCAGTGTCTGCCTGCAGAGAGGGGACTGGGATCAGGGGTGGCAGTCAGAAAAGATTTTGCTTAACCTTATTGTGCACTTTTTACAACTTTTTATATCTTCAGGTATTATTACTTGTACATCTTTTAAAAAACATTTATTTATATATTTATATATTTATTTATTTATTTATTTATTTAGAGAGCCAGGGAGTGGCAGAGAGAGGGAGAGAAGAGAATCCCAAGCGGGCTCCAGGCTGTCAGTGCAGAGCCGGACACTGAGCTAGATCTCATGAACCATGAGATGACCTGAGCCGAAATCAAGAGTCAGATGCTTCACTGACTGAGTTGAAGCACACACGTGCCCCTTACTTGCACATCTTTAAAATTTATCAAATAAAAAGCATGAGGACGAGAGGACAATGCATTCAGAAAGGTCAGGCACAAAGAGAGAAACATGAACAAGAAACAAAGTTCCCAAAGTATTTTGAAAATGTGTCAAGAATTAATGATAGTTCTCGGAATGACTTATTTTTAACTTCTCTCCACTCTTCTGTATTTTTCAATTTTTTTAATAATGGAAATACATACAATAAATTTTTAAAGGCTAATAAATGGCTGGCAAATCTCATCTAGCAGGCTTCCAACTTTAATTCTTGTCTCTGTCAGGGAGGTATCATCCATTTGGAGTATGAGGAAATTTCTGATGAAAACTTCCATGGAAAAGTGATATTTGAGGTGAGTGGCCCTCTCTTAATGCCATGTGACACACTGATATGCTGGAAACCAACTAAAAAAAAATTGCCCTTATTTGTAGCATTTTCTGATTTCTGTGGTGTTATGGGTTGAATTGCAACCCTCCCAAATTTATGTTGAAGTCTTAACCCTCAGCACTTCCCCATGTGGCCTTATTTGGAAGGAGGGTCATTGGAGATGTAATTAGTTAAGATTAGGTCATACTGGAGTAGGGTGGACACTTAACCCAATATTACCGATGCCCTTATAAGAAGAAGAAAAGAAACACAGACATACAGGAGAATGCCAGGGCCCACACAGGTGGAGATTGGAGGGATGTATCTATAAGACAAGGAATGCTAAGGCTCGATGGCCACCACCATAAGCTAGAAAGAGGCAAGGATGATTCCACCCAGAATCTCAGGGGAAGTGTAGCCTTGTTGGCACCCTGACTTCTGGCCTCCAGAACTGTAAGAGGAATCAATACGTGTATATCACTGATATTATCTTTATGCTATCAATTACTTACAGGATTACACTGGTTAAGAGAACAATGCTACAGGGGTACCTGTAGTTAAGCGTCCAACTTCAGCTCAGGTCATGGTCTCATGGTTTGTGAGTTCGAGCCCATGTCAGGCTCTGTGCTGGCAGCTCAGAGCCTGGAGTCTGCTTCAGATTCTGTGTTTCCTCTCTCTCTCTGCCTCTCCCCTGCTCACGCTCTGTCTCTCTCTTTCTCAAAAATAAATAAACATTAAAAAAGTAAAAAGAAAAGAATGCTACATAATAAATAAAAAACATATGACATAGTAATAGTTAACTTTAAATTATGGTACTTTGTGTTACTTTGTTAAGGAAACCCTAGGAAACTAACATGCACAGATAGATACCTCTCTCACGGCCATTTGATAGTACTTCACTAATGCAGAGTTCCGAAGGGGAATGCACAGCTCCTTCTCATGAGCCAGTATAAGCTGGTTCTGACACACCCCTGACCAGCAGACTTCTCGCTCATCTAAGCCCTAGAGATTTCTAAGTTTGTTCAGAGAAGAGTTTGACGTAGACTTGACCAAGAACTTTCAATGCAGAAGTATCACCAATGGACATTGTCTTATGTTGTATGCACTTGACCTTTCTAAATTTCCATGTTGGGTTCATTAAGTACATTACGTTAACCTATTTCAGTTCTGGAGAAGCAAGTGCAATCATCATGTCAGAGTACCCGATAATCAAGTATCAATGGTGGCATAGGGCAATGTAGGTCAAGTTCCTGGGTTGAGACTAATTGCTGTGTATATTCTGACTGGTTCAGTTAGTAGTTTTAGAACCATCAGCACTGATACATCCTGGATCAAGAGAGACCAACACACACAGTGATGCTGGACACATATAGGAGGGTCAGGACCCTGGAGTCTTCCTGCAGAACCTGTCTTCTTGCTCCCATCCCTCCAGTGAGGACCTGGGGCTTTGGAAGTCGGTCAGACCGGAGTTCAAATCCTAGCTCTGCCACTTACAGATCTATGTGACTTGGGAGAAACTAACTTCTACGAGCTTCAGTTTCCTTACCTGTAAAATGGTGGTAATATTACAACTTAGTTCAAAGGTGACAATAGAACTTAATGCACAGGTCAATTATAAGGATTCATGTTTGTTGTAACACCTGGCATATAAGAATAATAAACTACGAATAAATAATAATTAAACTATGGTGGCAACTCCTTGATCAAGGAGTCCTTAATCCAGGAGACTGAGCAGACCAGTTCCCAGAGCCCAGCCACAGAGGCTTGTTGATCAGGTCTGATTGCGGCTTGGAAGGGAGTGAGGTGCCGTGGACCCCACATGCTGTGCTGTGTGGTGCCTTCAATTGGGGGGAGCACCTGTCTCTCAGTTCTGTTTGAACCTCCTATCTTCCCAAGGATCTTGAGGCCTGAATCCACCCACGGTTTACACACTCCTGACCAGAGCAAATGTGTGATGTTGAGAGGGAGCAACAAAGGTGAGGTCAACACAGAAAACAAGAGAGAATCTCTTTATTTTTTTTTATTTTTTTTTTAAAATATTTTATTTATTTATTTTTGAGAGAGAGATAGAGACAGCATGAGCAGGGGAGGATCAGAGAGAGAGGGAGGCACAGAATCTGAAACAGGCTCCAGGCTTGAGCTAGCTGTCAGCACAGAGCCCGATGTGGGGCTTGAACCCACGAACCGTGAGATCATGACCTGAGCCGAAGTCGGATGCCCAACCGACTGAGCCACCCAGGTGCCCCGAGAATCTCTTTAAAAAGCCAGTGGAGCCCTCCGTCTTCACGGGCTCTGGAAGGCAGGCTTTGCCGAGCTCGGGGCGAGTACAGAAGTCCCCCCTTATCTATCGGGGATACATTCCAAGACCTCGAGTGAACGCCAGAAACCATGCGTAGTGTGAAACCTTATATACACTGTTTTTTCCTCTACACAGACACCTGTCATAAAGTTTAACTTCTAAAATAGGCACAGTGGGAGATTAACAACAGTTAATAATAAAACATAACTTTGATAACAATATGCTATGATAAAAGCCATATGGGGGTGCCCGGGTGGCTCAGTAGGTTAAGCGCCCCACTTAGGCTCAGATCATGATGTCACAGTTTGTGAGGCCGAGCCCTGTGCCGACAGCTGGGAGCCTGCCTGCCTCAGATTCCGCGTCTCCCTCTCTGCCCCTCCCGCCTCTCAAAAATAAATATATTTTTAAAATATTTTTATTTATTTCTAGGAGAGAGAGAGAGATAGAGAGAGAGAGAGAGAGAGACAGCGTGAGCAGGGGAGGGTCAGAGAGAGAGGGAGACACAGACTCTGAAACAGGCTCCAGGCTCTGAGCTGGCAGTCAGCACAGAGCCCGACGCGGGGCTCGAACCCACGAACCGCGAGATCATGACCTAAGCGAAAGTCGGACGTTCAACCGACTAAGCCACCCAGGCGCCCCTCAAAAATAAATATTTTAAAATAAATAAATAAAGTAAAACCTATAGGCATATGGTCTCTCTGTCTCAAAATACTTGTACTATTCCTGGTGCTGCTTGCAAGACCGGAGATAAGAAAACGCCCCCGTGAGGCGAGGCGGTGAGGTGAACGCGCATGCGTGTGACCTCCGGCCCCGGCCGAGCTTGGCGCTCTGGCGCTCGGTCGGCCGAAGGAGCTTCTGCCTTCCAGAAGGCTCCACCACGTCCGCGGGGACCTCCGGGGAGCCCATTCGCTTCTGGAGCAAAGAGGCAGACTTCGCAAAGGTCAGTCTGTTCAGCAAGTGGGACCCCAGGGCCTTCTGACTGTTCGGCAAAGAGAGCCGCCCAAACCGTGACTCCATCCCCGGCCTGGCTTGTGCTCAGGCCACCGCTTGTGATACCGCGGGCCTGAGCCACACGGGTAATGGGGCTCCTACCCGCGTGACGCATTGTGAGGGATCCGACGCAAAAGCTGAGGCCCCTGGGTCCCGAATTCCGTGATGAGGTCCTTTTTCCACGTGTGCTCAGTGTGGAAGGGGGCAAGGGCGCCTCCTCACAGGCGTCAGCGAGGACAGGCGTTGCCACCAAAGCCTACTTAACGTGACTAACAAGAAGGGGACATTCACTTAGTGACGTTATGTGTGACAGAATTAAATGGCCGTGAAGAAAAGGAAACCCACGATCCAATAACTCAAGGTATTGCTGTCAGCTTTAAAGTGGCAAGATTTAGGGGCACCTGAGTGGCTCGGTCGGTTGAGCGTGGGACTTCGGCTCAGGTCATGACCTCACCGTTGTGGATTGGAGCCCCCACCCCCACCCCCCATGGGGCCCTGTGCTGGCAGCTCAGAGCCTGGAACCTGCTTCAGATTCTGTGTCTCCTTCTCTCTCTGCCCTCCCCCCCCAACTCTGTCTCTCAAAAATGAGTAAATGTTAAAAAAAATTTTGGGGCGCCTGGGTGGCTTAGTCGGTTAAGCGTCCGACTTTCGCTTAGGTCATGATCTCGCGGTTCGTGGGTTCGGGCCCCGCGTCGGGCTCTGTGCTGACTGCCAGCTCAGAGCCTGGAGCCTGTTTCAGTCTGTGACTCCCTCTCTCTCTCTGACCCCCCCCTGCTCCCTCTCCCCGCTGTCTCTCTCTCTCTCTCTCCTAGAAATAAATAAAACATTAAATCTCTCTCTCTCTCTCTCCCTCTCTCTCTCACCCTCCCCTGCTCACGCTGTCTCTCTCTCTCCTAGAAATAAATAAAACATTAAAAAAATTTAAAAAATTTTTTTTAAATAAATAAAGTGGCAAAATTGACAGAGCCTCCATCTGAGATGCAGACGGGGAGGAGGAGCTGCACACTGCACAAGGGTTTCTGGGTAATGTCCACTCCTTTGAAAGGAGGCCCTGAACAACCAAGATCCAGCCACACATTTAATCTCCCACCTGTAACCTTTTCTCTTGCCTTCCCCCTCCAGCCCTATGGAATGCTCTGCCATCCCTAAGTCAGTCTAACCCTTCACCTCTCTCAGTGGTCGGGGCTGTTCCCCCCTCCGCGGCCTGCTCTCCCTCTCCTGTCTGTTACCTCCTCACTCTGCGTCAGACTGAAGCCCCTGTCTCTTCGGCCAGGGCTTCCCAACCCCCTCAGGAGGACCTTCTTTTCCCTACTTACATTATACTTGGTCATTGCTACCATTGTAACATGAATCCGTTTTTATTATAATCATTTCTATTTCCCCCCTCCACGAAAGATAAGCCTCTTAAACATAGAGGTGATTTTGATTTTCTTTTTGTGTCCCCAGTGCTTGGAACAGGATGTTTAAATACTGTTTAATGAAAAGCAGTTTATGAAGTGCTTGGCACTTTACAAGGCCTTTTCAAGCGCATAGTTTCTACGGATTCTAGAAGTGATTCACTTTTGCCTATTATTCACAATTATCATCCCACTGATTTTGCAGATGAGGAAGTGAGGGTTCACAGAGAGTCAGGAACTTGGCTTGAGCTGTTCAGCCAGGAGGTGGTCCCGCTGGGGCTTCGAAGTTTGGATCTACTGACAAGGAAGTGATGAGGCAGAGGGGCAGCATGCGAATGGAAGCCTTGACAGACTTCAAGTTCATCAGATCTTTTGACTTACAGCCCCGACAGGAGGGCCAGCTCAATTTATAAATGATTTTAAAGACATTACAGTGGTTTACTGAGGTTATGTTTTAGCGCCATTGTTCTAGAACACAGATAATTTTCTGAGTAATCAGAAATATTGAAAAATACTGCTGAGAATACAGTTTACTGGCATCACTATAGAAATGGCACAAAATAAATTCTACTACTATTATAAAAAATATTACAGCCCTAAGATTTAAAAATAAAAATTCTCCTGTTAGAAAGTAAATTTTAGTAATACTATCAACAACCAAATTTATAATAATCATTATAAATTCAAAAATTAAAAACATCATCACCAGAAAACATATAACAATTAGTGAGCCTTATGGCTGAGAAGGCTGCAGTTACATTTTACTGGATAACATCTCTGTTCTTGGGATAAAGTTTAAAACCGCAACTAGAAGAGCAGCTTCAAATAAAAAGTGATTTTATTTTCAGGGGTATCGTCATATAGAAGTTATTCTCACATAGCTAAACTGCTGGAAATAGTCAATTTTGTGAAAGTTTTTCGTTAAGTGTTTCACGTTGTCCATGCTTACATGGTAAAATATAAATAACATGCACCATTTTAACCATTCTTAAGTATACAGTTTAGTGGCATGAAGTACATTCACACTGCCGCGTAACCACCACCATCATCTGCCTCCAGAAGTTTTTTGTCTTCCCAAACTGAAACTCTGGCCCCATTAAGTAACCTCCTGTGACCCTCCCTCATGCAGCTCCTTGCAACCGCCATTCTACTTTTTGCCTCTGTAGAGGCAAATTCTGTAGAATTTGGCCCCTCTAGGTACCTCATATGGGTTAATCATACAGTTTTTGTCCTTTTGGGCAGGATGTCCAGGTTCATACATACTGTAGTATGTGTCAAAACTTCTCTCCTTTTTAAAGCCAAATAATATTCTACGGTATGTCTGTACCACATTGACAAATGACCCATTCATCTGCCAACTGACACTTTGGTGCTTCCAAATTTGGCTCTTAGGAACAGGGCTGCTATGGATACAGTTGTACAAATATCCGTTTGAGTCCTTGCTTTCCGTTCCTTTGTGTATATGCTTACAAGTGGAATTGCTGACTCCTACAGTAATTCTCTTTCTTTCTTTCCTTTTATCTGTGGAGGACCTGCCGTACCATTTTCCTCAGTAGCTGCACCGCTTCACGGGGCTCCCAGCAGTGTAGAAGCCCTTCCAGTTTCTCCACATCCTCTCCAGTCCTTGTTACATTGTTGTTGTTGTTGTTGTTGTTGTTTATAACAGCCATCATGATGGCTGTGAAGTTGTAGCTCGTTATGGTTTTGATTTGCTTTTCCCTAGTAGCTAGTGATGCTCAGTGTCTTTTCATGTGCTTCTTGGCCATTTGCATATCTTCTTTGGAGAAATCTATTCAATCCTTTGCCCATTTGTAATTGGTTTTTCAGTTGTTGAGTTGTACGGGTTCTTTGTGTATTTTGGATATTATTCCCTTATCAGGTTGATTTGCAAGTAATTTCTCACATTTTACTCTGTTGATAATGTCCTTTGGTGCACAGAAGTTTTTTCTTTTATTTTTTTCTTATATTGCCTGTGCTTTGGGTGTCAGAAAACTTTTAGTTTTTAATTTAAAAAATATCATGCCTCGGGCACCTGGGTGGCTCAGTCGGTTAACCATCCAGCTTCAGCTCAGTTCATGATTTTGTGGTTTATGAGTTCGAGCCCTGCATCAGGCTGTGTGCTGACAACTCAGAGCGTGGAGCCTGCCTCAGATTCTGTGTCTCCCTCTCTCTCTGACCCTCTCCTGTTTGCACCTGTTTCTCTTTCTCTCAAAAGTAAATAAACATTAAGAAAAAAGATTTTAATGTGAACTTTAAGATGCTATAGGTTCATTTCAGACCATTGGGTACTCTGACCTCTGGATCACCGCTGCCTTTGCTCCCCACCCTCCTAAGAAATTCAAACCTATGTTCAAGTTAGTTTCCCCTCTAGCCACTCTATGCTGATGAGGACAGGTTTCTCTAGGTGTGAAAGTTTAAGACAGAAGCTCACACCTTCCTACCATCTCCTCTGGAGATTTGACAGAAGTCCTGCCCTCGGAGGGCCCCCTTCGGGAGAAAGGCCTCCTCTTTAGGCTGAATCAGCTGAATTTGCTCCTTATCATATTCTTTGCCTTCCTTAAGACTTCCGCTCCCGCTCTGGATGGACATTCAGACAAAGACACACCTCCCTTTAGGGTCTAACTCCTTCATCGCTTATCTTCCAGGCATTTCTGGTTAGAGCAAACTACCCCATCCCTGTGCTGCCTCTCGAGAATTAAAAGCTACTCCCAAGGTACATAGACTTTCTACTGCATCACAAACACAGTTTCACCTGGATAGGATGTGGCAGGGAAGTCAGTAGTGATTATCGCCTGCCTCTGAACGTCTCTAGGTGGTGTGCATCTTGCTCAGGGCTTTATTACCTTGCAGTCTCCTAGGCAGGTGAGAAGTATTTCCACTGAGGACAGGACATAACCAGTCTGATGTGACCTACTTACTAGTTAAGTCGCCAGCCTGATCAACAAGGCACTTCTGTTCAGATTGTCACCCTGCTCATCGGTAAAGCCCAGACATGTGTCCACTCAGGAAAGCTGGGCACCAGGAGAGAAGTGACTTCACCAGTGCAGGATGCCACTCTGTGTGATCATTAGACAGCAGTGATGCTGCCACATAAGCAGAAGTGGTGGCAATAGGAAACCTGGGGCAGGGAGGCTGTGGGAACGAAAGGTGTTCGTTGTGGTGTTTAAGTGCTGTCAGGGAAGACTTATGATGGGAATCTACTAAGTCAGTCTGTTGTGGGACATCTATGATTTGTAGATTTATTTTCTTCCAGCAAAGCTTCTGTGTAGCTAGCATGATGGTGACCGGGGGAGTTGGCACCTATGAGGTTGGGAAATTTTCCTGTACCCTACAAGGTTTTTCTGACTGGTCTAAGAATTAAATTAACAGAGACAGATGAACAGGAGCAAATCAAATCTGATTATGTGTACGAGGAATCCACATAAACGTGAGCGATCCAAAGACCGGCAAAACGAGATGTAGATGTCATTCTGGACTACGGAGAAGGGGATAAGGGCCTGGGGCTTCAGGGAGAAGGAAGGTAATTCACAGAAAGAATGGAAAGAGTAAATGTTTAGGGAACAGATGCTTGTTGGGGCCATTCAGAAACAATGGAACATAGAGAAGACTTTGATCAAATAGGCCTTGCTTGGTTCCTCCCAGTCTACCATACTTTCTTCAGAGTATACTGTAGTTGTCTGTGGTAGTGCCTGTCTTCCTGGAGCCAGCCAGCTCTCTATCTAAAATTTTTTAAGTAGTTAGGGGGAAGGTCAAAGGTTCTTTTTGATCCTGCCGTTCTTAAAAATAATCAGTTTAGGGGCGCCTGGGTGGCTCAGTCGGTTAGGCTTCCAACTACAGCTCAGTTCATGATTTCCCCGTTCATGAGGTTGAGCCCTGTGTTGGGCTCTGTGCTGACAGCTCAGAGCCCGGAGCCTGCTTCAGATTCTGTGTCTCCCTCTCTCTCCCACTTGTGCTGTCTCTCTCTTTCTCTCAAAAAGAAATAAACAAATTTTTAAAAATAATAATCAGCAGAGTGCCTGGGTGGCTCAGCTGGTTAAGCATCCATCTCTTGGTTTCAGCTAGGTCATGATCCCAGGGTCTTGGGATTGAGCCCTGCATCGGGCTGTGTGATGGGCATGGAGCCTGGTTGGGATTCTCTCTCTCTTTTTCTCTCTGTCTCTGTCTCTGTCTCTCTCTCTCTGCCCCTCTCCCCTGCTAACATACTCTCTCTCTAAAAAAAAAAAAAAAGTAATTAGCTTAAAATAATCCACATGCAAAGAGACACATTTTTGAGTGGCAAATTTTGCTTCCTTATGTGCCAGCCTAGTGAATCATCCATGTTTCTGGTTGGAAGTTGCAGCCAAATTTCCATAATTTAGCCATGCACATCTTTTATAAAGTATTACCCACAAAGTCTCTGACCTCCTGTCTTCCCATGACTCCTACACCACCACACCATGTCTCCTCTGCCTGTGTCTTTCTTGCAGTTCATCTAGGCACTATATGTAAATTCAGTTTATGTCCCTTTTCACTTTATTGAGAGTCCAGCCCCCTGGATGGAAGGCAATAAGAAAAGCAGCTATTAGAAGTGTGGAACAGTGTGAAAGTTAGACTTGTGGTTACAACAAAAAGCAAAACAACAACAGATTAAAAAATTAATAATATTACCTGAAAGTGAATCCACTGAGAGCTTTTGATGCTTTTTACAGTATTTTTATTATTTTTTTTTCCTTCAGCTCTGCAAAGATCATTTTATTATGTCCACTTTGCAGGTGGGGCTCAGAGAGGATAAAAAGGAGATTCCACAAAACCTCTCCTGAACCCTCCCTTCCTTCCCCCTCTCCACCTGTTACCATCTGACATGTGTGGTCACTGCCTCTCTGTCTTATATTTTATGTATTTACTTTTACTGAGGTGTTATTTACATGCAGTAAAACCATAAATCCCAAGCGTACAGCTCAACACGTGTTTACATTTGTGCATATCTGGGTAACTGCCCCTCTGATGGAGATAAGAGAACAAATCCATCAGCCGGGGAAGCTCCCCTCCATCAGCCTTCTGGTCTCCCACTGAACGTCACTTCTCCTCCGACTGCTGTTTTCTACGGGTTAGTTTCGCCTCTTCTAGCATGTGGAGAGACTTGGAGGGCACACTGGGTACTTTTTTCGCATCTGGCTTCTTGTATTCCACATCATGCTTTTGAAATTCATGGATCTGGCTGAGTAGAATTCCACTGTATGGGTGCTTTATATATTTATTCATTTTTAATTTACATCCAAGTTAGCATATAGTGCAACAGTGATTTCAGGAGTAGATTCCTTAATGCCCCTTACCCATTTAGCCCATCCCTCCAGTAACCTTCTCTTTGTTCTCCATATTTAAGGGTCTCTTATGTTTTGTCCCCCTCCTTGTCTTTACATTATTTTTGCTTCCCTTCCCTGTGTTCATCTGTTTTATATCTTAAAGTCCTCATATGAATGAAGTCATATGATATTTGCCTTTCTTTGAGTGATTAATTTCACTTAGCATAATGCCCTCTAGTTCCATCCAGGTAGTTGCAAATGGCAGGATTTCATTCCTTTTGGTTGTCAAGTAATACTCAATTGTATATATATCCCACATCATCTTTATTCATTCATCCATCAATGGACATTGGGCTCTTTCCATACTTTGACTATTATTGATAGTGCTACTATAAACATTGGGATGCATGTGTCCCTTTGAAACAGCATACCTGTATCCCTTGGATAAATACTTAGGAGTGTAATTGCTAGGTTGTAAAGTAGTTCTTTTTTTAATTTTTTGGGGAACCTCTGTACTGTTTTCCAGAGTGGCTGCACCAGTTTGCATTCCCACTGGCGGTGCAAAAGAGATCCTCTCTGTCCCCATACTCACCACCATCTGTTGTTGCCTGAGTTGTTAATGTTAGCCATTCTGACAGGTGTGAGGTGGTATCTCATTGTGGTTTTGATTTGTATTTCCCTGATGGTGAGTGACGTTGAGCATTTTTTCATGTGTTGGCCATCTGGATGTCTTCTTTGGAGAAGTGTCTATTCATGTATTTTGCCCATTTCTTCACTGGATTATTTGTTTTTGGGTGTTGAATTTGATAAATACTTTATAGATTTTGGATACTGACCCTTTATCTGATACGTCGTTTGCAAATATCTTCTCCCATTCCATCTGTTGCCTTTTAGTTTTACTGATTGTTTCTTTTGTTGTTCAGAATTTTTTTTCTTTTGATGAGGTCTCAGTAGTTCATTTTTGCTTTTGTTTCCCTTGCCTCTGGAGTTGTGTTGAGTAAGAAATTGGTGGGGCCTGCTTTTTCCTCGAGGATTTTGATGGCTCCCTGTCTTATGTTTAGGTCTTTCATCTATTTTGAGTTTATTTTTGTGTATGGTGTACGAAAGTAGTCTAATTTCATTCTTCTTCATGACACTGTCCAGTCGTCCCAGCACCATTTGCTAAAGACACTGTCTTTATTCCATTGGATATTCTTTCTTGCTTTGTCAAAGATTAGTTGGCCATATGTTTGTGGGTCCATTTCTGGGTTCTCTATTCTGTTCTATTGATCCGAGTGTCTGTTCTTATGCTAGTACCATACTGTCTTGATGATTACAGCTTTGTAATACAGTTTGAAGTCCAGGATTATGATACCTCCAGCTTTGGTTTTCAAGATTGCTTTGGCTATTTGGGGTCTTTTCTGGTTCCATACAGATTTTAGGATTATTTGTTCTAGCTCTGTGAAGACTGCTGGTATTATTTTGATAGGTATTGCATTGAATATGTAGATTGCTTTGGGTAGTATTGATATTTTAACAATATTTGTTCTTCCTATCCAGGAGCATGGAATATTTTCCCATTTTTTTTGTGGCTTCTTCAATTTCTTTCATAACTTTCTATAGTTCTCAGTGTAAAGTTTTTTCACCTCTTTGGTTAGATTTATTTCTAGGTATTTTATGGGTTTTGGTGTGATTGTAAATGGGATCGATTCTTTGATTTCTCTTTCTGTTACTTCATTGTTGGTGTATAGGAATGCAATCGATTTCTGTGCATTGATTTTATATCCTGCCACTTTGCTAAATTCATGAATCAGTTCTAGCAGTTTTTTGGTGGCATGTTTTGGGTTTTCCATATAAGGTATCATATCATCTGCAAAGAGTGAAGGTTTGACCGCCTCCTGGCCGATTTGGATGCCTTTTATTTCTTTGTGTTGTCTGATGCTGAGGCCAAGACTTCCAGTACTATGTTGAATAACAGTGGTGAGAGTGGACATCCCTGTCTTGTTCCTGACTTTAGAGAGAAAGCTCTCAGGTTTTCCCCATTGAAGATGATATTAGCGTTGGGTCTTTCATATATGGCTTTTATGATCTCGAGGTATGATCCTTCTATCCCTACTTTCTTGAGGGTTTTTATCAAGAAAGGATGTTGTAGTTTGTCAAATGCTTTCTCTGTATCTATTGCGAGGATTATGTGGTTCTTGTCCTTTTTTTTTATTGATGTGATGTATCACATTGATTGTTTTGGAGATACTGAACTAGCCCTGCATCCCAGGTATAAATCCCTCTTGGTCATGGTGAATAAATTTTTAATGTACTGTTGGATCTGGTTGGCTAATATCTTGTTGAGGAATTTTATGTCCATGTTCATCAGGGAAATTGGTCTATAGTTCTCCTTTTTAGTGGGGTCTTTGGTTTTGGAATCAAAGTAATGCTGGCTTCATAGAAAGAGTTTGGAAGTTTTCCTTCCATTTCTATTTTTAGGTACAGCTTCAAGAGAATATGTGTTAACTCTTTAAAAAAAATTTTTTTAATGTTTTATTTATTTCTGAGAGAGAGAGAGAGACAGCATGAGCAGGGGAGGGTCAGAGAAAGAGGGAGACACAGAATCTGAATCAGGTTCCAGGCTCTGAGCTAGCTGTCAACACAGAGCCCGACATTGGGGTCAAACCCATGAATCGTGAGATCATGACCTGAGCCAAAGTTGGATGCTCAACTGACTGAGCCACCCAGGTGCCCCAAGTGTTAACTCTTCTGTAGATGTTTCATAGAATTCCCCTGGAAAGCCATCTGTCCCTGGACTCTTGTTTTTTGGGAGATTTTTTATTACTAATTCAGATTCTTTACTAGTTATGGATCTGTTCAAATTTTTTATTTCTTTCTGTTTCAGTTTTGGTAGTTTATATGTTTCTAGGAATTTGTCCATTTCTTCCACATTGCCCATTTTATTGGTGTATAATTGCTTATAATATTGTCTTATTATTGATTTTATTTCTACTGTGTTGGTTGTGATCTCTCCTCTTTATTCTTGATTTTATTTATTTATTTGGGTCCTTTCCTTTTTCTTTTTGATCAAACCTGCTAGTGGCTTATCAATTTTGTTAATTCTTTCAAAGAACCAGCTTCTAGTTTCATTGATCTGTTCTACTGGGATTTTTTTTTGGTTTTGATAGCATTGATTTCTGCTCTAATCTTTATTATTTCCTGTATTCTGCTGGTTTTGGGTTTTATTTGCTGTTCTTTTTCCAGGTCTTTAAGGTATAAGGTTAGGTTGTGTATCTGAGACCTTTCTTCCTTCTTTATGAAGGCTTGGATTGCTATATACTTTCCGCTTATGACCACCTTTGCTGTGTCCCAGAGGCTTTGGGCTCTCGTGTTATCAATTTCACTGGCTTCCGTGTACTTTTTAATTTCCTCTTTAACTTCTTGATTAGCCCATTTATTCTTTAGTAGGATGCTCTTTAGTCTTCAAGTATTTGTTACCTTTCCAAATTTTTTCTTGTGTTTGATTTTGAGTTTCATAGCGTTGTAATCTGAAATATGTATGATAGGATCTCAATCTTTTTGTACTTGTTGAGGCTGATTTGTGTCCCAGTATGTGATCTATTCTGGAGAACATTCCACATGCACTGGAGAAGAATATATATTCTGCTGTTTTGGGATGAAATGTTCTGAATATGTCTGTTAAGTCCATCAGGTCCAGGGTGTCATTCAAAGCCATTTTGTCCTTGTTGATTTTCTGTTTAGATGATCTGTCCATTGCTGTAAGTTGAAGTCCTGTACTATTATGGTATTATTATCAATGAGTTTCTTTATGTTTGTGATTAATTGATTTGTATATTTGGGTGCTTCCACATTTGAAGCATAAGTGTTTACAATTGTTAGATCTTCTTGGTGGATACACCCCTTAATTATGATATAATGCCCTTCTTCATCTCTTGTTACAGACTTTATTTTAAAGTCTAGATTGTCTGATATAAATATGGCTACTCTGGCTTTCTTTTGTCGACCATTAGCATGATAGATGGTTCTCTATCCCCTTACTTTCAATCTGAAGGTGTCTTTAGGTCTAAAGTGGGTCTCTTGTAAACAGCATATAGATGGATCTTATTTTCTTATCCATTCTGTTACCCTATGTCTTTTGATTGGAGCATTTATTCCATTGATAATTAGAGTGGGTACTGATATGAATTTATTGCCATTATGTTTCTTGTAGAGTTGGAGTTTCTGGTGGTGTTTTCTGTCTTTGTTGCTTTTGGTTTTTTGTTTGTTTGTTTGTTTTTGTTGTTGTTTGTCTTTTCTCCCCTCAGAGAGCGTCCCCGTTAAGATTTCTTGCAAGGCTGGTTTAGTGGTTACAAATTCCTATAATTTTTGTTGGGAAATTTTTTTATCTCTCCTTCTATTTTGAATAACAGCCTTGTTGGATAAAGAATTCTTGGCTGCATCTTTTTCTGATTCAGTACATTGAATATAGCCTGCCACTCCTTTCTGGACTGCCAAGTTTCTGTGGATAGGCCTGCTGCAAATCGAATCTGTCTTCTCTTGTAGGTTAAGGAGGACTCTTTTTTCCCTTGTTGCTTTCTTGATTATTTCCTTGCCTGAGGATTTTGTGAATTTGACTATGATATGCCTTGTTGATGGTCGGTTTTTGTTGAATCTAATGGGAGTCCTCTGTGCTTCCTAGATTTTTTTTTTAAATTTTTTTTAATGTTTTATTTATTTCTAGGAGAGAGAGAGAGAGACAGCGTGAGCAGGGGAGGGTCAGAGAGAGAGGGAGTCACAGACTGAAACAGGCTCCAGGCTCTGAGCTGGCAGTCAGCACAGAGCCCGACGCGGGGCTCGAACCCACGAACCGCGAGATCATGACCTAAGCGAAAGTCGGACGCTTAACCGACTAAGCCACCCAGGCGCCCCTGTGCTTCCTAGATTTTAATGTCTGTGTCTTTCCCCAGGTTAGGAAAGTTTTCCGCTATGATTTGCTCACATACTTCTTCAACCTTCTTTTCTCTTTCTTCATCTTATGGGAACCCTATGATTCTGATGTTGTTTGTTTTTATTGAGTCACTTATTTCTCTAATTCTTCAATCATGCTTTTTTGTCTTAGTCTCCCTCTTTTTTCCTGCTTCATTATTCTCCATAAGTTTGTCTTCTATATTGCTGATTCACTGCTCTGCCTCATCCATCCTTGCTGCTGTGGCATCTATTCGAGATTGCAGCTCAGTTATAGCATTTTTTATTTGATCCTGACTAGCTTTTACTTCCTTTATCTCTGCAGAAAGGGATTCTAATCTATTTTCGACCCCAGATAGTATACTTATTATTGTGAAAGCAACAAGGGAAAAAAAAATGTCTAATTCTCGTTTAGACATTTTGCTTCTCTCTGTGTTGAGTAAGTCCCTGGCTGTCATTTCTTCCTGCTCTTTCTTTTGGGGTGAATTCCTGCGTTTTATTGTTTTGAAGGAAGAAAAGAAATTAACGTTAAAAAATTAAAAGCAATGCACACACACACACACATACACACAAATCAAATAAATGATGTTAGATCCTAAGTGTGTTTTGGTCTGGGTGTTGAAAGGAGCTTGATAGATTAGAGGAAAAAAAAGGACAAAAAAAAAAGGAAAAAGTTTTGAAAATTGAAAAAAAATGAATACAATGAAATAGAATAAAATGAAATGGTGGAAGTAAAATAGAATTTGAAAAATTTACAAAAAAGTAAAAAAATATAGTAGGAAAAATTAATTAAAAATATTTTTAATAAAAATTGAAAATAAAAATATATTTTTTCTCTTTCTGTTATTAAGAAAAAGAAAAGAAACAAACAAAAAGATAATTGAATAAATGGACCAGCAAACAGACTGAAATATAATTAAAATTACATTGGTCTCCCCTAGAAGTCAAACTATGAAACACTTTATATAAACAGGTGGAGAGACTTTTGTTCTTGAAGAGCAAAGTTGGCCCAGTTGGGTGGCGCTTAGTGTACTGGTTCCATTCTCCACTAGATGGCACTGCTGAGCTTAACTGGGGTGGATTGTTGTGGCACTTGTAGGTGTGTTTGCGCATGTGTGGAAGGTGTCACCCAGCTACCCAGTCTCTAGCATCAGAACTCTGTTCTCCCTGATTAGCAATCATGCACCCATCCTTTGGCTTCCGACCATTACCTGGTTTTACACTGTCTGTGATCAAGTTGTCAGGTTACTAGGCGGCACCTCCCTCCTGAGTTTTAGCTCAGATGCGACTGTGTTTCTCGACCTCTCACTTCTGAGGGACTACGGTTTTGACCCGTTCTGACCCTCTGTGAGAGGGTGTCACCAAGCAGTGGCCAGGTGCCAGCAGCACCCAGGAATGTTTGCGGGACCATGTTGCTGCCGATGCCCAGAGACTGTGGCCAGGTGCCAGCCTGCCCCAGAGAAAGTTCACGTGATAATGTAGCAGCAGTGTTTCAGAGTTTATGGAAAATCACAACACACATCTGGTGCCAGGCTTCACCCTTAACGACCTTGTTCCAGCACCAGTGAATTGGCGTTCTCCAGGGTCCACTGGGACCTTTGCCTGTGTGTGTGGGGGGGGGGGAGGCTCACACAGGCTCTATCAAACGTCCTCCCAGCAGAGGAACCACCTCTCCCCTTGTGGCCTGAGGACCCCCAGACTTCATTCTGCTCCTGGGTATTTGCCCTTTTCACCAGAGCACCACCAGGTATTGAGCTGTGGAGTTTCACACTTGGCGCTTCCCCCCCTTGTTTATAGTCTTAATGGAATTTAAACTCTTTTCTTTCTCCTTTCTCCATTTTTAGTTCAGTCTCTGCGGCTGTTTCCACCTTTCCACTTTCTCTCCAGCTGCTTTTGGTGGGATGCTTTTCCCATACTCTCTCCTGTCTCCATCCTCTCTCTGCAAGCAAAATCAGTCTCTGCCCTCCACGGCTTCTCTCTCCCCCAGTTCATCTCTCCAGTCTGTGTACCTGCTGAGTTCTGTGTTTCAGGTTGTGAAGATTATTGTGTAAATCCTCAAATCAGCTTTCTAGGTATATAGGGTGGTTTAGTGTTCATCTGGCTGTATTTCATGGATGCGAGATGCAAAAAATACTTCCATGCTGTTCCACCATTTTGGCTCCTCCTGCGTTTTACAGTTTTTTTAGGAAAAGAAAACAAAATAAGTATAGTGCCATATATATATATATATTTTTCCCCCCCAAATTCACACTATTAAAAGGTAACTCAGCAGTTTGATTTTAAATATTTTTTGGAAGAATGTAGAGTAACAAAGAACAAAGTAACAAAGAAACCCTTCATAGAAGCAGTCTGCTGCCTTCCAGATTCAATGCTTCTGAGTATACAATTACTTTTATATATGCCTCAGTCTTCAAGTCAGCATGTTGATGCAGCTGGTGTTTGAACACATTAATTGCTGTGCCTGCTGTCTGCAGGTTTATGACTCATTCATTTTTGAGAATTTTATTTATTCAAGTCACTCAGTTTCCTTGAAATGTTGTTTTGCTGCCTAATAGTCAATAGATCAGCATCATCTTTTTCTTTTCTTTCTTCAAAAAATAGCAGAGGAAATGGCATTAGCATTTTAAGGTCCATTTTATTTGCCCATACATAAACGTATATATTGTTTGATCAAAAATGCATTATTTAAAGGACACCTGGGTGGCTCATTCGGTTAAGCGTCTGACTTCAGCTCAGTTCATGATCCCATGATTCGTGACTTCAAGCTCTGCCTAGGGCTCTGTGCTGACAGCTCAGAGCCTGAAGTCTGCTTCAGACTCTGTCTCCCCTCTCTCTCTGCCCTCCCCTGCTTGTGTTCTCTCTCTCAAAAATGAATAAACATTAAAAAATTCATTATTTAAGTAAAAATTATAGAGATCTGCTTCATTTTGTCTAGTTTTAAATTCAGAAGTAGCAACTCCATAGCAATTCAATTTATTTCTATTTTATGATATTATACTAAGTTAGTCTTTTTTTCTTTTTTTGGTGAAATTGACCATGTCTGGGAGTTGCTTTAAAATCACATAGCAGTTTAATCTTTTTTTTTTTTATTGTTTGTTTATTTTTGAGAGCAAGAGAGACAGAGCATGAGTGTGGGAGGGCCAGAGAGAGAGGGAGACACAGAATCTGAAACAGGCTCCAGGCTCTGAGCTAGCTGTCAGCACAGAGCCCTATGCGGGACTTAAACTCAGGAACAGCGAGATCATGACCTCACCTGAGGTGAGGTCGGACACTTAACCGACTGAGCCACCCAGGTGTCCCACATAGCAAGTTAATCTTAAAGAACCTAATAGCTTTCATTCAATTTAGACCAGAATATCACAAATCTCTAGATTGAGTAGTATAATGCCTGCTATTTAAATAAAAGCAATTTGTCATAATGTAATGGCACATACAGATAGATACGAAAAGCATACCCATAGATGTTAAGTTGAAGTATAGAGACCAGTATTCCTATTTATTATTTTAGGGCAGAAATATCCCCGTTACATTGATTGCAAAATAAAATAAGAAACTTCATGGTGGAATGGGATTTGGGAATCACACAGATTGGATTATAATTCCAGCCTTTACCATATAAACTGCATGACTTTGGGTAGATTACATATTCTCCCAGAGTTTGAATTTTCTTGTCTGTAAAATAGAGATTAACATCTACATATTGTGGTTGGTGTGGAGATCAAAGAGAATAAACACAAGTGCTATGGGGAGTACCTGGTCCTTATAGCAGGTGGCATTCAGCAGACATTAGACCCCTTCCTGCCTTTCTGCCTTTTCTTTGCTTGCACTACAAAATTGGAGATATGTAGCTATTAAGAGTAGTCTTGGAAGAGACTGAATTGGAAACTTTTGTTGTAAAATAGGAGATGGGAGGGGCGCCTGGCTGGCTCAGTTGGTTAAGTGTCTGACTTTGGCTCAGGTCATGGTCTTATGGTTCCTGAGTTGAAGCCCCATGTCGGGTTCTGTGTGGAGAGCTCAGAGCCAAGAACCTACTTCAGATTCTGTGTCTTCTCTCTCTGCCACTCCCCTGCTTGCACTCTCTCTCTCTCTAAATTAATTAATAATAATAAAAGAGATGAGAAAGGTGTCAGTTTTGCATCATGAGGATTTGTTGGCATATACTTGGAGTTTTATGCCCATGAGATATTTTTAGAACTTCAATACCTTTAAGAGAACAGGTTGGGTGCCATCTTATTCCTTTACCATAGAACTTTTTTTTTCTTTTCTGGGATTTGCGAATGGTACCTTTTATAAAAATAATAGAATTTTCCCCATAGAGTCTGGACTGTTCTCATAGTTACAAAATAGTATTTGACCAACATGAAGATAACACCCTGAAAATTTATCTGAGTTTATGTAATGGGTTTTTTTTAGGAAGAGGGAGGAAATACTTTAATATTCTATAAAATAGAATGAAAATGGTGATTACTTGCTGCATAAGTCTATCACATTATATTGTTTTTACATACATATCTGTTTTTCTATTTAAAATTTTTTAAAACATTTATGTATTTTGGAGACAGAGAGAGACAGAATACAAGTGGGGGAGGGGCAGAGAAAGAGGGAGACAGAATCCAAAGCAGGCTCCAGACTCTGAGCTGTCTGCACAGAACCTGACGTGGAGCTTGAACCCACGAACCATGAGATCATGACCGGAGTCGAAGTTGGACACTTAACGACTGAACCACCCAGGTGCCCCTGTTTCCTATTTTATTTAATTTTAATTTTTTTTTTTTTTACAAATAGTTTATTGTCAAATTAGTTTCCATATAATGCTCATCCCGAGTGCCCTCCTCCATGCCCATCCCCCCTCCCCCCTACATCCATCAGTTCTCAGTTTTTGTCAGCATTCAAGAGTCTCTCATGGTTTGCCTCTCTCCCTTTCCCCCACCATTTCCCCACTTCTTCTCCCTTGTTTCCTATTTTAGAGTAGAAGTTATTTGAGAGCAAATACTGTCATATGTTTCTTGTACCCCTGGTGCCTAGCTAAGCACAGAGCATGCAGTAGGTGCTTACTAAGTGATCTTTAAAAATGTACTAAAAGTAAATCTTGCTAGATATAAAATACATATGAGTACAATCTATTGATTGACATACCAGGACCTCAAAAGTCAGTCTCCAAATGTCAAAACCTTACTCATCTTTCAAAGCCCAGCCCAGGAGCAAAGTGACTTCTTCCTGGATACTCCTTAATCATTCCACAACCCAGAAAGATAAGGCTTTTTGTAGCACTTTGCATTTTTGTAGCACTTTGTAGCTCTTCTCTTTGAACATTTACCACTTTCTGCCTCATGTTATAATCTGTTCAGTGACTTAGGTATAAATTATTTTTAACTCCTGCCTATTTATGGTTGTGTCATCCTTAACTGTCTCACAGTGCTAACACACAGTGGTTCCTCTTCACATACTTGCTGAATTCATCCCTTGTTTAACAGCTAAACTCTGAAATCTTATTAAAAAAGTTTTTAAAGTAGCTTCAAAACCTTTGTATAAACAGGTATATCTGTAACAGAATGAACGTAGAAAAATACTGCATTTCATATATTAGAAGGAAACTACCTGGATTTGCATCTGCTCCAGTGATTATTTGCTGCTGGACCACGGTCAAATTACGTAGACTCTATGTGCCTCCCTTCCTTTATCTATAAAAAGGGGATAATAATACAACCTAACACTTAAGGTTGGAGATAATATTTGTAAAGGTCTTTGAAGAGAGCTTATCACATAGTGAGCACTTGATAATTGTCATCTACCATATAATAATAATAATAATAATAATAATAGTAATAATAGACTGAAAGATTGTTACTTTATATCCAGCTTTTCAAAAGAATACCAGACCTTGGAGATGTGAAAGGAATTGACATTGATAGGATATTTAAAAGAAAATTCTGTTGTGGTAAGAACACTTAATGTGAGATCTACCATCCTAACAGGTTTTTTAAAAAGTTTTTTATTTATTAATTTAGAGAGAGAGAGAGCGAGAGAGCATGCAAGCAGATCAGGGACAGAGCAGGAGGGAGACAGAGAATCCCAAGTAGGCTCTGCACTGTCAGCACAGGGCCCAGTGCAGGGCTTGTTCTCATGAACTGTGAGATCATGACCTAAGCCTAAATCGAGAGTCGGACACTTAACCATCTGAGCCACCCAGGTGCCCCTAGCTTCCTAACAGATTTTCTAAATGTACTCTACAGTATTGCTATCCAGAGGCACAGTGTTGTACAGCCGACCTCTAGAATTTGTTCACCGTGCATAATTTAAACTATGCCTGTTGATTAACAACTTGTTTTCCCCTCCCTCTAGAATGGAAATCGCCATTCTACTCTCTACTTTTATGAGTTTGACTAATTTAAATGCAGGTACCTCATATAAGTGGAATCATGCAATATTTGTCCTTTTGTGACTGGTTTATTTCACTTAGCATAATGTCTTCAAGGTTCATCCATACTGTGACATATTTTTTTCAAGATTTCCTTCTTTTTAAAGGCCGAATAATATTTCATTGTATTGATATGCAACATTTTCTTTACCCATTTATTTGCATTGAGTATTTAAGTTGTTTCCACAAATGGGGCATTGGGAATAGGAAGATGGGAGTGCTAATATCTCTTTAAGATCCTGATTTTAATTCTGGTAAAGACCTGATTTTAATTCTGGGTAAATACCCAGAAGTTGGATTGCTGTGTCATATGGTAGTTTTATTTTTAATTTTTAAAGGAAACTCCATACTCTTTTCCATAGCAGCTGTGCCATTTTGTATCCCCACCAACAGTGTACAAAAGTTTCAGTTACTCCACATCCCCAATAACACTTGCTATCTTTCCTTCTTTTTTCTTATAATCACTTCTTCATAGGTGTGAGATTATATCTCATTGTGATTTTGAGTCATATTGATGAAATTGAGCATCTTTTCCTATACCTCTTGGCCATTTGTGTGTCATTTTTGGAGAAATGTCTATTCAAGTCTTTAGCTCATTTAAAATTAGGTTATTTGGGGGTACCTGGATAGCTCCATTGGTTAAGTGTCTGATGTTGGCTCAAGTCATGATCTCATGGCTCATGAGTTTGAGCCTCACGTTGGGCTCTGTGCTGTCAGCTCAGAGACTGGAGCCTGCTTTGGATTCTGTGTCTCAGTCTCTCTGCCCCTCCCTCACTGGAGCTGTCTCTCTCTCTCTCAAAAATATATAAACATTAAAAAAATTTAAAAAATAATTTGGGTTATTTGGAGTTTTTTTTGTTTGTTTGTTTTTTGTTTTTGCTATTGAGTTGTATGAGTCCCTTTACTATTTTGGAAATCAACCTTTTCTCTGATACATGGTTTGCAAATATTTTCTTCCATTCTGTAGGTAGGCTTTGTACTCAGTTTCTGTTTTCCTTGCTGTGCAGAAACTTTCTAATTTGGTAGTCCTGTTTGTCTATGTTTGCTTTTGTTGTTTTTGCTTTGGGAGTTGACATATCCAAAAAATTATTGCCAAGACGATGTCATGAGGATTCCCCCTATGTTTTCTTCTGGGAGTTTTACACTTTTAGGTCTTGCATTTAAGCTTTATTTATTTTGAGGTTATTTTTGTATATGGTGTAAGATACAGATCCAATTTCTGATACGCATTTTTACATTGCTAAATTGGTTCTTTCTCTTTGCCACTCAGTCTCTGCTGTCCCCTCTTCAACCTTACAATCCACCTTTTTTTCCTTCTAAAATTTCATCTCGTAAGATTCACCTTTGCCTAAAACAGACCCTGTTTCTCTCCAGTTTGCTTCCGACATTCCTTACTGTCCCAGATACACATCGGTTCCCGTGTTTTCCTGCCCCACCTGCAGCCACTGAGTCAACAGGGAAAATTTCACATGTAATATTCTGAGATTCAACCCTCGGGTAATAATTCCCCTGCTTTTAGTCATTCGTATCCTCTGGTTAGCAGAAATGTTGAGTCTAGTGCCTTCTAATTGCTGACCTAAATAAGATCCCCAGTTTTGTAAAGATAATATAAAGTTTATTTTAGTAACAACCGTGAGTCATTACAGAAGCTAATGAACTTGGGAATTCTATGAAATCTTCCAAGCATATAAAGCCTATTTTCCAAGGTTCCTTTTTCTTAGTTCTAGGCCACAAAAATTGAAACGTGATGGAAATTGACTTCCAGCCCACATTTGTCTTATGTCTAGATAATTATGAGTTAGAAATCAAGCTAACAAATTGTTACATGAAACACATTCTGTTCTCTAACCGAACAAATATACCACGGTAATGACCTATAAGGCCAAGGTTGAATTTAGAATTTGCAGACTCCTTGCAGACAGAGGGAAAGCTGGCCCCCAGCCCTGCGCCAGCCCCCTTCCCCTTTACCGCAGCCCTGTTACCACATAAGGGGCCTTGGATCCCCTTGTTGTGGACTCCAAAGCCCCATTCAAGCTCCAGCCACACACTGCACTCCCTCAGACAGCAGGACCGTGGGCATCCTTTGGGCAACCAGTCTGTCTTTTTAAGATGGACCCAGGGAAGAGACCTGGAAGGCTCAGGGCCATTTACACAGGGTCCTGATTACACAGAGTGTGGTCTAGAAGAGGGGGTACAAGCTCCAGGTAGGAAGGAGTGCAGCCAAGGGAAGACCAGAGAGGCATCTTCTGAAGCGTGGGGTCCAGGCAGGAGCCTTCTTGCCCACGTCAGCTGCTCAACCCAACGCTGTGTCCTCTCCTCTCAGCCACTTCTCATTCCAGTCTCCGCCGCCTTGGGCAGCTCCATGGCAACAGCGACTGTCCTTGTGCTGCCCGCATCCTACTTCAGGCTTAAGCTCAACTTTCTGCCCCAGGGCTATCCCCAACACTGTAGGAGTTTGCCTCACACAGATGCAGACCAGACATGTCGCTGAGTTAACTGTCTCAGAGGAAGCCCTGACTAGTACGGGGCAGGAGCAGGTAGGCAAGGGCTCAGCCTCCTGTGTCTTCAGGCAGACAAATCTGGACAGCTTTCCCTGAGGGACTTTTGAGATCCTGGTAGAAACCAGCCCGATGCTCACAGCAGCCGCCTCAACAACACACCTTTATCTTGGCTTTTCCTCCTTCCCTGCCTTGTTCACCCTGCTCTCTCACTCTTGGTTCCTGGGATCACTTCCCAAATTAGTCCCCCACACTCAAATCCTTGCCTCAGGCTCTGCTATTTGGGATAGTCAACAGAATAAAGAGACAAATCTAAGAAATAAAGGGACGAGCCCCTTCTTAGTACAATCAGGTTATCAGCCCAATCTCACCAGAGTCCTTCACCAACAGTCATTCCAAAGTTTAAAAGTATTGCCCAACACATTTATATTAGAACCTAAATTCCTATTAGGAGGTTTTTGTTATTGGTTTTTTTCTTTTGAGGGGGTGGTCCCTTTGGTCTTCCCTCTATTTGAATCTCTAAATTCCTTTTATGAAGCCTCACTTCCACGGCTGAAATTTCTCAAATTGACCATATCCTGTTGGGAGGTAGGATGGAGGCATCCGCTTATGGAAAAAAAGAAGGAAGGGAAGCAGATCAGAAGCAAAAAGCTGTTAGTAACTTGGACGTCAAAGGTTTCAATGAGCCAGATAAAGTGCAAATAGCCTTTTTATGCAGCACACCACTGGGCTGAGGATCGCATATGCCAGATTTTCCAGAATTTCCCAAACAATCTTTACTTCGAGTTTGTGACATGAGATTCAGAAACACATTTCTCTGGTCAGACTTGTCCAGATTTAAGCTTCAGAAAATAGGGCCATGGGCCATCCAAAGCCATGGCCAGGCCAGGGACCAGTGTCTGTTGCCTGGGTGCCTTGTCTAGAGCCAGAGCCTTACGACTGGCTTCCTACAGGGTACAGAGCGGCCAGTTCCTGGAAGGAGCTTTTTGACAAGACCAAGAAACACGACTTCTTGCCCAGCCTGGGCCTGTCTAGGGTGTCCTCTTGCAGAAAACTTACTCTGGCCTCTGGGACTACTTTGCTCCACATCAGTTTTTACTACTGGACTCCCAAGTAGAGACGGTAGTGCCCAGACTTTGATCCCTGTGGGAAGAAGTCACTCATGACCTAAAGGTGAACCTGGCCATCTGCTATTTACCTCCCCAACTTAAGAACCAAAAATGGAATGCATGGCAGAGAGAAGATCAACCATGGAAACCATCAATCTTAGAGCTGGAAGCACTAACCCCTCACTTAACAGAAGAGACTTTGCCAGAGGATTATAGCCTAAGGTAACATATTGGGGTTTTTCTACAGATTTGGGGAGATTAATCCTAAAACCTAAAATGATTGCATATTGTAGCCATTTGCTATTTAACAATGTTTTCAAGGGATTATTTTGTACTGTAAACTAGTGTGGAGGGATCCTGCTGTGTGTAAACTGATAGAGTTAATTTCACTATCTGTGCTGTCCCCCAGTGGTAGAGGTAAGAAGGCACACCCAGGAATGTGCCTTAGGCATTATACTTCGACATTTACAGATGTAAGAATAGACAGTTACCTGTCCTTATAATCAGTGCTACAATGCCATGTAGATTTGGTCCTCCTCAGAAATGAGACTATAATGTCATCTCTATAGTTATGAATAAACACCTTTTATGTACAAGCACTGGAAAATCAAGATTTTGACCTCCAGATACAAAGCCATAGAAAAATGTTTTAAATATCTCAGGTATTATTCAGGAAACATTTATTGAAATTAACCATGGGTCAGGTGCTGTTCTAGCCCCTTGGGATAGAAAAATCAATAACACTGGGCCTTTGTCTTGAGGAACTCACAGTTCTTTCCCTGGAATGAACAATCAACAAATCATTACATTCAGTGTGACATGTCCCATTATAGACAATATAATGATCTTTTCTTTTTCATTTTTTCCCCCTAGATGACAGTGGTTCAACAAAATGTAAATGGAGGAGAAGGAATACAGAGGTATTCTTTTCTCCCCAGACATCTAAAATAAACCTTCCATAGCTGCCTCTCCAGCCACCTGTTGAGAGAGAGAGACCAGCGGAGGGGCAGAGAGAGAGAGAGAGAGAGAGAATTACAAGCAGGCTTTACACTGTCAGCACAGAGCCCGATGCAGGGCTCAAACTCACAAACCCTGAGATCATGACCTGAGCCAAAATCAAGAGTCAGACACTTAACCCACTGAGCCACCCAGGTGCCTCTGTCTAGGCTCCTGTTTTAAAGATGCAAACACCCCAAGCAGGAAGATGTCTTTATCAGATCCACTGCCCCTTGCCTGAGGTCAGCCTGTGGTCATAGGATACAGCTTTTACCAGACAATTTTTCTCATCTTCCATAAACCTTTAAATCTAGTCTGTGGAAGTCCAAAACAAACCATCACAAGAAGACATTTTTCTGTTATGCACATTAAAAAAAAAAAACACCTGTTAACTTCATCACTTAATTATTTTTCCAATACCAGTATAGAAGCAACCAATTGACTTTTTTCACTAATATTATTAAGAGCACCAAACATCAGAGTTTTCAGGAAAGAGGGAAAAAATAAATTGGTAACTATAGGGTTGTCATAATAAAACAATAGAAAGGGTGGACTTTTAAAAAATGCCAAATTACAAATTAAATTAAAAATAGTTGGAAATATGGTGATGAAGCATCAGCAAAAATCTTAGCAAGCAGTATTGGGAAAAGAAAATAAACACAGTGACCTGAGCTTTGGATGTCTTTGTCATGTAAATGGAAGGTGGAAAAGAGGCAAAATGCGTTGATCTGAATAGGAACAAATTTCAGTAAAAAGTAGACTCAAATACATTCATCCTTAATAGATGAACGAAAGGAATAATGCTTTAGATTTGGGCAATCTTGTTGACAGGATGGAAGTGATTTTGAACCATTTAAAAAGAAAGTAACTGAAACTATATTGGGCCAAAATTTAGGATTAACTTAATTTAATTAGGACTTAATTACATTTAATTCATAATCTAAGGGTAAATGTTTCCTGAATAAAAGGAATACTAGACACATTCTGAAGTATCAAAAACTAACAGTATCTTGCTTTGGACACACATCAGTGAGAAAGGAGCAAAAATGGAAGTTTTCACTTTTTAAGAAAATGTTAGACTTTTGGGTAAAGATGAATGAGTGCAGTTGGACCACAAGATCAATCTCCTTCAACACCTAATGATATAAACTCCTCATAGGGCACCGGCAGTTTCCCTGGAGTAACAAAACATGGCATAATGTCAGGCTAGAACCTTTAGAAGGAGATGCTGGCTAATGAAAGAGAAAGGAAATTTTGGCAAGGCTCTGCCAGGTGTCAGACCCACTCTCATGAACAAATTAAGTCCGGAGGCATTGGGCGGTCGGTGCAGCTGCAGTCTAGGACCACAAAGTCACAAGGACCTCCAAGACTGTTTGCTGTTGTCTCACAAGGAAAAAAAATTAATAAAAATTCCAATGCCATTTTATTTAAAAAATGTTTTAAATAAAATTATTTTTACTGTGGAATATGTGATCACTTTAATATGTTTGGTATAACAAAAAACAAGAGTTTCTCCCAAAATGAGAGTTCAGGAGTCACCATAACTTCTAAATAGTCCTGCTAATATGCCCCATATTGAAGAGAAGGGGACTGAGGTAATAGCTTTATCTTGTCAGGGAGTGAAAAAAATAATTTCTCTGAAGGTCAGCATTGATTTTACTTTTATTTCAGTTATCTATTTTTCTGTTACATTCCAGAAAATACAACAACTAAAATAAAAAAACTGGCTTGGATGAGCTCAACAGTAAGGTGGGAATGACGAAAGATTAAGGCAGTGCACTTAAGAACAGTGAATAGAAATTATTCAATGTGAACAACAGAAAATGGATTAGAAAAAAAAATGAACAGGGCCCCATGGTCCTGTGGAACAACAACAAAAGTTGTATTTGTATCATCGGAGTCCCAGAATGAGAGAAGAAAGAATAGGGAGCTGAAAAAACAGTTGAAGAGATAATACCTACAAATTTCCTCTCAAGTTTGATGAAATACACAAACTTACAGATTCATGAAACTGAACGTGTCCCAAACCAAAGAAATCTGTCGCAATACATCTCATAATCAGACTTTTGAAAATTAATGGCAAAGAAAAAAATCTAAAAGCAACCAGAGAAAAATGTTGGGGATCTAAAATAGCAGACTTAAGCTCCAACTCAAATAACAGATTACTTACTCATCTGAAACCACGGAGGTCAGCAGGAAGTGGCACATTTTCAAGGGCTGTTAGAAGAGAATAGGAAACTGTAAATTGTGTCCAGATAAACTACCCTTCATGAAGGGAAAATAAAAACATCCTTAGATGAAAGTAAGAGAATTTGTCACTAACAGACTACTATTAAAAAACGGTAAAAGAAAGTTCTCCAGATAGAAAAAAAATGATAACAGAAGGTTTTTAACTTCAGAAAGAAAAGAACAGTGAAATGGGTAAAAGTGGGTAAATATAATGAACCATTCTTCTCATGAGTTTCTGAAATCATATTTGATGGTTGAAGCCAAAATGATAACAGCATCTGTAGCATGTTCAAAATATGTAGAAGAAATACTTGAAACAATTCTATTTTAAAATGAGGGAGGGTAAAAGGATCTAAATGGAAGTAAGTTTTCAGTACTTAACTTGAAGTAGTTAAACATTAATACCAATAGGCTGTGATAAGGTACATATGTATATTGTAATACCTAGAGCAACTGCTAAGAAAGCTATACAAAGCAATATACTCAAACACAGTATAAATTAAGCAAGATGGAATCCTAAGAAAATGATGAAAGCATCCCATGGGAAAGCAAGAAAAGAGAAACAGAGGAAACAGAGAAAATAAATAATAGCAGACTTAAGCTCCAAAATTTCGAGACTTACTTTAAGGATAAATGGTCTAAAAACACTAAGTAAAGGACAAAGTTTAGCAGAATAGATTTCAAATAAAAAAAACATAATATGTACATGCCGTTTGCCAGAAACTCACTTCAAAGATAACGGCAGAGGTAAGTTGAAAGTTAAAGGGTAAAAAGAAAAAAGATATGTATGCTAATGTTAATATTGATAACAGATAAGGATAACGGGTAAAGTAGACCTAAGAGAAAAAAAATTAAAGGGATATAAAAGCACTTTATGTAATTATTTTTAAAAATCCACCAAGAAGACATAGAGATACGATTGTGTACCAAACAACAGAACTTCAAAATTCAATAAAGGCAAATGTAAAATTTTCAATCAAAATTAGCATTATAGTGATCCCATTTATTCAGAGTTATTTTAGTCTGTCCATCCTACCATCATTTATTTTCTTACCATCCTATTTATCTGCATGTGTTCCCAGAGAGGTGGATGGTATGGTGTTTTCCTATAGTAATGATGGTTATTTCTAGGTTGTGGGGTTGAGAATGGTTCTTTACCATCTTCTTTGTCTTTTGCTATATTAGTCTGCTATATTTTTTTAAGATGAGCATTTTTAAACACAGTAAAGTCATAAAAAGAAATAACTACATTAAAGTAAAATGTAGAAATTAATGAGTTCAGTGTTTGAAGTTTTAATTGGCATTCCTAATTAGGTTTAAATTAGATTTTGGAATAGTATCTCACAGAAAGCAGAAGTGCTCAACTTAGGCTTTCTCAGCATTTGCCTGTGATTCAGTTGAAGCAACTTGCTTTGTAAAGGGAGATAAACTGAACCAGATTTTAAGTATATATAAATGCTTATTTGTTGATTTAACTAAATGAGATAAAGTCAACTCTTCATTTGAGCATTCTGACTTATGTCCTGGGGCACCGTGTGTTATAGGTATGTGGAGATGACCGATGTTCTCAGCTCTCAGGAAGCCTCGGTGGGGCCTGGTCACAAGCACTGTGGTCCATTTACCCCCATCTGCTATAGAAGTATTATTTCCCGTGAATGCTATGATGGAAAAAAAAAAAAGGAGCTGGAAGATTCATTACTCATGCATAAGTCACCTTGGTATTGAACGTGAAGTTTCTTCTAGATTAACTAAGAAACCTCACTGATATGCCAATTTGCATATTATTGAACAGAGCAATAGATTATTAAGTAAGACAACCAACTAGAATGGCAGAATTGTAGGGGTTATAGGTTACATTTCACAGAATATAGCAGTAATCTTTTAAGTCTATGTATGTAGAGACTCCACAGTTAAGCAGAAATTCAATAAAAATTAATTAATACTGGAGCACCTGGGTGGCTCAGCTGGTTAAGCTCTGACTTCCGTTCCCGTCATGTTCTTGCAGTTGGTGGGTTCAAGCCCCGTGTCAGGCTCTGTGCTGATAGCTTGGAGCCTGGATCCTGCTTTGGATTCTGTCCCTCTCTCTGTTCCTCCTCTGCTCGCATTCTGTCTCTCTTTCTCTTTCTCTCTCTCTCTCTCAAAAATAAATATTTTAAAAATTTAAAAGAAGATTAATTAATACTATTGTGAATGCTTCCAATGTACCGGTTTATCAGAACTAACTATATGACTCAGGAGAGTTCCTGCTTTTCTGCCATAGAAAGAGAAGAGAGAATGTTTTATTTTTATATTCCTTAGATTATTATTGTTCACTAGCAGCATTCCCAGGACTAAGTATGGTAGTTCCAAACAGCAGTAAGATAAAAAAGCAGCCTTGGGATCAGATCTTAAAATAGAAAAAAAATGGAAGGAGCCAAGGACATCTAAGACACTATTATAGAAGAAAGAGGGGAGATTTACCCTGCCAAATATTGGAACTTTTGTCAAATATGACACTTATGATAGTGTGGTTTTGCCACAAAGATAAACAAGCTGACCAATGAAACTGGTTCATGAAACAGAATAGTCTCCAAACAGACCTCCACATATTTAATCTTTGATATGTAACATAGGATGGGCAGTTCAGCAAGGAAAGGAGGGACTTTTCAATAGCTAGGACTAGAAGAAAAATGGTTGTTGATATAAGGAAAAAATGAAATTATATTCCTGTCTCTATAAAAATTAATTCCAGATGGATCAACGACTTAAATGTCAGAAGCAAAACGTTAAAATATTTAATGGAAAATGTAGGAGATATGCAAAAAGATATTAACCATAAAAGGAGAATGAAATTTTTGACTGTAGCAAAATTAAGAACTCCTTTCATCAAAAAGTGAAGAGACAGACTACAAATTGGAAGAAGCATTTACAGTACATGAAACCTACAAAGTGTTAATATCATATCAACACAGTATAAGGAACTCCTGTGAGTTAATAAAAAATGACAGCCCGGTAGAAAATTGGCAAAAGACATTAATAGGGACTTCACAGGAAAGGAAACATATGGCCAATAAACTTACAAACTTTTGCTCAACCTCAGTAATCAGGAAAATGAATGAGACATTCTGTTCTATTTTATCAACAACTGTTAAGAAGTTTGAGAAAACTGGGGTACCTGGATGGCTCAGTTGGTTAGGCTTCCAACTTCGGCTCAGGTCATGATCTCACGGTTTGTGGATTAAAGCTCTGTCGGGCTCTGTGCTGACAGCTCAGAGCCTGGAGTCTGTTTCAGATTCTGTATCTCCCTCTCTCTGCCCTTCCCCTGCTCATGCTCTGTCTCTCTCTGTTTTTCAAAAATAAATAAACATTAAAAAAAATTAAAGAAGTTTGACAATACTAAATTTGGAGAGATTGTGGACCAAGAGATCACCTGTTTATTATTTGGTGAGAGTTAAATTAGAACCAGTACTTTGGAAAACAATTTGGATTATCTTATGAAGTTGAGCATTCTCTTATCTTACAGCAGAGTAATTCTTCTACTATAAGGCACAGAGAAATTCTTGGCCATGTCCATCATAAGACATTAAAAATAATAATTATAATAAAATAAAAAAGCTCAGTGCCATTCTACTATAATAGCAAAAAAAAAACCAACCCAGAAATAAATGGAAGTTTTTGGGGCACCTAGGTGCTCCAATTTGTTAAGTATCTGACCCTTGATCTCATCTCAGGTCTTGATTTCAGAATTGTGAGTTCAAGCACTGTGCTGAGCTCCACACTGGACATGAAGTCTACCTAAAAAAAAAAAAATTTAATTCAAATATTCACTGATAGGAGAATGGGTAAATTGACAGGATAATGGATAAATAAGTTATACAGTGAAAAACAATAATTTAGGCAATCATATATGTGATAAAACATTTATTTTTATTATTTTTAACTTTAAAAAAATGTTTATTTAGAGAGAGAGAGAGCCCCAGCAGGGGAAGTACAGAGAGAGAGGAGAGAGAGAATCCCAAACAGGCTCTGTGCCAGCAATGCAGAGTCTAATGTGGGGCTTGAACTCACAAACCATGAGATCATGACTTGACCTGAAGTTAAGAGTTGGATGCTCAACCAACTGAGCTACCAAGGCACCCCATAAAACATTTTTTTTTAAAGCAAGGGAATCATATACATAAATTTGGGATAGTGGTTGCCCCTGAGCTGGATAGTATAAAGCGAAGAAAAGGACAAGGGAAGAGTAGTCATCAGTAGATGTTAGGGTCAGAGTTCCAATTCATGTGTTTTGTGTTGATGTCTCAGGTGATCATTGTATTGTTCAAATACATTCAAATATATTTACATAGAGGCCCAAGCACAGTCCAGGATGAACTATGAACAAATGTGTCCTATGAATCAAGAGTTATGATTAATCTATTTTGTGTAATTAAAGTCATTAAAATAAGTCATTTAAATAACAACAGTTTTAAACAAATGGAATGTAGGGCTTCTTGTCATTTTCTTATTGTATAATTCTCTTTGTTGCCCCTTTTTAAAAGAATGTTTATTTATTTTTGAGAGAGAGAGAGAGA
Organism: Hyaena hyaena; assembly: GCF_003009895.1. Lineage (NCBI taxonomy): Eukaryota > Metazoa > Chordata > Mammalia > Carnivora > Hyaenidae > Hyaena > Hyaena hyaena. The sequence goes on along the minus strand of NW_024081100.1, from coordinate 634,766 downwards.
GAGAGAGAGAGAGAGAGACAGGATCCAAAGCAGGCTCCAGCCTCTGAGCTGTCTGCATAGGGCCTGATGTGAGGCTAGAACTCATGGACGCTAAGATCATGACCTGAGCTGAAGTTGGATGCTTAACCAACTGAGCCACCCAGGCTCCCCATGTTGCCTCTTTTAAGTTCATTTATTTATTTTGATGGCAAGTGAGTGGAGGAATGGCAAAGAGAAAGGGAGAGAGAGAATCCCAAGCAGGCTCCATGCTGTCAGTGAAGAGTCCAGTGTGGGGCTCAATCTCACGAACCATGAGATCATGACCTGAGCCAAAATCAAGAGCTGGATGCTCAACTGACTGAGCCACCCAGGTGCTTCTCTTTGTTGCTTGCTTTAGCAGTGTTTTATTTTAAAATTTGATTCTTCATAAAGTTTCTTACATTTGGTTCTTCAGATTTCTTTTCCAAGTCTACTCTTACATATGTAGTGTTCACTATTTGTCAGTGTCCAGTTGAGAAGATTCAGAATACATTCTTTTCAGGGTTCAGCTTCTGCAACATGTCATAAGTATTAATTTTTCATGTAAACTATTGTTTCCTTTCTAACTGTAACTGTTATCTAGAAACAAGGTGGCATTATACTCTACAAGTGTTTGGGCTGATTTTTATTGAGGCCTAGGATAGGATGATATGCTGGCTTCTGACAACACAGATTCATCAGTGGCCTGCACACTAATCTATCAGTTGCTGGTTGTCTTTGTATTTTTCCACTGAGGTGGAGAAGGAAAGCACAAAGTCTGTGAAGTTAGACTAGTTGTGTTACCCATAACATTTAAGGAGCTTTGTTTTGTTAAACTCTCACTGCCTAACTGTCACACTTCATATCTCCTGTGAAAGGTGCTCTTCTTACAGGGATTTTTCTCTTAGTGCCTTGTGCAGAGCTGACCCACTACTTAGAAGCATTTAAGTACTTTGTATATTAATGTGACAACTAAAGGAACAAAATGTTAGTGTGTCTTTTAGCTCCTGAACACAAGACCCCAGGGACAGTAAACTAGGTCAAGGCATGGTATCAGAGAGAGTCCGTCTTGGTCTTTGAAAGTGAATCCCTTTACCTCCCAGTCATGACTCACTGACCAAACCAGAAAGTTCAGATGGAGCAATGCAGCAGAAGAGCAGACATCTTGGTGTGTGATCACTGTGTGTGCTGCCGATACTCACAGTGGGCACTAGAGCTATCTTGTTGACAACAGGTAGGTTGAAAAATGTCTCTTTGGAAATTTTCTTCAGTCTTCCCGACTGAATTGGGATGGACTTAGTGTTCAGGAAGATTGTTGAACAATATCGGAACACAGGGTGGCACTTATGCCTTGGCAGGCATGGGTTAGAGTAGCGGGTCTGTCTTTGAACTTGGAGCTTCAGGTCCCTTGGGACACATCATGGTGCCACTACTGACTTGGAACATGGTGGGGAGGAGGTTGCTAATCCCTCTGTGTAGGGAGAAAAAGAGACATTAAGAGCATAGATTTATAAAATGAGGGGGACTGACATCTGTTTACTGTGGGAGGTAGGGGTTTAAGATAAAAGAACTTCAGGGGCGCCTGGGTGGCTTAGTCGGTTAAGCGTCCGACTTTCGCTTAGGTCATGATCTCGCGGTTCGTGGGTTCGAGCCCCGCGTCGGGCTCTGTGCTGACTGCCAGCTCTGAGCCTGGAGCCTTTTTCAGTTTTTGTCTCCCTCTCTCTCTGACCCTCCCCTGCTCACGCTCTCTCTCTCTCTCTCTCTCCTAGAAATAAATAAAACATTTTAAAAAAAAAAAGATAAAAGAACTTCATATTTGACAGCCATATTAGTTAGTGGGGCTTCATAAAACCCCTTCTAGTGAAGTTTAAGCAATGTGAAAACGAACCCCAGTGTGGAAACACTGTTACTTCATGATCAACTGGATCCATTGGTAGAGCCTCTCTTACCTGCGAATGAAAAGTTGCATCTCATTTGTGTTGTTATAATCGAACACAGCACCATTTAACTGATGTATATTCTACCAGAAGTGTTGGGAAGACCCAGAGTCCTACAAATTAATATTTCATATGAGGAGAGTGCAAGTCTTTTGTAAGCTATGGATTTCATGTTCATGCTGTAGGAAAGGCCATTTTTAACATATACGATGGCAAGTTTCTTTTCAAAGTGCAATTTTCATATTTTTACTGTTCCTGTTGGATCTGGATTATGTGGGTGGTTGGAGACACATTGTTGGTGTTACAAAGCTTTACAAACTCTTTACAGTGTCCTGTAACATGCCCACTCACCCTTAATGGAGAAGGCATTTCTAACATTGGAATAAGGCCTTTTATAATATTAGCTGACATATTTGTTTATGAGTTTCTTCTGCCCATCCTGAAAATATACAAATACCAAATAAAGCATACATTTATAAGGATAGCATTTTATTTGAATAGGTTAGGTCTGAATAATTATAAATATCCTTCAGGGAGAAGGATGAGTTACCTTCTTTGTCTTCAGAGTTTTCCTCATACTGTGGGCCTGATAAATGGAGCAGTTCTTATAGTACTTTTGACTTACGCTGGCAAAATTGTGGAGCATGTAATTCACATCTCATTATTCTTAGAATTACTTCTTTGTTCATATGTGCCAGGCCATGGGTTAAATGAGCAGGAAATAGAAGTAAATACTTTGGCAACATCAAGTGGCCATCGAGGAAGTGCCAAAAGTAATTTGGTTACAAAACCACCCAGACATTTTGCTAAGCACTTCCTCCCTTGAATTTGGGGTTGTCGGGGAAGACTGGCTATGTTTTGTAATTCAAAGTTCAATCTCAGACTGAGGAATAGCATATTTGTAAGAGATCTGGCAGTATTATAGTTGCAGAAAACAGTGATATAAGGACCATTTGGATATCTTAGCTCCTCCAAAAGTGAGGCACTCATGTGGTATTATAACTACTAGTAGCCATAAGTACTTTAAAACATAGCCAGGGGTGCCTGGCTCAGTCGGTTGAGCGTCCGACTTAGCTCAGGTCATGATCTCACGGTTCGTGGGTTCAAGCCCCACATTGGACTCTGTGCTGACAGCTCAGAGCCTGGAGCCAGTCTTTGGATTCTCTGTCTCCCTCTCTCTCTGACCCTCCCCTTGTCATGCTGTCTCTCTTTCAAAAATAAAGAAAACATTTAAAAAATTTTTTTTAAATAAAACATAGCCAGTTCCATTGAAAATGTATCAGTTTTTGTTTCCGTGGTGGTGGTGGTGGTGGTGGTGGTGGTGGTGGTAGTTGTCGCTGTTGTTGTTGTTAGAAGAAATAGTACTCCCCTAAGGAAGAACATCAAGTTCTGCTGCTTGGGTCACCTTTGTTGACCAGGTTGGGGGGCTGGGTGGGGCTTGGTTATATGCCTGATGTTTGGCTTGAGTAGGTGGTTATTGTCTAGAGTTTTCTGTCTTGCTAGGTTTATGCTTTCCTGGTCTTTTAGCTAGAAAGAGCAGGCTTCTTTGGAGGCTTTTTTCCTTCTTTTGCTGTGTACCCATTGGTGTGTATGAGTGGCTCATTTCTTTGGTATTTCATCCAGGATACATGAGACATAAACAAAGCTCAGGGAACTCACTGTCACATCATTCCCTGAGTTCTGAGGTTGCTCCCCAGACTTCCTTTTTCTGTCCACTTTCAATGTCTTGCATTTGCTTTAGTTTTTGTTTTTGTTTTTAGAGGGTGCAAGTGAGCAAGGGGCAGAGAGAGAGGGAATCCCATGAAGGTAGAGAGAAGGAGAGGCAGAGAAACAGAGAAGGAAAAGTGGGGCTCACCCAAAGCAGGACTCAAACTCACAAACTGTGAGATCATGACTTGAGCCAAAGTTGGATGCTCAACTGACTGAGCCACCCAGGTGCCCAGGGTCTTGTATTTGCTTTGAAATGTCCAGCCTGGGGGCGCCTGGGTGGCTTAGTCAGTTAAGCATCCGACTTTCGCTTGGGTCATGATCTCGCGGTTTGTGGGTTCGAGCCCCGCGTCGGGCTCTGTGCTGACTGCCAGCTCAGAGCCTGGAGCCTGTTTCAGTCTGTGACTCCCTCTCTCTCTAATCCTCCCCTGCTCACGCTGTCTCTCTCTCTCTCTCTCTCAGAAATAAATAAATAAATAAATAAATTAAAAAAAAAAAAAAAAGAAAGGTCCAGCCTGTTAGCTATTCTTAGCAGGAAGAGTAGGGAGAAGCGCATCTACTCCATCTTGGTCCCTATTGTGCTTTCCTATCAATTAAACAGGAATTCCTCTGGAATTAAGAAACATAGCATGAATTCCAGATGTCTCTAGAGGCACATGTGTGATCTAGATCAGAGGTTTGTCCAGTGGAAACCCCGGGCCTGGATCAGTTTTAAAAAATGAACTTTATCTGGTTTAATACTCATACAGTGATGAATATCCTACATACAATTGAATGTACTTATTTTAGGACTACAGTCTTATGAGTTTGACAAACGTATATATCTGTGTAGCCATCGCCCCCATGAAGATATCAAATACTCTCATAACTCCTCAAATCTTCTGTATGCCCCTTTGCAGTTGATAGAGTCCCAATCCCTGCCTTAGGCAAGTATTAGTATGATTTCTCTCAATATAGCTTCAGTTTTGCCTGCTCTAATCCTTTATTTAAATGGGATCATGTAATACGTACTCTTTTGTCTGGCTTCTTTTCCTCAGCAAGATGCTTCTAAGATTTATCCATGTTGTGTGAATTGGTAGTTTGTTTCTTTTTATTGGTGACCACTATTCCACTGTATAACCACACCTCAGTTTCTGTACCCATTCACCTCTTGATGGAGATTTGTATTGTTTCCATTTTAGGCCATTATGAATGAAGGTTCTGTGAGCATTGATGTGCAAGTCCTTGGGGGGACATATATTTCCCCTCCTCTTGAAAAAGCACCTAAGAGAGGAATGAGTGGCTCATACAGTAAATGTATATGTAACTTTAGAAGAAACTGCCAAACTGATTTCACAAGTGGCTCTTCGATTTTGCATTACCAACAACAGCAGTCCGTGAGAATTACTCCCCTCCTTGGGCTCTGGCTCTGGTTCTTGCTCTCAGCACTGATGGGGATCCTTCCAAAGCCAGTGTGTGTTCTGTGCTAGGCTCAGCCAGTGGTACTTCTTACTAAAACTAGCGCCTGCTCCAACCATTCCAGCTCCTTAAACAGCCTTGCACTGAAGGGTTGAGTCAGGTCAGACCCTGGGGTCTTCTGTCACATATACATCTAGAACCACTCTCCCCATTTGACTTTTGAATTCTGGATTTTGAATCCAGCAAGTCTTCCTCAAGTGTAAAACCACTTTTTGTCAGTGTAGGGGAGCCTTCTTTAAGGGAAAACTAATACTGCTGGGTATCATTAGGAAGCCTAGCCTGAAAGAAATATTTTAAAAAATCATTTGGAGGGGCAAGGGCCGCAGAGACCGGTAGATCCACCAGCTGTCAGGAATGAACACGATAATCTTGTAGCTGTTTTAATCCCAATAGATCTTGGAAGATTTGTAAGTTACTGACTTTCAAAATGTGTTTTATCTCATGAAGCCTATTAACATTAATACAAAATTGTCTTTTCATTGAAAATGAGGGAAAAAAAGCTTTATGCAAAAGAAATATTCCTTAACTAACTCCATGAATTCAGTTTCAATTAATTTGAAAATAATTTTTTACCTATCTCTTTTTCTTTATGGTAATAATAATGCAGGAAATTAAATGTTGTTTAATTTAAACCCACCCGACACTGGCTAGTATTTTTTCAATTGTCTTCTACTCTTTAGACAACCTGCTAGGATCCTACTTAGCTGATACTTTCCTCCCTTGACAGCCAAGACAGACCAGCCTGTGGGAATTTTGATCAGGACATCACTGTAAGAGGCCCAGAGCAGGGGGCCAGATGGCTTTGGTCCTCTCTGGGCCTTAATTTCCCCATATTTAGATTGAGAGTATGTCTAAAATTAGATCCCAGGCTGCATAACTTGTCCTCTGGATGCCCATTATTACCTTAAGATGTCTGCAGGACAGACAGAATGCAAAGTGTCTGAGATGGTGAGAGACGACTCCCCCAGGGCAAAACATTTCCCGCAGGACAATATTCTTTCGGGTGTGGCATCTGGAATGGCTGCCGTGATTCTGTAAACTATCTAACCAGAAGAAAAATCACCTTGTGAGTTTCCAGGTGGTTCAACTGCTGATTCACAAGGTGTCTACCAAGTGTCATTCACCAGGGCTAAGGCTCAGCCCTCAGCCCCCGCTTGGAGCTGGGTATGACTAAGCAGAATTCTTACATGTTCTTCCAGTTCCCACCCCCTGGTGTCTGTGCCCCAGATGATTCTCTCCCCCTGAGTGTGAGTGAGATCTGGGAATATGACAGGATTTCATCCTGTGATTGGGTTGGGTGACATGGCAAAGGGAAGGGATTCTACAGAGGTAACTAAGGTCTCTAACCAGTTGACTCTGAATTAATCAAAAGGGAGATGATTCTGGGTGAGATGGACCTGAGCGGAAACACCTCAAAAGGGCATCTGGACCTTCTCTGGAGGGAAGAGGTATTTGAAGGGAGAGAAAGCCTCTTGCTGGTCTTGAAGAAGCAAACAGCATGTTAGAAACTACCTGTGGAGGGAGCCACGTGGCAAGGACTCAAGGGCGTCTTGTGGTTACAGAGAGGGGCTTCTGGTCAATAGCTAGTAAAACGGACTTTAGTACTATAGCCATAAGGAATTGAGTTCCGCCAGCAACTCTGATGACCTTGGAAATGGTTTCCTCCCTAGTAAATGCCCAGGTAAGAACATAACCCAGCTGGCATCTTGATTTCAGCCTCGTAGGACCCTGAACGGAGAACTGTGTCTGGACTCCAGACCCCAGAAACTGTGAGAATAACTGTGTGCTGTTTTAAGTTGCTGAGCTTGTAGGGGCACCTGGGTGGCTCAGTTGGGTGAGCGTTGGACTTCATCTCAGGTCATGATCTCATGGTTTGTGGGTTCAAGCCCCACGTCAGGCTCTGTGCTGACAGCTAGCTCAGAGCCTGTAGCCTGCTTCAGGTTCTGTATCTTCCTCTCTCTCTGACCCTCCCCCACTCGCTTTTTCTCTCTGTCTCTGTCTCTCTCAGAGATAAGTAAACATTAACAAAAATTTAAAATTGTAAGTTTAAGTGGCTCTCGTCAGCAGAAAATGAACAGGACAGGGACCATTCAGCACTAATCTTCACCCAGCTTTCTGCATAGCTTGCACCTTCATTTCACAACACTAGCACAGTGTCTTGCACATTGTAGGACAGAGAACACAACCTGCTGAATTTATGAGGTCTAAGAATCTGAGGGAAACCGTGGAGGATCCCTAAGGAGGAAGTACATGAGCTTTGATGTAGGACAGAACCGATTGCCTGGGACGTCCTAAGCTGCGTGCTCCACAAGCACTTCATTTTACAAGTGAGAAGACTGATGCTCGCTGAGGTTAGCCAGAATGCCCAAGGCCGCGTAGCTAATGCGCACCGCTGTCAGGCTCCATGGCCAGGTCGTGATGGCTCCAGAGTCCATGAGCTTTCCATTTTACAGCTTCACTTCCTCTTTCTCATCTCCACTCTGTGTTTGAGTTCCTGAGGGCCACAGTATCACCCTGCCTCCAAGTGTCCAACCCTGGCACGCCCATGCGTTTACTTCTTGCCTAGAGCAACACTCATAGCCCACACTCTTTGCTGTCCTCTTGCTCATAGATGTTTGCTGCTACGTACACACAACGCCATGGACAGGTGCTCCTAGCTGACACCCCTCCAGCTATAGCAGCTCCTGCTCCTTTGCTTTCTGGATCTTACGGTCATGGGTGAGAGAAGAATGGAGTTGGATGGAAAATCAGGAAGAAAAGTTGAAACATACAGCCATGAATAGGTATCTGCCAATTTTCAACCACAGTCGACTCTCCCACTCTGTAGCCTTCCGACCCTGTCCTGGGACTTGTTCACCTTCTTTAGTTTGGCTTCTTTAAATGATGCCACGAGGTATAGTTCTTGGCCATCTTGAGGGCAGGTTCTGGAAAATGAGGCTCTGCCATTTGTTCAGACTTTTTAAGGAGTGGAGATCATCTGTTCTTCTGCTCTTCCTTGCAGCCTTTCTCTAGGAAGGGCCCTGCTACAGCCCAGGGCGTTCTGAGCTTCCATCAGCTCGGCTGACTCTCCTCCCATGCGCTGCCTTAGTATCTCAAAAGGCCAACACTCTTAAGAAGCACGTACAAGGTGTTTCTGCAGTCTGTTTTAAAGATGCAGGCTTTCTGCCAGATTCTCGTGCATGCTTTGGCTTGTGTTTCTCACTGGGTACCCTCTGGAGAGGGAAGTAGTAGAAAGAACCCAGAATTGAGTCAGAAATACCTGGTTCATGTTCAGGCACTACCACCTACAGGCTATGTGATCTTAAGCAAGCTGTTTAACCTCTGATTTTTCATTTCCTCAGTTATAAAATTAGGAAAATAATACCCACCTCATAAGTTTGTGTGAGAATTACAGGAGATGATGTCTGTAAAGCATCTGGCATGGAGAAGTGACATAACAGAGCTAACTGCTATTATAGGCACACATGGCAGAATACCGTTAGGAAATATTAACTGATGCGTCCCCATCATCGGCATCCACACTTGCTTTTACTCTGCTATGCTCCCTATTCCCAAACTGTCCACTTAGCTGTTAGACTAAGGTCTTCGAAGGCCTTGAGGTCTTCGTGGCCCCACGGAGAATCGTTGCTGCGGATGTAAGAACAAGGGCATTATGTTCTTGAGTTCTGATGTCTAACAGCTGAAGCTGACACAAAATGAGATCCCTGCATCCATGGTACTAGGTCACAGTCCTCTGAGCTGGGAAAGGGAGGAGAGCTAGTAAGGAGAGAGCCAAAGTGAGTCACTTGTGTGGGTTCCCGCTCATTTCCTGCTCGGAACCCTGAAAGACAAATTCCCACAATACCCTCCCCTCCGTCCGAGTAGCTGTCAGAAAAGCAGCCTCACAGACAGACACCGGGCCTGTCCCCCGGGCTCAGGAGACAGCTAACTCATCTTCCTCTGTGGTCTGAGGGGCAGTTAACTTTTTTTTTTTAATGTTTTATTTATTTCTAGGGGAGAGAGAGAGAGAGAGACAGCGCGAGCAGGGGAGGGCCAGAGAGAGAGGGAGTCACAGACTGAAACAGGCTCCATGCTCTGAGCTGGCAGTCAGCACAGAGCCCGACACGGGGCTCGAACCCACGAACCGCGAGATCATGACCTAAGCGAAAGTCGGACGCTNGCTGCTGCATGACAATAACTAGACATCTGTCACAGCGAAAGCATTTGTGGCTTTATTTATATGTTACCAAGACCTAGTCTACCTAATACACCAAGAATTTATTTCCATTGAAAATAATCTCTGTTACCCTTTTCTTTCTTTTTTATAAAGAACTTTTATATATATATATTTTTTTTTTTTATTTTTTTTTTTGAGAGAGAGAGAGACAGCGTGAGCAGGGGAGGGTCAGAGAGAGAGGGAGATACAGACTCCGAAATAGGCTCCAGGCTCTGAGCCGGCAGTCAGCACAGAGCCCGACACGGGGCTCGAACCCACGAACCGCGAGATCATGACCTAAGCGAAAGTCGGACGCTTAACCGACTAAGCCACCTAGGCGCCCCTGAGGGGCAGTTAACTTTGAGGGATGCGAAACATGCCACCACAAAGTATGCCTCTTTGACATAGGATTATTTTGAGGGGCACCTGGGTGGCTCAGTCAGTTAAGCATCTGACTTCGGCTCAGGTCATGATCTCACGGTTCGTGGGTTTGAGCCCTGCTTCGGACTCTGTGATAACAGCTCAGAGCCTGGAACCTGCTTTGGATTCTGTGTCTCCCTCTCTCTCTGACCCTCCCCTGCTCACACTGACTCTCTCTCTCTCTCAGAAATAAATAAAACGTTAAAAAATTTTTTAAAGGATTATTTTGATTAACTGTAGACATAGGAGAAGCTCTGAAAATGGAATAGAGGTTACTTTATTTGCAAGAGAAATTGGCATTTATTAATTTTTGTCTTATTTGTTTTTGAGAGAAAGAGAGTGCAAGTGGGAGGGGGGAGACAGAAGATCCAAAGTGGGTTCTGCGATGGCAGCGGTGAGCCCGATGTGGGGCTTAAACTCACAAACCATGAGATTGTGACCTGAGCCGAAGTTGGACACTCAACTGACTGAGCCACCCAGGCGCCCCCCCAGAAATTGGCATTTATAAAGGAAATCACTTGTAAGCGTGTCTCCCTCTTTGTACCAAGAAGAGAAGGATGACTCTTAATCATAAGAGATATCGGTAGAGGAGGCAGAGACTTAAATCTATATAACAACCTTACTGTTGTTTACCTTGCTTTTCCTGATAACCTCTCCCATAGCTAGACCACCTCACCTTTCTTTTGCCCGAAGATGGTATTTGAGCCAGTGGCTAAGGAAGTTATTACCCACTTCTTCCTGGGTACCTTCCATACACGAGGCACACATGTTCATAAACTTCTAGGTTTCTTTCTCTTATTAATCTAACTTTTATGACAAGATTTCAGCCAAGAACTCAAAGATTACAGGGAAAATTCCCTTTTCTCCCCCACAGGGGCCTCAGGGACTCGAGGACACAGAGTGTCCCGAAGGGAACACAGATATTTCCATGGGCACAGTGAGCACGAGTGATGAGGACAACCAAATGGATGAGGTAAGTCTGAGCGGGACCCACCGGGCATCTGTGACAACGGGGAACCCAGTACCTCCAGCCCTCCAGCCTCCTCCCAGCTCCATGACACAGCACTTCACCAACACCCAGGCAAGGAGAGAGGCCCAAGCCGGCCGGGTTAGCTCTGACTGGATCCAGTTTGCCCTAAACTGATGAGTTTTCCATTCCCAAGTAGAACTGAGGTTCAGGTGACTTGATTTATTAACAGAGTGCTCGACTTAATCTGCATACCCACCAAACGGAGGCTGTCCCAGTGAACTGAACCTCTGAGCGAGTGTGTGTGGGCGTGAACACACACTCACCATCATGGGATCACTCCGTGCCGTGTTCTCCTCTGGGAGTGATCCCTTCTTTGTCAGGGGCCCTCCAGCCCTGTACTTCCTCAAAAGACATGATTCTTTTTTTTTTTTTTTAATTTTTATAAAGTTTATTTATTTATTTTGAGAGAGAGAAGGTAGGGGGAGGGGCAGAAAGAGAGGGAGAGAGAATCCCAAGTGGGCTCCGGGCTGTCCACTCAGAGCCTAGCAGGGCTCAAACTTTTCAAACCGTGAGATCCCCACCTGGGCTGAAATCAAGAGTTGGAGGCTCAGCTGACTGAGGCACCCAGGTGCCCCTTAAAGGAAATGATTCTTATACTAGGGGTTAAGGGCGGTTTAAAGCAAACTCATGAGTTTATTGTAGCTTGGGTGTTTTTAATGTACACAATTCTAGGTCAAAGCCATCTAAGAATTAGAAGTACAGCTTTCTCTTTCACCTAGGATATTTGCTTTTCTATCTAATCAGCTGCTAAGTTTAGCCATAGGAGAAGTTAATTTTTAAGACTGCTCTGCGTTTCCTGACTGGAGCCCTGAAAGGGAGCTCCCACAATACCTCCCCGTCAGGGCAGCTGCAGGGCAGGCAGCCTCACAGACTCGCCACCTGTCCCAGCAGGGCTCAGGAGCCCACTAACTAAACTTCCTTTGTGGTCTGAGGTGCAGTTGACTTTGAGGGGTGCAAAATCTGACCGACTCTCCTTACAAGTGCTTTAAAAAGACACTGTCCACTAGCCTTGGTTGAAGGTCATCCAAAGGGTTCTTGTTGACCAGCAATAATGTGATTCAGCTGAAGTGACTGCTGTATGTATCAGGGTTGGGGGGCAGAGGGAGAGGGAATCTTAAGCAGGCTTCATGCTCAGTGCTGGGGGAGTGGGGTGCGGTGGACGATATGGGGCTCAATCTCATGACCATGCGATCATGACCTGAACCAAAAATCGGGAGTCGGACGTTCAACCTACTGAGCCACCCAGGTGCCCCTTGCTAGGATAAAGTTGAAAGATAAAGCGAGGCGTATTACATTTTTTAGAGTTTTATTTGAATAGAAACGGATTTGAATCGGCAGCACCAAACCAGAAGTGGTTAGGAGCCCCACAGGAGCTAAAAGAAAGACTTGCCTAGAAAAGACGCAGAAGCAAAGCAAGGAAATGACTTGATTGTCTCTAGCTTGAGCAGCTGCCTTATTTGGAAAAGTTGGCTGTTTGTGATTGGTTGTCCTTAGGTTTCGATTTCTTATCCCTGAGGCCTGACGGGCTTAGGTCTGGGTTTGCTGACACAGCTGTCCTGTCCGGGCACTGGAGTCGTCTCAGTCCAAATACTTAACCTTTCAATTCCAGTTGGAAAATATCCTTTTGTTTTAACCTCCTGCCTGGCAAGAGGTGAGCTGGAAATTGCTGAATGGCCGGATATCAAGATGATCAATTAAGACAAGCCAAAACGAGAGTCACAGTGGCACCTTTAAATGAGTACTGTGATGGTATGAGCGGGAGGCAGACTGAGGAAAGTACTGGCTCTCCCAGTGTTTTGCTTTTCCCTTCGGAACAGAGCTGGCACAAACAGGAAGCAGCACACAAAAGGCTCCTGCCATTTTTGTGAAGAGGAGACGGGGAGGGGGTGGGGGATGGGCCAGGAGTGAAAAAAATGAATGCTGAGTCTGAGTGAAGGAAAGTGTCTTTCAGAGTCCCCTTCCCCACAAGCCTAGAAGGTGGTCTCTGCAGAGGTGCCTGAAAAATGACTCTGCCATGGGCGCCCCAATAAGGAGACCTCCAAATGGAGGCAGCAGGGCTAGGAACGCAGATATCTGTGAGAACATCGCCAGCCAGCAGGGCCTGGGTCTCCCTCCAGAAACTCAGTCGATGAATACAGATACTGTGCATTGGCTTTGCATAAAGTGCGGTGTGGGGAGGTCAGCGGTCCTCATGCGGTCGGCCAGGTGAAGCCTCTCTAATTCCTAATGTTGGGCCTGAGAGATCTCACACGTGGGGTTGTGACCCCGAGTTAGACTCCTCACCTCTCGGCTGGACTTCGTTATCCACAACCCAAGACCTAACCTGATGTCGGTGCAAAGAGATTTGTGGCACCACACACAGATTGCAAGTCCGCATATCTTAGGTCTGTTTGAGCATCAGTCTGTCTTCTAAACCCTCATTTGTTCATTCGTGATTTTTCCACATGTGCTTCCTGAGAATAGATATATAACACATGTTTCCTGGATTATCTTGACCTTTGTTACTCTGTTCCTTTAAAAACACAGCAACATGAAGAGGCACTGGTTTCATAGAGTATAAACGGCCTGTTTCTCTTCATCACGTATTCCAATGTTGGGAGGTTCGTTCCCCTGCACACCCACTCACCATGTAAAACCCTGTGAGGAAATCAGCATTCCCCCAGAACCAAGGGTATCCCACACGGGTGGTAAGAGCAATCCCTAAAAAGCTCACCCATTCTGACTTAGCGTGGCCTCCTCTCTTTGTGGACTGGGTGAAGTCTGCCATACCAAGACCTATCAGTCGGCCTGCCCTAGGAGTGGCCAGAAACAACTGTATAGTTTTTAAATAATTGAGTCAGATTGAGTCATTGAGGTTTCCTTTACTTTCTTTTCTTGACACATAAGTAGAGATTAGGAGGCTTCCAGAGGCTACACAGGATAAGGCAATTTAGATTTCACACACTCTGGAATTTTCTTTGACTCAGCATATTCTTGTTGACTTGAAAGGGAGGGAAATAACCTTTTACCAGGTCTTCCTTGTTTATTTCATTAACCGTCTGACCAACTCCACAACGGCATCAAATGTGTCTTTCGGTTTTATAGTCCTAGTACCTAGCACAATCCCTGGCAAAGAAATTATGAATACTCAATAAATATCTGTTCAATAACAACTTTGGGGTGCCTGGGTGGGGGGGCTCAGTCGGTTGGGCGGCCAACTCTTTATTTTGGCTCAGGTCATGATCTCACAGTTCATGCGTTTGAGCCTGCTTCAGATCCTCTGTCTCCCTCTTTCTGGCCCTCCCTGACTCACACTTTGTCTCTCTCTCAAAAATAAATAAACGTTAAAAAACAAGCAAACACAACTTTAAATTCCCTAGAGATCCTCTCCTGGCTCAGGACTGAACCTGCTAACATGGCTGCCGTGGTCATGCAGGGTCTCCCTCGAGGTAGCTCAGCAACGTGGTTCAGTGCGTGGACCCTGTAGCTAGACTCCTGGGTTCAAATCCTGGCCCTGCTCCTTCCTTTCATCGTGCCTTTGGTCCAGTTACTTCAGTTTCCTCCTTTGGAAACTGGGGCTGTCTCATAAAGTTGATAAGAACAGAATATGAGTTAATATTTAAAACCTTAGAACGGGGCGGGGCATAAAGTTGGGACTATCTGCTGATAAGAAAGCAGTTTTCCTAGTCTCTGGACATTTTCAATGACAGCAAACTGATGGATATCTAAATAACCTGCCATGCTTCTGTTGTGCTTTAAATTCATCAGAAACTTCTCTGTCATTCTCTGTTAACAAATCTTCATGTCACTCCTGCTGGAGGAAAGATATTATTGCCCCCATTTTAGAGGAGGAGAGGCTGCAGTTCAGACTGGGGAAGAAGAGGTAGCTACAGACTGGGGAAGAGGTAGCTAGAGGGAGCTAGCTCAGTAGTAAGTGGTGCTCCCTAACTTCCCCCACGGAAGAAGTGTAGATGTGGGAGGGGAGCAGAGACGGAGAAGTCTACCCTGAAATGAATTGTGACAAATGTTCTGTGAAACATTTCTTAGTCATAGTTTACCTATGGGTTTCACAGGCTGACAAATGGGTTGTCCACAAACCCTAACACCTCTGGAGATGGTGGTACATGTTAACTCAGGATTTCCTGGAATTTGGTTGTTGCAAATGGATGTTATGCCACGCTCTCCAGCTACGGTAGTTCGTATGCATGGGGTGACCTGAAGGGACTTTTATATCAGGGCTTCAACATGAAGTAGATAGCCTTGAGGCTCACAGATGAACTTTCATAATAAGCTTCCATTCCGGGACTTGAGTTTTAAGAAGAAATTTGTGAAGAGAATCTATTACACATGATTTAAAAGTTTTAGTGGTGGACTTTAAAGGATATGAGTGTAAGATAGTGGCTCTGAGTTGAGCCTGTCTTTCTATGTTCTCGCTGGATAAACCAAATCACTGTTTTAGTTCAACCGTCTCAACCTTTCCATTCTGCTCTATGCGTGAGGGTGTATGAGGGAGATGGGACAGGACAGGGAGGGGGCAGGGACAAATGAGCCTCATTCTGCATGACTGTATACTAATAATAGAAATATAAGTGATATTTGACTTGTTTGGACATCAGAGAGATATATCTAGAAAGTTCATATTCCATTTCTCACGATAACATATTTGAAACTACTTTTCAGAAGGCTAACAAGTTGATCAGTTAGGGATAAAGTACCGAAAGTAAATGGAAGGATGGAGTCTGTCCATTAAAAGCAGATTTTAATATTTAAGTCATTAAATTTTGTATCAGCCTGGGTTGGGACAGGGAGTGTTGAATCAGACCACAGCTGATATGCACAAGCCAGACCAATCTGATTTTTTTCCCTGCTCCTTCCAGAGTCTCAAGTTCATAGTGGGGTCAGAGAGCCATGAAGGGTAGAAGGGGCACAGGAGATGAGGAAGGCAGGGTGAGACTGTGTAGGGACAGAACAAGATTTCAGTAAACAGACTGCAGTAGTCCCACTCATTCTTACAGATTTTTAAATAGTAGAAACTCTAAGCAGACACCACTTGCAAATTTTATTTTTCAGTCCTTTCCGTCTGAATTTGCATCACCAGCAATGCTTCTGGACGCCAGCGTTCAAAATAGAGACACGGCAGCGCTGGCTAGAAACAGGACTGTACTATTTCTGTATGGAGCTCTTGATTACATTATTTTATTTAAAAAATTTTTTAATGTTTATTTATTTTTGAGAGAGAGACAGTGCATGAGCCGGGGAGGGGCAGAGAGAGAGGGAGACGCAGAATCCTAAGCCAGCTCCAGGCTCTGAGCTGTCAGCACAGAGCCAGATGCGGGCCTCAAGCCCACAAACTCTGAGATCATGACCTGAGCTGAAGTAGAAAGCTTAACCCACTGAGCCACCCACGCATTCTGATTACATTGTATTCTGATTCAAAATTGGAAACAAATAACAACAATAAACACACACACACACACACACACACACAGGTTTTGAGCAGACTTGGGCTTTTTTAAGCTTTAAGTATGGGGAAGGGTCTTGGAAAACTTGAAGGCCTAGAAAGAAATGCTATAAATGAACAATAGAATCTGGACATATTCTAATAAACTTACTTACTCAGGGGGTGCTGGGTGGCTTGTTTGGTTAAGCTTCTGACTCTTCATTTTGCTCAGGTCATGATCTCACAGTTCGTGAGTTTGATTCCCACATGGAGTCCCGTCCTGACAGCACAGAGCCTGCTTGGGATTCTCTCTCTTCCTCTTTTGTGTGCAGCAGGCACACTCTTTCTCAAAATAAATGAACTTTGTAATTTGGCCAAGATCAGTCAACTATTAGCGGCCTAATAGAGACTGGGGCCCAAATATCGTTGTTCCTAACATCCACATGCAATTACTTTTGATTTGAATCTATTATTTATTATATCCTAATCACCTGTACAGTGGACTGACTGAGATCTTCTCACACCGACATTCACTTTTTTCTCTTGCTCAGGATCAACTGAAAAGTTAGATAAATCTGGAAAGAAATGAAGATTTGGAATCTTTATTTTATCTATGGAATGTTCTGGCAAATCACTAATAATAATGACATAGTAATGGTGTACACGGAAAATTTCTTGTAAAAAGATTTCTGTTAAAAGAGAAATCCATGTCATTCTAGTTACTGCTGTTTCTCACTGCTCAAGTCTCATCAAGGAAGGACATTTTTAAGAGTACCCATTTATTTCAGGTGGCAAGTGGAACTTTATTCTCATGGACTAGAGTAAGAGTAGCACTTCTCAAATGCTACATCAAAGATTCAGATTCTGATAGCAGCATGTACGGGATTTTTCCTCACACCATTAACCAGTTCTTAGACACCAGCTAAATAGGTGTTTTATTAGTTCTGACACGATCTACCTGGAGATAGGATCAGATGGCCCCGGCTCAGGCTGAGGGCTCAAGTCCTGCAAGACTGCCCCTCCCCCTTCAGATGCTGCCAACTGCAAGTTCAGATTGTCACCTCTGCTTCTGATGGTGGTCTAGAAATCAGAGGTTCCACTGATCCCTTATGGGTTCCCTTAGTGATATCCCCTCGTAATGGGTTCCATTAATTAGCTAGAGTGGCTCACAGAACCCAGACCAATGTTTTATTTACTAGATTACCATTTTTTTGTACAAGTCTAGAACTCTGAAACAGCCAGATGGAAGAGATGGCAAGGACAAGGTGGAGGGATGGGTGCACCATTCTCCCCACATCTCTACGTGTTCACCAGCCTGGAAGTTCTCTGAACCCAGTTCTTTGGGGGTATTTATGGAGGCTTTATTACGTAGGCATAATTGATTAAATTGTTGGCCATTGGTGACTCGACTCAGCCTGAAGCTCCTCTCCCTTCCCCCGCGGTCAGCCACAGGAGGGGGAGGCTGAAATCACATGGTTCCCCTGGCAACGAGCCCCATCCTTAGGTTACCCGGAGGCTTTCCAAAAGTCATCTCGTTGATAGACAGATGAAAGGCACCTTTCTCTTGTTTGTCACTTAGGAAATTCCAAGGTTTTTAGGGGCTCTGTGCCACAACAGGGATGAAGTCGAACCGTGTATCTCTTATTACAAATCACAGTATCACATGGACCATTTCAACCTGCAAGAAGTTTGATGCTGACAAACCTAGAAGAGTGCAGATAGTAGAATGTGTGTGTGTATGCATAGTATCTACGTAGATGTGTGCATATAATAAGCACACCACCTTTTCTTTGGAAGTATTGTCCTTTAATCTGAGATGATGTCCTTCTTTATTTGGGGGCCGAGGGGGAAATGAGAAGGTGGGGGGGTTAAAATCTCTTTTTTTAAAAAATGAATAATGGTGATAATAGATGGTGTTCCAAAAAATGTTATTTGGCAAAAAAAAGGTGGAATTTTTTTTTAAATTCCATAAAATCAAAGGTTTGTGAACACAACTAAATTTTATCACATTATCTCATTACTATACCCCCTCATATTGAATCTCATTTCAGCAAGTCCAGGCCCACCTGGGTGAGGACACACCGACCACCCTCCCCTCTTAGTTCCATATGACCTTACTGCCAAAATGGTCTGCTGCTGGCTACCTGGTTCTTGTACTCAGTCCATCATTCTCATGATCAGACCTGCCCCACTTTCCACCCATTCTCTGAGCACAGTCTCCCCTCAGTTAGTCACATTGTTCCACTACTGGCTCTACAACAGCTACGCCGATTTATACTCCGATTTATCAGGAGCACCGGGCTCCGGACCACTCTTCTTGTTCCCTGTATGTACCCCCTTCTGTTTTCAATGCCCTCTCGAGCTGGTTCACATCCCGTGGTTCATCAATTCAGTAACTCATTTTTTAGTATCCTGAAGTCTGTGGCTCCTCTGTATTTTTTCTTTCAGGTTTATTTATTTATTTTTAAAGAGAGGGAGGGGAGGGGCAGAGAGAGGGAGAGAGAAAATCCATGAACCATGATATCATGACCTGAGCCAAAGGCAGATGCTTAACCAACTGAGCCACCCATGCGCCCCCCTCTGTATTTTTTTTTTTTAAATTTTTTTAATGTTTTATTTATGTCTAGGAGAGAGAGAGACAGCGTGAGCAGGGGAGGGTCAGAGAGAGAGGGAGTCACAGACTCTGAAACAGGCTGCAGGCTCTGAGCTGGCAGTCAGCACTGAGCCCGACGCGAGGCTTGAACCCACAAACCGCGAGATCATGACCTAAGCGAAAGTTGGACGCTTAACCGACTAAGCCACCCAGGCGCCCCTGTATTTTTTTTTTTTTAAATAAATGTGGGCAGAGGTCCAAAGTTGGATAAAGCCAAAACATGCCAATACCCAAGCAGCTGAGTGTAACCAGATAAAGTCCTGCCACGGGGCAGGCTGGAGCCACTGGATTCATAATCTCTGGCCTCTAGGAGGCCCTCAGCACCGCCCAGAGACCTAACTGAGCTTCTCTGGTCACCTCCCTCTCACGCTCTTGACAATGATTGTTTCCAACTCTCCTTACTCTTTCAACCCTTGATCCCACTGTCCCCTCCCTAACTTGGAGCAGAGTCCTTGTCTTCTACCTCACAGGAAGTATAGAGGCGATTATAAAGGAACTTCCTGCCACAAAAACCATAACCCTAGTTTCACCAGCTCCCCGCCTCACACTTGCCTCTGTTTTTTGTTTTTTAAAAGTCTCCTCTCCTCTTCCCCACAAGTGTTCAGGTTTACCCTTACTCACTTCCTGCTCCAGACACCCCCTTCTCTCTCTCCCTTGTCCTTCAAAGCCAATTGCTCAAGTTTCTTCTACTTGTCAGTTCCGTTTCTTCTTTTTCCACAAATGTATCCATTCAGTCACTCTCCACTGGCTTCTGTCTCCATATTTGCAGAGTCCCCTTTGTCGGGCTCACCTATAACCTGTCACAATTCCAATGCCATTTAAAATCTTTTTTTTCTTCTCTGAATTTTCAGTAGCTTGTCACACTGGCCGCTTCCTCTGGAAAGTTTCTTCCTGTGGCTGTCGCAGTCTCTGCTGTTCACCTACCTTTGACTTTGGGGGTCCTTCCTTGGTCTCCTTTTCTGGGTGTTCAAATGTTGGAGCTTCCTCTTCCCACGTGTGCTCTCCCCGGGGGGCATCTCTAGGCAAAGCACCTGCAAGGCCTCTCTCTTGACCCTGTCCCCTCTCCCCCTTGTTGACTGTCCTCCTGCCACAGCGGTCCCATTAACGCTCCTTAATCCTGCCAGGCAGAAATAGGTTTTTGGAAATTCTTTGGAAAATCTGCGAATTAGCATTCAACATGCTGGCCAGTCATGCTTCCCTCTAAGGTTGTCAGGCCCCCAAGCTTACATTTAAGTCACATAGGGGTGCCTGGGAGGCTCAGCTGGTTGAGAGTCCGACTTCAGCTCAGGTCATGATCTCACGCTTCATGGGTTCGAGCCCCACGTCGGCCCCTGTGCTGACAGCTCAGAACCTGGAGCCTGCTTCTGATTCTGTGTCTCCCTCTCTCTCTGCCCCTCCCCTGCTCTCTCTCTCTCTCTCGCACTCTGTCTCTCTCTCTCTCTCTCTCTCTCTCTCTCACACACACACACACACACACAGTCTCAAAAATAAACATTAAAACTTTTTTTAAAAAAATCACATAAAAACAAAGCATAAGGAGATCAGACAGTGGACTCTTAGACATCCTCTTTAATAGCTTTTGTATTAAGTTTAAATTTGGTAAAAACATTTTCTTGAAACAGAAATGCTTGCCTTTTCTGAATATTCCTAAATATCTCAGTTCCTCAGCTCTTTTCATTATTTTTTAAAGATGTTTTTTATTTATTTTTGAGAAAGAGTGTGCCAGTGGGGGAGGGGCAGAGAGAGGGGGACAGAGGATTCCCAGCAGGCTCTTGGCTCTGTGCTGACGGCAGCCAGCTGGATGTGGGGCTCAAACTCATAAGCCCTGAAATTAAGCCCAAAGTCGTTTAACCCACTGAGCCAGTCAGGTGCCCCTATGTTTTGTTTTTGTTTTTTTAATTTTAATCCCAGGATAGTTAACATACAGTATAGTATATTTGTTTCTGGTGTACAGTATAGTGATTTAACACGTCTGTACACTACTCTGTGCTCATCATGGCAAGTGGACTCTTAACTTTCCAGCACCTATTTCACCCCTCCCCCACCCACCTCCACTCTGCTAACCGTGTTTGTTCTCTCTAGTTAAGAGTCTGTTTTTTGGTTTTTCTTCCCCCCTTTGTTCATTTGTTTCTTAAATTCCATGTATGAGTGAAATTATATGGTATTTGCTAAGTCTTTTCATGACAAGTAGAAAATCAATCAAGAAACTAATACTCTAATATGCTCCTTCAACAATAACCAAAAAACTGATAGAGAGAATTACTTTGGGGTCAAGTTCTAATATTAAGTATGTTATGACTTTACAACAAATACCTACAGAATTTCAGGCAAAAAAGAAAGTTAACAAGCTAAATAAAATCCCGTAACATGGCTTTTGGGAATGTATGGTCCCCTCCCCACCCCTCCCCTCTGTGCTGATCCGTGTGCTCATTATACTTAGACAGTTTTGTGCCATTTCCACCTCCCTTGATTTAATTTCACTTTTGAAGGCAGGTGTGAGCAGTGCAATAAAAAGGAGTCATTTATATCAAGGGGTTTTAAAATGGAGCCGGGAGGCCATTAAGGTGGGCCTTCTGCACACTCCTCACGGGGTGGGACCATGAACTTTTGCACTGGGCTGAACAGCAAATATTGCAGGGACCCCACCTGAATGAACACCCACAGGTTGGGGCGGTAATGAACTTCTGCTTGGCGAGAGCCTAGCAACAATTGTGGTTAGCCAAGACTGTTTTCTACTGTCAACACCAATCAAAATTCTTTGCAAAACATTCTCAGCCCTTCCCTTTTGTCTTTAGTAAACCCTGACTTGTGTTCCCTGGGGGCGAAAATTTGGGTGTCACCCAAATCTGTGCTCCTGGGTTGCAATTCTGAGGCCCAAAATAAATGCTTTTATTTCAAGTTCTGCCTCTTTTCTCAGCTGACATACGTAATACATTGACATGGTCCCAAACAGTCCAAATGATATAGAAGAGTGAACATGTGTGAAATCTCACTTCCATCCTTTCTATGTCCACCATTACATTTTTGTTAGTTGCTTCTTTTTTAAAAAAATCCTTCTGGTGTTTCTTTAGGCAAATGCATATTCTTCTCTCCCTTCTCACACAAAATGCAGCACATTATCTATAGTGTTCTGTGTTTCATCCTTTTCTACTTAATCACAAATGTGGGATATCTTTACCCATCAATTGAGGACCCTCCTCATTCTTTCACAGCAAATCACATTCCATCACGTGGATGTATCACAGTGTATTTCCCATCTTGACACTTAGGTCGCTGCTAATTTTTTTTTTTTTTATGAAAGCAGTGTTGTGATGAATAATCATGCCTATAATTTTGTACATGTACAGATGTGTGGGTAGTTTGAATTTTAAGAAATGGGATTGCTACTTCAAAGAGTAAATAATTTGATGGGTATTGCCGGATTCTCCTCCACAGGGAGTTATACCATTTGCACTTCAACCAGTGGGAGAGTGTATTTCTTTGTTGCCTCGCCCACAGAACGTTATCAAACTTCAGGACACATGCTTGATTTTCTTATTATGATGGAGTTTAAGCTCTTTATCTGAGTTTAGGGACATTTGGCCTTTCTTTTTCTGTGAACTGTGTCCACACCCTTTGGTCCTTTTTAACATCTAAAGTTTCTTTAGATAGCAGGGAGATTAGAATGAGTTGGTTTTCTCAACCCATTCCAGAACTATAGCTTTAAAGAGTCTCTAAAGTTATTCCTGCCAACCTCTATTTCTTGGAAACAGGAATCCCCTATTCCCAGTTATGAAAATTTAATTTAGTTTTCTGACTTATATGTTTATTACAGAAATACTGGAAGGAGTTTAAAACCACACGTTTGCACTTCTTTCTTTTTTTTAAGTCTGAGACAGAGAGAAAGCACTAGCAGGGGACAGGCAGAGAGAGAGAGAGACCCAAACAGGTTCCATACTGCCTGTGCAGAGCCCGACGTGAGGCTCAAGGGACTTAAACTCACAAGCTGTGAGATCATGACCTGAACCAAAATTGATGCTTAACTGACTGAGCCACCCAGGCGCCCCTATTTTGTTTTGTTTTTTAATTTATTTGAGAGAGAAAGCAAGTGTGGAGGAGGGGAAGAGAGAGGGAGCAAGAATTCCAAGCAGGCTCGGCACCGTCAGCACAGAGCCCGACATGGGGCTCGATCCCACCACCACGGAACCACAACCTGAGCTGAAACCAAGGGTCGGACGCCCAACCACCTGAGCCACCCAGGCGCTCCTTCGTGAAAAATGTTTTTAACTACGGTTAGTAGCACAGCATCAGAAACAACAAAAACTCGACCACGTTGATAATTTTAAGTTAAAATTTATATTTTGAAATAAAAAATCATAACAAAAGTTTACAAAACAGTCCTATGGATATCACTGCATGCTTCACTTACTGAAAAAAAGTTCTGTAGGTAAAACAAGGGCTGTCATTTATAAATGTGAGTTCCTTTCTTTGAGCAAAGGTAGCTCACGTTCAGTGTGAGAGACGGAAGCCGGTGAGACACGGTGACGCGGCAGCAGTGGCTCAGGGCCCGCCTGAGCGCCACTTCCCTGCGCCAGGGGAGGGGGAGATGGGGGGAGTTCTCTGGGTCTGTGTGCCGTGGGCCTTTCATGTCAGAGGAACAGAACGTGCTTATAACAGGACCATTTTCTGTGTAGACATCAACAGAAAATAACATGCTTAAAAACCATACTATAAAGCGTGCTATGCTTTTGGCTGTGACTCTCACCTTTGGAAAATTTCCAATTCCGAAGTTGCTGATTTGGCCTGCCTTCTTGGAGATTCCTGCCCTGGGGGGCATCCTCCAGGCTCACCAGTCCATACCAAGCGACTAGGCGGTGGTGATTTTTCTGGAGTCGGTCTGTGGCCCTGTTGTCATTGCACAGGCTGTGCCTGCCGTGTCTCTGCTCAGGTCACACCATCTCCTAGTTACAGAGCGCCCAGCTGATGGATCTATTGCTTCTTCGTTCCATGGCACTGTTTATTATGCACCTTGTATTTTGTTATGTTCCTGTAGAATTTCGTCAATTCACGCTATCAGCGTGCTCGACAGTTTGAGGTTTTTCCATAAATGCTCTTCACGTGTTCTGCCGTGGGGGGCTCGGCGGGTGGGCCTGGGCACAGGCATTGGGACCCGGGTATGCTGGCAGCCGAGCTCCTTAGCACCTCACACTTCTAACTCGGTTTCCCTCCACAGATGCTATGTTTAGCTTCACACGAGTCGACGGAATTTGCTCACACTGCCTCTCTAGCAAAACATTATTTTCTTTTTCAACAGCAAACATGACTTTTTGCCGCAAAAGACATGCTCAGGACCAACATCACAAAACCATGCACTCAAACGATCTAAAAATACAGTTGACTTGTCTCCAAATACGGATTCTAAAATCAAGGTAGGTCTTGAAGACTTTGACCAAGCCCACAGGTCCCCCCACACTCTAGGGTTTCTCATTCCACATCAGCAAGTCTGTGGGGTGACAGAAGCCAGAGTTCATACTCTCACATGACAGCACACCAGTATCACTGAACTTCCTAACTACTGTGTTTAACGTTTTCATATTTACTTAAAAATTCATCACATAGCATCACTACAACTTGCTAATTACGAGAGCAGTTTATTTACAAACATTTCCCCTCATAATGATTGTGCCAGTATCCACTTTTATTCATCCCTAATTAAATGTGATTTCAACTACCTGATTCTGAGTTTGAGGTAGCCTCATAATTCTGTTGCTATGAAAGTGGCATGTTCCACAATACCACCTGAAGTATTAGATTACATCTAACTGAGAGAGGAAAACCAAGTTTTCGTCACTTGGCATACAAACTAAAAAAAAATGAAAAAAAATCATCCATCTTTAGTGATAAAAATACAGTTCTTTTGTGAGCATAGATACAATACACGGAATCTGTTTCTTTCCATGAAAAACAGAGTCAAGAGAAAAGGACTCAAATTCTAGAGCTACCTTTCGGTTAACCCGAGTAAGAATGTGCATGAACTCAAGCTTGTGAGCATATAGTCTGAGCATCGAACAAAGTGACTGGATGAACCAGGATCCATCCTTGGAATTTCGCCAGGAGTAGTAACCTACAAGGCAAAGTATAACCAAAATGCCGTGAGTGTCTCATGCTCTAAATTTTTACATAATCGTCAAGGAGAAAACAAGCATAAACTTCCTCAAGCAGGGCCAGCCCTAAGAAAGAAAAGAAACAACACTTCTGGTGTCCGGGGAAATGACTCCAGAGGGGAAAAATGTGTGCTGCGTATACACCCCTGCGTGTGGCGAGGAAGGAAAGAGTTGTGGACTCTGTTCCCCGCTGAATTATGGGAAGCTCTCTTCTCTGGGTCCTGCAGAGAGGGTTGAGGGAGACATTAAGAAACACCCCTGGGGGTAGCATGGTGTTGCAATCAGATTATTGACTCAGCCAAGAGGAAGCTGCTCGGGTCTGCGCACACATTCGGGTGTCCCAAGTGTCTACAAGGCATCTGAATGAGTATGATAAAGACATTGCAGAGTATTCAACTCCAAAAAGGGTAAAAACTGTTTTTATCGTACTTTTTTCAGACTAATTCTTGGATCTACTGCTGCTAATTTAGAAGCACTTGGGAAGATGTTCTGAGGTTAAAAAGAAGTCAGATGGAGCATATTTAAAAATGTAACATCTTTTAAAAATACCTTTGTCCCCATTTCCAAATTTTGTGACGCCCCAAGTTAGGTGTATAATAAGTAAATTGCACGCTCAATCCACATTTATTTATATGCTGACGGGTTTAACACAGAGCACATTTCTTTTCCCCCATTCCACTTTACCTTCTCATATGCTATTCAGGTTTTTCTTTTTTATTTCCTATCTTCCAAAGAATTCTTGGAAAACATACCTCTCTCCGTACCTCTCTTGGATTCCAACTCTCCGATTCCAAGAAGCGGAGGAAGCTCTCACAATCACAATGCCTGTGACAACACGGCCCCTACTGCGCTGTTATATGACAAGGCGCTATTCTACATTACACTATGGTCTCCTGGCTGGTGTTAAGTTCGTGATGGCACTGTGAAGTATGCTTCCTTCTGGAAGCAGATTTTCCAGCCAGACTTGCCAAAGACAACCTTCAGACACTTGTCTGTAGTTAAGGTATCTGAAATACAGACCAGCTAGCTGTTTATGAATATCAAAATCCTGACAGCCTTTCGAATAGTTTCTTTGCGTTTAAGATCTCCAGGTAACACTCACTATTTTGTACCCTTCTTACCAGGGGCTGTAGAATACGCATATAAGAAGTCGGCTTCCACTGGGATTTTCTGACAGGCAATGTCATCCTCGGTACCACTGTCAGTCTCAATGCCACAGTCCAGTTCTGTGCCTCGACAGGCCTAGAGGTTAGAAAACAGACATTTACTAAAAAACTGTTAGGTCTGAGGCACCTGGGTGGCTCAGTCAGTTAAGTCTCTAACTCTTGGTTTTGGCTCTGGTCATGATCTCACTGTTCGTGAGTTTGAGCCCCTTGTTGGGCTCTGTGCTAAACAGCGTGGAGCCTGCTTGGGATATTCTCTCTTTTCTTCCCTCCCCCCCCCCCCCCCCCCGTCTCCCTCTCCTTCCCTCCCCCTCTCCCCCCTCCCCCCACTCATGCCTGCTCTCATTCTCTCCCTCTCAAAATAAATATTTAAAAAATAAAAGACCATGTCTGTACGCATAGAACTGTGATTTCCTTTTAAAAATTTCCTTTGTAATATTTATTTTATTTTTCAGAGAGAGAAAGGGAGAGAGAGCGAGCAAGCAGGGGAGAGGCAGAGAAAGGGAGACACAGGATCTGAAACAGGCTCCAGGCTTTGGGCTGTCAGCATAGAGCCTGACGTGGGGCTCAAACTCATGAACTGTGAGATCATGACCTGAGCCAAAGTTGGCACTCAATTGACTGAGCCACCCAGGCAGGCGCCCCTACACACGTAACTGTGATTCCTAAGAAATGTAAAGGCTGTGTAAAAATGGATGTTAACTATGAAGAATCTTTTTGATAGAAGTCTAAGATAAACATTTGTTCTAAATCTTGTAAGTGGTAGTTTAAATGAATAAAAAAGTTACAATAGTTCAGTAGCTTCAGGGGGAAAAAAATAAATCCATCGGCTAATCCACAAATGAGTAAATCCCTGATTAATCCTCCACACCAGGTTATTTAGTGAAAGATTACCTGAATAATGAAAAGTTTGGGTTTGCCGGTTAGACTTCTACAATAGTCCCCTCTGAAGAAACTTGTTAATTTTTTCAGGTCAAGAGGTCCATTTGTTCCATAAATGATTCCTTCATCACCGTGGCTTAGAAGCACGCAAACAAAACTGCTCCTCTTGCTATGATCTTCTCTGGACACTGGAAAAATGTTTACAAGTAAGGAAAAGAAAACAAACAAAACCCAACACAACTTCGTTTGCCAATTTCCTAGGAGCCCACACAGGAGAAAGATGAAGGCACTTGAAGACAGAACTGAAATCAAAGAAACCTCACCCAGGGGCCAGATGTCACACCTCCAACCATTTTAGGGAGGTGGCATGACTAACTCTTGTTATTTCTATACAATGTGGATTACAAACAGGATGCCACAATTCTCACACTTTATTATTATAATTACAGCCACATTGTCCCATAAAAGTGGACCATGAAGGTGGTCACTCTTCATTATTTCTTACCACTGTCCAGCAATGCCACGATTTGTTCACGTGTAAGATCGTTTTTATTCCTGACTTCGTATTTCAAGTTTGTGAAGGTTTCCCGGAGGTTCGCCGCATCCACATCTGTACCAGAGCGAGATGGCATTCCTGGAAAACAAAGGATTATTTAAATTGCATTGAAAAGAAAAAAAGAGTAATTGCTCTGAATGAACTATTCAGCGAGTCACACAATCTGTAATAAATTCTTTTCAGCTGCTCAGAAAATTCAATTACTCTGATCATGGTAACACTAAGTCTCTTTAGTTTCTTGGCATATAAGACACTTCAGAATATAAGCTCTATTAGTGTTACGGTCAGAAGGAGACCTTTCACAGCTGCTTAGATAGTGAAAACACAACTGAAATGCTTAATGGGAGAACTTTGGTTAAATAAATTATGATTCATTTATGTAGTGGAATATTGTGTTGCCATTTCTATAGACAAAATTTTACCATGGGAGATGGTCATTGTATAAAAAAACCCTATAAAACAGTAGGATCCTACTTTTGTTTAAGAAAAATATGATATACATAACAATATACACATCTCACACACTCAGAGGAATTGGATTTTTTTAAGTTCCCAGCAATTTTAAGATACATTACTACTTTAATAATATTTTTTCAGAAAAAAATACCCCCAGAAACCACTACCACATTAATATTGTTCACCAGACATCCTGCTAGGAATAATTTCCTCCAACCCTTTCCAAACACCACGAGACTGTGATTATGATCGGCTTCTTCTGTACAGATGTGGGACAGGAGTACAGAGAGGTTCAGGTACTTGTTGAAAGTAACAAAGTTGGCATTAGGCCTGTACCCGGGGGTCCTGGGCTTTTATCACTTGTTTACAGTACCTTCCACATAAATGTGCAGACTGGTTGCACAACGCACCCAGATTTCAAAATGCTGTTATGGAAGACACTGAGAATTGAGTAAATTACTAACATGTGTTAATAGAAAAAAAGACTCAATGTCTATACCTCCAAAACATTGTTGATAGAGTATCTCTGTGTAGTGTGACTGTGAGTGATTCTAATGGTTTTTCTTTTGTTAATCTGTAGTTTCTGAAATTTCTACTATGGCCATAAGTAATTTTTATAAAATTAAAATAAGCTTATCAAAGTTTTGACTTTGGAGTGGCTGAGGACACCATGCAGCTATATGACAAGGTGAGTGAATTTTGGTCCTAGGTTGTGAGCCTTTAAAAAAAAAAAAAAAAATTCTTAATGTTTGTTTATTTTTGAGAGAGAGAGAGACAGAGAAAGAGTGTGAGGAAGGGATGGGTTGGAACACAGAGAGGGAGACACAGAATCTGAAGCAGACTCCAGGCTCTGAGCTGTCAACAGAGTCCGACACAGGGCTCGAACCCACAAACCATGAGATCATGACCTGAACGGAAACCAAGCACTCAACCGACTAAGCCACCCAGGCATCCCTATGAGCTACTTTTTTTTTTTTTTAATTTTTTTAATGTTTTATTTATTTCTAGGAGAGAGAGAGACAGTGTGAGCAGGGGAGGGTCAGAGAGAGAGGGAGTCACAGACTGAAACAGGCTCCAGGCTCCGAGCTGGCAGTCAGCACAGAGCCCGACGCGGGGCTCGAACCCACGAACCGCGAGATCATGACCTAAGCGAAAGTCGGACGCTTAACCGACTAAGCCACCCAGGCGCCCCGGCATCCCTATGAGCTATTTAATAGTAGAACAGAAAGTATGACACTTTCTGAGATCAAGAGATCACTGAGAGGCTCTGACCTTCAAATTTCAAAGCAGAAAAAGAGCTCATTCTAACGCTAAAGCCAGACTGTGGTTTCTTATTTGTTCTTACGGTTGTTAAGGAACAGGTTCAACAATGTAAAATCCTACAGGAAGTGGGCATCATAACTGGCAATGTGAGGCAGAATATCTGATGGTTGAAGGCAGCATCTCAACCTACAGCCGAAAGCAATACAGATACTGCCATTCATACTTAGACACCCATTTCCAATCACTCTGTCCTCATTCTTCATAACTAACCTAACATCGAGTCCCACTTCTCTTTCCAGTGCAACCTGGCTTCTTCTGGCCATTTTCACCATCACTCTGGTAGATCGCCTCCTAAATTAGATCTGATGCTTCTAATTTCTTTAATTAAAAATCAATTCTAATGTGATCAGTATGCCAATTCAAAGAATTATCACAGCATCAATTTAAAAAATAAGTGGAAAAACAGCCCATTCAGATGGTAAATTATACAAATTAAGCAAATGGAATGTTGCTTGCATATTATGAATAAAACTAAGCTCTAAGAGAAACAATCAGGCAAAAATACCAAGTACTACATCAAGGTATTAGCTATTTAGGATTGTAGGGGATTTTATTTTTTATATTCTCTAAAAATAAAGTCTGAAACGTATTAGTAGATTCAAGTCGTACCCGGTCTAGAGACAGAGAAGGAGATTTGGTGATCAGGCCATGGTGAATCTAAGAGAACAGTTTCAGTGGAGAGGTAGTGGAGAAAACCGATTCAAGAGGGATGGAAAGAAGTGAAAACAGCAAGCCTAACATACACATTTTCAAAATTTAGAGGAGACAAAAAGCAGATCAACACTTAAAAGGAAGCAGGGTAAAAAAAAAAGTCTCTTTCAGAAGGTGGTCTGTCATTTTTGCAGGGGAAAAGGAAAAGTCAATAGAGCAAATGAGGATGCACACAGATGAAGGAGTCCTGGAGGTGAGTTCAGAGCTCAGGCTGGGGGTGTGGTCAGCTACACCCAGGCCAAGTCCCACCTCTGCTACTAAATTATCGGTGTGACTCTAAGAATTGGTGTGACTCTATGAGAATTTTAACCTTTCAGCACCTAATAGTGGTTACTTTTCAGGGTTGTTATGCAAATTAAACAAGAATACCTACAAGGTGCCCTGCAGAGTCCCTAGAAGGAAAGATTACTCTTATTATTTGTTGAATCCTTCTATTAGCATAAAAGAGGGAGCAGGGGGATAAAGAAGTGAGGGCAGGAGAGCCGACACAGACAGGAGGCCTGCTGTGGGAAGGGGGAGAGACTATGATGATGGATAGAAGACAGAGTTCATAATGTATTGCAGGACATGTAGGGTCCTGTGCTCCATCCTCACTTGGTGGCTATTCTTTGTTATCGTTTACTAATAATATCAGTTCTATTTTTAAAATTATACCAAATGTAAATGGCACAATATTTGAATAGGACTAAAAATTAGGTCAGGATACATACCAGTACTTTCATGAAAGTTCTTATTATTAATTATTATACATAAACCCATTTCAGGATAATCCATTTTGTAACTGTTGTCCAAGTATATTCCGGAGTCCATTGATTTGCTTCCATGGAAGATCTTTCTGCTTGGAAATCAAACAACAGTTTGCAAAGGTAGAAAGACCAATACTGCTGTTCACATTAATACAACACACATACAAACAGTTCACATTTGTTGGGTGAAGGTCAGGCTGTGTGCTACAGGCCTTTCCTGATTTAAATTTCACGAGAAACCATGATGAGAAACCTCCTTACTGATGAGGAAGTGACTGCTGTTAAGAGTAAATAACGTGCAGGTGGTTATGCAGATACGTGTCAGGGCGAAGGCTGAGAGCACCTGTTGGACTTCAGAGTTCAATGTGGAGTTTTAATCTCCACATTTTATGTTTCCCTCTAAATTTGATAGAATTTCATCACATACATTTTATGCTTTAAATATGTTAAATATCTTGTAGCACTGTGAGATATTTTACCTTTTAAAGTAAGAGCAGTATCTTAAAACTTACCCTGAAATGACAGGAAAGCAACAAAATGCATATATGACTCGAAGCACAATATTTATCACAATTCCTAAATTGTTCCTTAAATGCCATGCGCTAAAAAATTAATAGTTAATACAGAGAATTAACTGTTGTAAATAACTGGAAAAATACTTGTCTGAAGGTTACTTATCCAAAAACCTCCGTTAACCTAGACCAGAGTCAATAAACTTTTTTTTTCTTTTCCCAAAAGGGCCAAATATGAAGTATTTGAGGCCTGTAGCTCGTACAGCATTTGTTGCAGCTACTCTGTTCTGCTGGTGAATGTAGCCCAGGACAATATGTAAACTAAAGTGTATGGCTACGTTCCAATACTTGACCACACAAAATAGACTGCAAGCCCAAATCCTGATCTAGCCCAAGAATCAGGAAATACCAGGTCTAGGAACAGCCAAACCTCAATACCTAAAGTGCACATACCCATACCTTTAACCTGAGAAGATTTCACATTACATGCAATGCTAAAATGTTGGGAAAGGATGAAAACAGTACATGAAAGCAGTCAAGGTCAGAAAAGAACTATTATATTAGCTGGAGGCAAAGATCCCCACATTTTACAGGGGAGAAAATTAACAGTCTGAAAGCTGACTGACTTGTTAGAGATCATACAGATATTGGGCCCTAGGACTGTAATTCCCCACCGCCTCCTGCTGCTCCGAGGGCCCTCTCCCAGCAGGACAGCCAGCCTGGGAGGGGCATGCCTGATAAAGAGCAGACTCAGAAAGCCAAGGGACGTGGGATAAATTATAGGATAAAAATGACCTAAATCTGTTTTGGGCTCATATGCAATTTGCTATTAAATTACATTCTAGGGGCGCTTGGGTGGCTCGGTCAGCTAAGCGTCCGACTTTGGCTCAGGTCATGATCTCACGGTTCAGGAGTTTGAGCCCCACATCACAGCTCAGAGCCTGGAGCCTGCTTCAGATTCTGTGTCTCCCTCTCTCTCTCTCTCTCTGCCCCTCCCCCGCTAATGCTCTGTCTCTCAAAAATGAATAAAATGTTAAAAAAAATATTCTATATGATAAGGAAAAGGTAGGAAAATGCATATATCATTTAAAAAGGCTTTTAAAAAAAAATCCCAAAACCCTCTAAAAGGAGAGTGCATTTCACTAGTTTAGTTTCTAGGAAATCTCCTTAGCGAAACAGATACTGCTACATCTTTATTGGTAACCTGTTACTAGTTCTGTAATACTCTTGTTTAGTACTAAAACTGTTATTTCCCTAGGTGGTCCAAAATAGTAATATCAGGTCTCAGAAATTTTAGAATTCAAAGTTCCACAAGACATTGCAAATGGATAATGACTTGAATTAAATTGAGTGAGTTTTATCTTTTTCCCTTCTCTAACATCTGTTTATGGGAAACATGAATATGCAAAATATTGCAAAGAGGAAGACAGGAAAACAAAGGGTACAAGATCATCTAAAACCAGGCAGTTCTTCTCCAGACTCAGAACTGGCATTTCATTTTTAGTCTTGGGAACTCATAGATAAACACACGCCTCAAATCTCCCCCAAACACAGAAGCTCTCATTCCTGCAGACGGATTTAGGAAGGCCCAGAAGCATCCAGACTTGCGAGTTCTGCCTTTCCTGTGGGGTCCCATTTCCAGGTTGGGGTGTCCGACTGTGGGTCAGGCACTGTACCTTGTCTTTCCCCCCATCCTCCCCATACTTTCATGGAAGTTTGATTTGAAAGATAAGACCCAGGGAAGCTGCTGAGGCGGGGGCTCTGGTTGGGAAGTCCTTTCTGCTTCCTCGCTCCAAAGTTCCCGGTGTCACATGCACGTGTCTTTCTCTGATTATGAAGGATAGTGTTAGAAATACTCACGGTTCTGAATTTTTAATGGATTTTGCATCCACTGAGTTTTCACTGCCCTCCATGGGTACTTCTAACTAGAATAGAAAGATAGGAAAGTAATCAAAATCCATCATCATAAGACCACTGCATCATATTAATTATTCCAATGATTATTTCTCCAAATTAATGCTTTATATGGACATTTTCACATTAGCATCCCCCACCCCCCACCAGCTTCACCTCTACCATTAAAATGTTTCCGGGAGTCAAACCTGAAAACAATAATCCCTTCTAAATGTATGTGTAATGGAGCCTACTTCTTTCTCTCTTTCTTTTTTAAGTGAGCTATGAAGTCCATAGTGTATACAGGTAAGAAGCATGTGGCTTGATAAATTTTTATGTTTGTACACTCCCACCCGACCAAGATACCAAGTGCAACTTATTGCAACAGATCAGATCATTCATTGATAAGAACTCAGCCTTCCAACTCCACACCGTCCAAACAAAACCCAGAAACTCCCCATCACAATGGTATACCTCACATCATACTATTCTACAATGCTTTAGATTTTTGAGAGATACAGCACCAGGAAGTTCCACACCTCCATATAATCTTTATTCTGAAACTGGCCTTGAGAATTCCGACTTCTCATTTAGGGTGGTGGGAGGGCCCGGGACACCAGGAAGTAAGAACTCCCAGGAAGTAAGATCTGAAGTTTCTGCTTCAGGCTTCCATCAGACAATTCTAGTGTACCTTACGCAGTGAGCAAGTCCTACAATCAAAGCAGCTAGCACTTTTTATACAGCAAGTACTGTGCTGGGCATGGGATCTTTCCTCTTCCCAACACTCCTATGAGGCAGGAAGCTCCACTTTTAGTGATTAAATGACTTGGTCCAGTCACAGAGCTGCGTGACTGAGGCCCGTTCCTTCCCACTCTGCTCTGAGACCTCTGAAGAATCCATGTCCTTACTACTTGTCTTCTGGAGTTCTCCCATGTCTTCTCTAGCCTTCCAGAAGTAATTCCCATGGCAATCTGCCTCCTTAAATAAAGAGAGAAAAAAAAAACCAAGGCCACAATTTCTCGACTTTCTCCAGCCTCTAGAAGCCCTGACTCTCTCAAAAATTCTAACCAAAATACAACTTTAACCTAACTCATATGCTAAAATCAGAAATCTTAAAAGAATATTCCAGCCCATCAACAGGACTCACTCAACCACCGAAGCCTTTATAGAAAGTCCTAGCCTCCCTTCTCACTTCTAAAGTTAAAACATTGTGATAAAACATACATAAATTTACCATCTTAACTATTTGAAGTGTACAATTCACTGGCATTGTGTATAGTTATATTATTGTGTAACCATCACACCATCCATCTCTAGAACTAACTTTTTCATCTTCCCGAACTGAAATCCCTACCAAAGTCTGCCCCTTTCAAGTCCTAAAAGCTAGGGAGGCCTCTTCTGTTCTCCAAAGTTCAGTTCCTTACCCCTAACTAGTACATGCCCCTGTGGTAGGGAAAGATGGAGACAATATGGAGGGAAGGACATGTCACCATTTCAATTCAGCCACAGAGGAGGGTAGCATCTCACCTTCTCTCAAAGCCACTCTTTATTTTGCATTTCTAACAAAGACTCTTTGCTTTTCTACCATCTTGTTTCCTACAGGGTTTCTAGAAAACCAAGGGAGGATGGTGATGAACCATCTTTTAGTGAGTAAGCAGATATTTAGTGAGCACATGCTTTGTGCTAGGTACCACTGTAGGTAGTAGGACAGAGTGGAAGACAAGGCAAAATTCTTACCTTCAAGAAACTTTCATTGTAGAAAGGAAGATTAGATAATAAGATTTCTGACACTAATTGGGACTCTGAAGAAAATAAAATAGGGTAAAGTACTAGAGAGACTGGAGTGTGAGCTACTTACGCTAAGATGTTTGGAGAAACCATCTCCAAGGTGACATCTGCATCGAGATCCAAATGACAGAGAGGCTAACCTTGCCAGGGAAAGGCCAGCAAGTACAAGTCCCTAAAAGAGTTTGATGAATTCATGATATGGAAAGAAGACTAATTTGACTTAGTGCATGGTCAAGGAAGGGAAGGCATAAAGAGCAATGAGGTAGGAAAGGTGAGATCATATAGGGCCCTCAGGAGCTGAGAGCACTCTGGATTTTATTCTGGTTGCAAGGAGAAACCACTGGTGTGTTTTAAGCAGAGGAAGGAAGGCCTGCTTTCAAAAGATCACTCTTATAAGCTGAGCAGAGAATTAACTGCGGAAGACTGGAGCACAAGCACATAGGCCAATGAAAAGCCTTAAAGAACAGTTCTAGAAAGGGATGATGATGACTTAGACTAGAGTTACAGTTGATGTAGGTAGTTAAGAGTCTGTAACTCAAGGAGAGATCAGTGCTGGAGAATAAGGGGCACTATGGTATTTAGAGGGCCAGCAGGAGACTTAGAGAGGACATTGAAATGGGGAGTATCAGATGAATGTCAGGAAGGTCAGAAAAAATTGTCTAACACTTGGAAATTTCAGTGTGGCACTGGCCATTGTCTAGAGGAATCTTGACTTTATAGGTTGTCTTCTTTTGACTGACCTTGTACTGAGTAGTTTATTTTACAACTCTGTAGGAAGGTAAGTCATGGAAAATGGAGAATCATTTGATTCTTGTCTACAGCAACAAAATTGGATTTGTCTTTTAATGAAGCAATTGGTTTTGAACTTGTAGAAAAGAGGACCCTTCCAAATTACGTTTTACTGCCCTAGAGGATATTAACCAGTTTTGCTTCTATTAGCAAATTTGTTTCATTATACCCAACCATTTATGTTTGTTCTTCCCATTCTCCTTTGATCTGGTCTTAATATCTTACTGGTTCTATTATTTATTAAAATATCTAGGGCGCCTGGGTGGCTCAGTTAGTTAAGCATCTGACTCTTGATTTTGGCTCAGGTCATAATCTCACAGTCATGGAATCAATCCCTGCATCTGGGGCTCCTTGGGATTCTCTCCTCCTTTCTCTTTCTGCCTTTCCTCGACTTGCACACACACACTCTCTCTCTCAAAATAAACATTTAAAAACATACTTCAAAATATCTGACACATTTATTTTACATTTACCCAAGAGCCACATTTTATGCTTTTCAAAAATCACAGTTGAAAAGGATCAATGTTGCTGCAGCAGGTTGGGGAGAAAATGGGAGAACAAAAATGAGTAAATGTAATGAAAGCGAGGAAACAGTTTTGCAGTGAAAGGGAAAGGAGAAATGGATAGTAGCTGGAGGGAGGCAGAGGGGTAGAGATTTCTTAAGTTGTTTGATTTTAAAGATAGGTTATAGAAGGCAAGCTTTCATATTGATGAGAATGATCTGTGTAAAGTGAAAAATTAATAAGGCAAGAGAAGAGAAAGTTCCTGAAGGGATAAAACGGTTTGTGGATATAGCTCACTCGTGGAGAGGCGTTAGTCTCTAAGAACAGGAGAGGGTGCCGGGATGGGAAGGAAGACTACCAGGCACACCGTGTAAGGAGACAGTGAGTGTGACGTAGGGCGGATGAGGCACTCGCCCTGGGATTGCTCCTATTTCTGCTCTGTTTAGAAGATCAGCCATGAGACAAGAATCCCAAAATGTTCTGGCTGTACTTTCGTGTGGACTTACCCATGTATTTTAACCAAGTCATACCTAAACCAGGTCACTCACAATACGAGCAGAGGTGTGTGAGATACTCATACACTACTGGAAGGGACGTTAGTCAGGGTAATTACTTGATGTCCTCCTATCCCTCAATAAAAGCTTGGAAGTTTGATCTAATAAAATCATACTTCTAAGAATACAGCCTAAAAAATAACCCCAGCAGTTGGTGGGGGGATGGAGGAGGGAAAACTAAGGATATGCATTATTTATCAAAATACTGAGAAATATTGAAACTGAGAATAGTTAAATCACTGATTAACCGAGCCATAAAACTTGGAGAAAATTTTTTTTTTAATTTTGGAGAGAAAACACACATGGGAGAGGGGCAGAGGAAGAGAAAGACTCTCAAGCAGACTCCACACTTAGCCCTGCTATAAAACTTCTTAAAAGAATGTATCAAGGGGCACCTGGGTGGCTCAAACACCCGACTCTCAATTTCTCAATTTCGGCTCAGATCATGACTCCTGGTAGCGGGATCAGACCCTGCGGCCAGGCTTTGCACCGAGGGTGGAGTCTGCCTGGGATTCTCCCCCCATACTCTCTACCTGTCCCTCCCCAGCCCTCTCTTTCTAAAAATAAACAAACATTAGAAAAAAAGTACTTATCAATTACATAGAAAATGCTTATCATATAAGGCTAAGTAAATATAGGTTATAGGGTTGCCTGGGAGGCTCAGTGAGTTGAGGGGCCAACCGCTGGCTCAGGTTGTGATCTCACAGCGGAGTTCGAGACCCGCCCTGGGCTTGCTGCAGTCAGCACAGAGCCTGCTGTGGATCCTCTGTTCTTTCTCTCTTTCTCTACCCTTCTTTCGCTCATGCTTTCTCTCTCAAAACTAAACATTAAAAAAATAATTATAAGGCTGTATAAAATAATCTCCATCAAAGCAAACACAAGAAAAAGACCCAAAGTAATTATCTAACATATTTACATATTTACATATTAACTGTGGCTATCTCTGGGGGATAGGATTATTGGAAACTTATTTATTCCTTAATATTTTCCTGTGTTTTTATATGATATCTGTATAGTTTAAAAAATTTTTTTAATGTTTTTATTTTTTGAGAGACAGAGCATAATTGGGGGAGGGGCAGAGAGAGAGAGAGAGAGAGAGGGAGACACAGAATCCAAAGTAGGCTCCAGCCTCTGAGCTGTCAGCACAGAGCCCAACAAGGGGCTTCAACTCACGTGACCTGAGCAGAAGTCAGATGCTTAACCAACTGAGCCACGCAGGCGCCCCTGTATTGTTTTTAAAGTTAGAAAATAGTAACCAAGATGATTTATCCTATGAAAGTAGCAATCCTTCCTTAACTGCTCTGTGCCATGTTCTAGTCTCCCTCTTTTTCTTTCTCTTTCACACATTGAAAAAAATGTATGAGGTACAGGAAACCTCAAATATCCCTGAACCATAAATCTAGAGACCAAATTGCCCCATGCAGGCCAATTCTAAGTGGGCAGACTAGAGCTCAAAATAATTATCCATCCATAATTTTTTGTTAAAAAACAAAGTTTTTTAACTTAAAGAACAAAGTTTAACTTAAAGAACAAAGTTTTTTAACTTAAAGAACAAAATTTGATGAGCTGACAGAATAGAGTGGCTAACAATTGTGAAAACACAGGCAAATACATAATACATGATTTATTGTTGTTATATTACAATCCATATGAAAATAATACTATCTGTGCTTCAAGACTTTATGGCCAGCCTGTAGTAAATCTGGACTGAAAACAGAGTGGGAAAGAAGACTTAATAAAATGTACAGTGGGAGAGCTCAGGAACCCCTAAGGGCTACTAGGTTCTCACATGGGATTGAAGTCCTTAAGAGATCCTGTCAAACACTTTGGCCAACAGTGCAGCGACTCTTAGACTGAAATACTAATTTGTAAGAATCTTTTATCTTTTGCCAACAATAAGCTGTGAAATTCTATCCTTATAGAAAGTTTTAATTCAAGTAGTGACCAGCTTTCCATAGTTTAAAAATACTTGGCTTCTTGGCTCATATCAAATGTTAGTATTTCATTTTATTTTTTATTTTTTAAGTATTTTTTTTTTTTATTTCTAGGAGAGAGACAGCGTGAGCAGGGGAGGGTCAGAGAGAGAGGGAGTCACAGACTCTGAAACAGGCTCTAGGCTCTGAGCTGGCAGTCAGCACAGAGCCCGACGCGGGGCTCGAACCCACGAACCGTGAGACCGTGACCTAAGCGAAAGTCGGACGCTTAACCGACTAAGCCACCCAGGCGCCCCGTTAGTATTTCATTTTAAATAGGAGACTTTTGCGTAGTTACTTTGTAGTTGCTTCATTTTTATTGAACTTTCAATGTAACTTAATTTTTTAGAGAGCGAGAGTGCACAGGGGCAGAGGGTGAGAGAAGATCCCAAGCAGGCTCCACACCCTGATGTGAAGCTCGATCCACAACCCTGGGATCATGATCTGAGCCACAATCAAGAGTCAGATGCTCAACCGAGCCACCCGGGTGCCTCTATTGAACTTTAACCAAGTCATTCTTAAAAGTTAAAAAAAGTTTCATATAGATCAAGCTTAATACAAGTAATTATATAATTTAATAATATCTAATGTTAGGCACGGGACGGACAATTTTGTTGCAGTAAGGGAATGGTGGCTGAAAGGAAAAGATGTGAACTGTTTAGAATGGGATTATACTATAAGGATTTTTCAGAAACAAATACTATCATGTACTTCATGGCTTTCGTTATCAGTATCTGAATACTATACATTGTGACAGTATCAGATGACCTTCATATAGTATCACAAATTTACATAATGGTAAATAAAATCCACACTGCCTCAGACGCGTGCACATTTCCTCTCTACTTGTCACCATCTGCTTTTTCCATGTGAAAATATCACACCCACTGTTGGGATTGACACTTTGGTTCTTACAGAACTCATGTGTCACATTTAGCTTTACCTCACTTCCATTAGCTAATGCCTGGCTGAATACAAATTATTCTGAGGATGGTGATCTCATCTTGAAGGATAAAAAACCATCCCTCGAGGGAAATTATCTAATGCTCCAAATGATAACAGGAGTCTATGTTCTTAGAACATTTCCATTTGACAAAACGATAAGTGGGAAAATATACAAGAAGTGTTTAAAAAACATATCCTAGCGCAGCAATGAACCTACTACTAATTGTTTCTTACTGTACTGATGTATGTGATTTTTTTTCATCAATTCAGAATGCTTCTGCTCACACAGGAAATTTTTTTTTTTTCTAGGAGAGAGAGAGAGAGACAGCATGAGCAGGGGAGGGTCAGAGAGAGAGGGAGTCACAGACTGAAACAGGCTCCAGGCTCTGAGCTGGCAGTCAGCACAGAGCCTGACGCAGGGCCCGAACCCACAAACCGCGAGATCATGACCTAAGGGAAAGTCGGACGCTTAACCGACTAAGCCACCCAGGCACCCCAGGAAATTTCTGAATATATATTAGGTCCTAGAGAAAATGTAAGTAGATCAATTGACATTAGATGGCAACTTGAATGTGGGTCTTGGAGTCACTTCTCAAGTTCCTAGACCCTTGTAACGTTTGCCACGGAAGCTACAAAAAGATCTTCAAGTTGAAAAACAGGTGGTCAGTATAAATTCGCTGTCACTCTGAGACAGATATTTAAACATTCCATGCTGTGTTTTCCCAAACAAGAGAAAAGTTGTAATGTTTTCCTATTTACATTGTGGTTAGCCAATGAAAGGGACCATCGTGTGTTACAATAAGGCAGTAAAGAAGTGAAAGACATCTACAGTTAAGGTGCAGAATGGACATTTCTAAAATTGCAATTTCCATATGAAGTTATAAAATGTTAAAAATGAAACAGCCCACAAAATCCTGTTGTTAAAAAATGAATAGTTTTAAAGTGTGCCTATGGTAGAGATTTCCAAATAAGATACTACAGTAGTATAAACAGTTTGCTAGACTGCTACTCAGCTAACCTGTCACCCATCAGAAGGTTGTTCCTGGGAGTGCCCTACAAGGCAACTGAGGTAAAGGATAAAGCCTGGTCTCAAACGGTTTGAAATCTCAAAATGAGACATCAGCATGAATACTGCTCACTTATGAATCAACTCTATGAATCTCTCTTAAAAAAAAAAAAATCACACTGTATTTTCTGGTTAGTTCTTCCAATGATGGTCTGAGATGTATTATCCCCATTTTACAGTTCAGTTGACTGAGGCTCAAAGCAGATAAGTAACTTAAGTGGCAGAGCCAGGATTCAAACCAGGATCCATTTGCCATGAGAGGGTAGATTCACACTCTTCTACGTGACTTACTCCCCTATAGGAGGGGTAACACGATCTATAATTTCAAGAGAGGACTTTGAAATCCATAACCTAGAAGCTCTAATTAAGATGAGGCAAAGGGCATAAATAACATGACAGAAACGTAGAGACACAGAAATAGTATAAAGTGCACTTACTCTAACTAATGAAGAAAATAAGCATGATGGTTATAGTGTTCCTGCCACTGGGTTAATTTACTTCTAAAAGTCCAATAACTGCTTTCATGTTAGGTATTCAGTATGTTATTAAGATATATTTTCTATATGCCTCAAAGTAAAGGTAAAGCCTTCTCATGATTTCTGGGAAGACTGCTTTTGCAGAAGAACTTGAAAAACAGCAGGGTTGTATTTATAACCTATCACAGAGGACAGAGTCTGAAAAGCAGTCACGTATCCAAATTTAGTAAGTGAAACAGAAAAACAAACTTTTCACAATAGTTTGAATAAGAAAAGATTTCGGCCGTAATGTACTATAGGTTTTACAGAAACCGTTTCCCATCTAGTCTCTGAATTTCTTTGGGGAATTATAAGAATCACTGAATTGGATGTTGTCATTGGACCTAGTAGTCAATCTTTTAATATTTATTTTGTAATTAAGGTGAAAACCCACTGAACAGCAAGTAGGATTAAATGCAGGGTAAACTAGACTAAGTTCAGTTGTGCCATAGAAACAAATCAAACCATTCGTTCCTGGCCTCTGGAAGGGCCACAGGCAGGGGAAGACAGGCTGGAATTGCTCCCTCCCTCCTCCCCATTCAAAGCCAAATTTGGTATAAAATAAATGTAAAAAGAAGGGTATTGAATGCCTTTCATAAAAATTACAGATAAGCTACAAGACTTTGTCCCGCCCACTCAGAACCACTCCTCTTTACAAGTAGATACATGCTTACAATCACCTGATTAAAGAAATCCTGCCAGCCAGAGGTTTGAAACTGGGAAAAGTCAGAGTGAGCGGTATTTCCTCATTTGTCCTTTGTGCTGTAATGATTTACTGAACGACTGCATGCAGGGACACTGTGGTCCACCTGATGGGCGCAGTGAGGGCAGAGCTGTGGGTGCTGTCCCTGTGTGGGACTCACCTGTACTCTCTAGGAATTCAAAAGTGCCTCCACAAGGCACACGCCAGCCAGGGATCCCGAACTTTAGCTCACTCTAACTCAGAAGCTGTATAAGCAATTTGCAGGCAAAAACAACACAGGCAGAGAAATAGCATTACGTAGTTAGAAAGCACAGTCAACAGATATCTCATTTTATCCTCACAACAACCCCATGAGGTGTGTCTGTAATTTATGCCTAATTTACAAATGAGCTAGTAGGTGATGCCCTTGGGACTTGGCCTTGGGTCTTCTGATAACAGAGTGCTTGTTCCCCTCCATTACATTTATTTTTACCAAATGTGTACAAAACATTATCCAACAGTCTAAGAAGTCCCACATCATTTTTGGGGCCCAAATGCCAGTGCTTCCTACCTTTGAGACAGTTTAAAGATCTAATACTAGGCACCAACACTGTTTTAAAAGCATACCTGCAAATAAAGGCTACTTTTTAGCATTGAGGGGAGATGAAGCAGTAGATTGTGTTAAATTAGGTTTGAAAGTGAAACAATAATTATAAATGTCTGTATCAGATAACATGTTAGTCTCTTAAAATGACAGAAAGAAAGGCCTTTTTTTTTTTTAAAGGAGAGCAAAAGCAAATTTGATTTAAATAGGTAA
Organism: Hyaena hyaena; assembly: GCF_003009895.1. NCBI lineage: Eukaryota > Metazoa > Chordata > Mammalia > Carnivora > Hyaenidae > Hyaena > Hyaena hyaena. Next base: position 591,933 of record NW_024081100.1, on the reverse strand, counting down.
ATGTTTCATTTCCTTTTTATTGTGAACAGGCTTTATTGCCACACTCTGTGAAATTGTTCATTTATTAAAACAAATTCTTACTTTCAACACCTTCTTCTGCAAAAGAGCAAAGCAAAGCCAAAGCTTCAAACATCAGGTTGTGATAGGGATGATTTAAATCTGGAGGTCACATAACTCTAACACATTCAGAGTGGCGGAGCACATTTTGAAACATGCTGGTCTAATCACTTGGCTTAGCACCTGTTACTATCTTGCATCTTCACATTGTTACAGCCACTCGATATTTCAGTCCCTGCAGTTCCTTTCTAATCCACATCTTTTAATTATAAATTGACAAGTAATCATAAAATAGGTTTATTTTTTCTAGATAGGGCTTAATTATTAAAACCCATAATACTGTAGTCTGGGCATTAACATGTGCCAGGCCCCAGACGTGGGGAAAGACAATAAGGAACAAGATAAACATAGTCCTTCATGGAATTTGCTTAAAAACTAGTAGGGAAGATAGGAAACTAGCAACAGCAAAGGATATGCCATTTCCTCCTTAGCAAATGCAGGATCCAAAAGGAACGCATAATAGGAAGACTTAAACCCTGAAGTACTTAATGAGAACACAAACCCAAGTAGGGGTTCCTCAAGGAAATGTGATGTAAAGAAGGGAGAGAGGGAACGCAGAGTGATGCAAGCAAAGAATAGGTATTACGATCAGCCTGGCTGTGAGGAAAATGAACTGATGCAATAATGAAAGATAAGGCAGGGGAGGAGACCAAGGAACCAACCGGGGCTTGGCTTGGTTAGCCTTTTTAAGGCACTGGGCTTGTCCTGTGGGCAAAGGATAAGCCTTCTAAGAATGCTATTTTGTAAAGATCACTCAGGCTGTGCTGTGAGCAACAGACTAGAAAGGGGGAAAGGGTCTGGAAGTGTGGGGACCAAGAAGGAGGCTGTTGGAGCCAGGGGAGAGCCTGGGGTGGCTCTCACACATGCAGAGAGGGGGACAAGTCTGGGGGACATTCGGGAGGTCCGGAGGCTCGACGGCTACCTGGGGAAAGAGCAGGGAGAGGTAGCTGAGAAGGCTGGTTCCTGCTTTCTTCGCTTGGATGCCCTTTACTGAGTACAGGGAGAGAGGAAGCTTCTGCAGGGCTTGAAAACCGAACCACTCAAACCAAGAGTGACAAGTGTGAGAAGGGCGCAGTTTTTCCACACGGCCTGAGGGGGTTTTAGAGCAGCTCCTAGGTGACTTAGGCAACGGATACATAACTACGGGGAAGAGCTGCAAGGACTTACGGAAGCCTTCGGGCCTGAGAAGGAATTGGAATTCAATGCTTGAAATTCCTTGTCTGGAAAACTAAGTCACAGTCTACCCGAGAAAATCTAGGCCAGAGACGGGAAAGGCAGCAAAGACCACACCGTCGTCCCGTAATGAGAGGATCGGGCCCGGAGGGCAGCGCCCCTGGGCACCACCGCGCCAGCCTCCGGCCCCCCGGGGGGGCACCGTTTCTGGACGCCAAGCGTCCGCTTCTCTCTTCCCGATCCAAATCTTAGCCCAACATTCCGCCCGCCCTCCCTTCCCAGCCTTTGGCTTCCGGCTCCAATCTCCTACAGCTGGGCTTGCCGCCCCCCCCACCCCCCCTCCCCCCCGACTTCGGGTCTAGCCTTGTGCAACCCGGCCTCGACGCTCCCAGCCTGGCCTCTCCATTCTCCCGTCCCCCGGGCTCGGCCCCTCCAGCCAGATCTCCACTCCCCGGCCCGCTCCCCCCCACTCCCGCTCGACTCCGTCGCCTAGCGGGCTTCAGAGCACGTTCTCGCACCCATGTGGAGCCATAACAAAGGATCCGCCGCACCGACCCTGCCCATCCTTTACTCTCCCCGCGGAGCAGCTGCGGGCCCGAATGCGTCGCCGCGGCGGGCGCCGGGCTTCGGAGGACGGAGGGAGCGGGCCTAGGGCTGACAGGGCCGCGGCGGGAAGGGGCGACGGCAGCACTCACCGCGCACACAGTCTCCACACAACTGCCACCGACTTGGTCCTCACCGCACAGGCTAGATTGGTCTAGCCCTCAGCCCGCGGCCCCTTTAGGGTAAGCTACAGAGCAGGCCCCGCCCCCGCCCCCGCCAGCCCCGCCTCGAGCCCGCCCCCTCGGCCCCGCGCCGACACGCCCTTCCCACCCCGGCACCGCACTCTCCCGCCCCCACCGCCCCAGCCGCTTTCTCATAGGCCTAGCGCTCTCCTTTCTCCGCCCCCTCCGCACTTATGCCGCTCCTTAATTGGCCCGGCGCCCACCTGCCGGCACGTCCCCCCGCCCCCACGCTCTGGCCTCGCTCTCGCGCCGGGACTGAAGATTGGCCCCTCCTGCTGCGGCGGCGGCGGCGGCGGCGGCCCTATTTGTTTCCGGCAGTGACGCGGGTATCTGAAAAGGACGGAGACCTGAACGCCTCACGAGACCCAAAGAGCAGCGAGAAGGGAGTCAAAGGCGGGGCAATCACATCTCCGGGAGGAAGGGGACCAGGCCTCGACCCTCGCTGGTAAATCTGTACTTAGCTTTCCTTAGCTCACCCCCCACTTCCCTGTCCCTAAATCAGAATCCTTCCCTGCTCTGCAGATTTCCCGCCTGTTTTCGTTCACAGTTTCCGTTCAGACCCTGATGCAAACAATAAATCGTTTTCGCAGGAGGATATATCAACACTATTGAGCACGACATTCTGCACCCAATTTCATGGGGTTCATGACGCCCACGTTAAGAACTAGTGTGCCCCCAACATTTTTGCCCATTCGGGTATAAATCGGGGGGCTGCGGTTTGTACATAAATAGGCACCGTCTTCTATATATGGTACCCCTTTGTTGAGTGCTTAGTACATTTTCGCAGTGCAGTTTCTCATTGGAACCTCTCTACAGCTCCAGGAGGTAGGAATTCCAATTCCAATCCCTACAGGTGTTTAAGAACGTTAACTCATTTGCTCTTGCTAAGAGTTACCTGAGTTAAACTCGGATCCTTTATTTATCCTTCCCAAATTGAGAGAGGACCAGTGTTTGGCAGTCCTTTCTCTGCTGCAGTAGAACTGAAGAATATACTTCCCTCTCCGGATCCTACCAGTGGTTCAGACCATAATTACTGCTAAGAAAAAACTAGTGCTGTTAACGAGTCCTGTTACCCCGTTGTGATGCCCACGCCCCCACCTGGGCCCAGGGATTTCTTTCCAAAATGATGCTTACGTTAAAGCAGCAGCAGATTTTGTTTTCCTGTAAATTATGCTAATTTGTCTAGTGAAACTTTAATTACAATAGAACAGTTGGCTCGAGGCAATGTCTTCTGAGTCCAGTAATTTCTTTTGACAGTTGTCTCAGAGGTGGCAAAATTTGATCTGGGCCTTGAGGAGGAAGAGTTTGGGAAAGGCAAGTGAGGCATTCCAGGTGAGAGGAATCTATGCCAGAGCCTGCATACATTGGGGCCAGCTGTAGGAGGCGGTCCCTATGCATTTGGTGGTAAGAAATAAAATGATTAATTGGTCTAGATCCTGGAGACTGTAAAGCGGTTTAGAATCTGGTCCAGATTCTAGAGGGAGTTTGGACTTCTTGAGGTAAACCAAAGTGTGAATCGAGTGATGCTCTGAATCATGAATGAGTGTTGCTGTGGAAAGTCATGAATCTGGTTTTAAAGGTGATTAGTCTGGCGGAGTTCCGCTGTTTGGAAGGGCGAGCCACTGGGGATTGGAGAAAGGGGAAGCTGGAAAAGAATAATCTATTACTGTATGTTTTGTTATCCCTTACCAGAAATTTTTGGGAAATTTGTTTTTTTTAATTGGATAGAGAGAGAGGGAGACACAGAATCTGAAGCTGGCTGTCGGCTTCCAGTTGTCAGCACAGAGCCCGACGCGGGGCTGGAATCCACGAACCACTGAGAGATCATGACTTGAACTGAATGAAGTCTGATGCTTAACCACTCAGGTACCATTAGGGAAATTTGAATATAAGTTACTTCTGTTTAAGCATAGAGAGGTAAAATGACCGGAGGGGGTGGATGGGAGAAGAGGATTCAATTAGTATAGTTACTTTCTTCAGGTGTTACTCATCTGGGATACAATCTTATGTAACAATAGTACTGTAAATTAATTTTAATCCCATACTTTATATTGAATATTTCAGCAGCAGGAGCAGTTTAAATGTATTCAAGGGGGCCAGCAAGGGGATTATGTTAAGAAAATCTTGCCACATACCAGAACATGACTCAACACTGGAACTGGAACACCTATGCCGGAAAACACAACATACAGGTGAATCTGTTCTCAGGGCACAGGGGGGAGTGGGAGTTGGGGGATAGGAACTGACTTGTGATTAGACCAAAGAAGAAAGAAACTAGAAGTGCACCAAGGAGAACCTCGGCAAGTCTTTAGCTCTCCCGAGAGGCTGGGAGTCCTTATTCCGGCTGGCCCTGGGACTCTGGCCATCAAGTGACTGAGCTGGGCAAGTCTGGGCACAAACCAAGGGAAACCAGGGCTTCTGAGGTTGGCCGGCTAAGTCCTCTCCTTCCCCCCTTCCCTCTGCCTCTCCTCCCACTACAGTGACTCTGAAAAGACTAAGAGCCTCTTTTTCTAGCCTGACCGCCTTTAGTTGTAAAATCAGTATGGAACATGGTTAAAGGCAATGTTAAAAGCATTGTGGGATGTGGCACCTGGGTGGCTTAGTTAAGTGACCGACTTTGGCTCAGGTCGTGATCTCATGGTCCGTGAGTTTGAGCCCCGTGTCAGGCTCTGTGCCGACAGCTCAGGGGCTGGATCCTGCTTTGGATTCTGTGTCTCCCTCTCTTTTTCTGCCCCCTCCCGTGTTCTTGTGCGTGCGCTCTCTCGCTCGCTCGCGCGCTCTCTCTCTCTCTCTCTCAGAAATAAATATTTAGAAAAAAATTTTTTAAAGAAAAAGCATTTTCAGGGTGCACCTGGCTGGCTGGCTGACTTGGTAAAGCTTGTGAGTCTTGATCCTGAAGTCATGAGTTCAAGCCTCACATTGGGGATAGAGCTTACTTTAACAAAGGAGGAAGAGGAAGAAAGAACATTGTGGCACAATGTAAAGACATAAAAGAGCTCTTAAACCTACTAATTTGAAATACAACAAGTGTTTTTCTTTGGAACTTGGAAACTGTTACCAAAAATAGTTATGGTCACTGTGTGAAAAGAGGTTTTTGCTGCACAATTATGTAAAAGAAAGACCACAGCCCTTCCCCACCAGGAATTAAAAACATTTTGAAAATGGTGGCCTATTTCTTGTCCCAGAGGGTAGGGATGAGGAAAATGATAGTCCGCAGCCCGAATGCCAGATGGCTTCGTATTCTCCATTTCCTTTGCTTTTGTCATTCAACCCTCCTGCTCCGAGAGTCCAGTGCCCAGTTGTCTTCTAACCCTGAACCCAGCTGTTAGAATTTTTGAACTGTGCAAACAAAATGTGGGAATGTCTCTTCTTTCTCTGTTGGCATTGTGGTTTCCTCCGTCCTGTAAGTGTCAAACTGATTTTCCATTGTGACGTACTCTCATGGTCATACCAGATTCCTTTACACAATCAAAAATTTTCCTGATGTCAGTGTCACTAAGTGTGATCATGTTCATGGTTATGCCTTGTCGATTACTGGTTAGATCCTAGAGCTACAGATCTTGTCTAAATGTGTTCTGTGTTTATTTTCTTCGTTAAGTAATCAGTGGGCTTTACTAAAAGTTACTACATTTGATAGAAGAGGGTCAGTTTCTCACTTAGGTTGCCTAAATATGGAGGATTTATATCTGTATGTGAAACAGATTAAAATAAATCTTGTACTCAGAGTCTAGCATTATGGTGCCCCATATCACTTGGTATTGAAAAAGCCATTTCATTAAAAATTATCCCATCTTTTCAATCCTGTGAAATTGTATTCCTTTCCTCGGCATACCTGTTATGAAATTTATGTTGATGCCTTTAGAATTGTTTCTTGGTTTACAATTTATTTTTTTTTAAAGTTTATTTTTGAGAGAGACAGACAGAGCCAGAGCACAAGCTGGGGAGGGGCACCGAGAGAGGGAGACACAGAATCCAAAGTAGGCTCCAGGCTCTGAGCTGTCAGCACAGAGCCCAGTGCAGGGCTCGTACCCATCAACTGGGAGATCATAACCTGAGCTCTAGTTGGATGCTTAACCGACCAACTGAGCCACCCAGGCGCCCCTCATGGTTTGTAATTTATAATTTTCATGTGGATCAGGTGTAACTTTTTTTTTTTAAATGTTTTACTTATTTCTAGGAGAGAGAGAGAGACAGCGTGAGCAGGGGAGGGTCAGAGAGAGAGGGAGTCACAGACTCCGAAACAGGCTCCAGGCTCCGAGCTGGCAGTCAGCACAGAGCCCGACGCGGGGCTCGAACCCACGAACCGCGAGATCACGACCCAAGCGAAAGTCGGACGCTTAACCGACTAAGCCACCCAGGCGCCCCTGGTGTAACTTTGAGAGAGTAATCTTTCTTAGGTTTGTTATGGTCGGAGTCAAATGTGAAATTTAACAGTCCTGACATTTTACCATCTCCGTCTTTTAGGAGGAACCTATTTTTTCTTCCTGGGAATGTATCATTTGCCGGTGAGTTTGTGTTGTTGCAAGGTTTTCTGCTAAAATTCAAGAGAGTATTTATCAACGTGATAAGCACAAGTACTGGAAAGTCATTGCCAAAGGTAAATAGGCATTTTCCCCTCAAATACTATAGTTTATGTTTTAGTTTATAAAACGAATATGTGTTTTCTATATAGGTAAATTATGACATAGATGATATGCATGAAGAGAGACTACATCGGTTATTTATGTCTGTGTAAAACACCAAGTCAAAGCTTCTAGGCTTAAAAAAAATTTGTTTTCTTCCAGTTCTGTGGGTTGAACATCTTCTTACTGGCCTTTGACAGATCTCACCTGAACTCATTCAGGCTTACTTCTGCATTGAATTCAGGTGGGTGGAGGATCAAACTAGCTTAACTCAATATATCTGACAGTTGGTGTTGGCCTTACCTGGGGTAACTTGCTTCTTCTCCAGATGGCTTTTTGTCCTCTATGAGGCATGACAGTCTCAGGGCAGGACTACAGCATAGCCAAATCCAGTGCAGAAGCGCTTCTTGTACCACTGTTTGCTTCACATTTGTTGGTGTGACATTGACACATTGAGATTCACATTGTTGATGTGACTAAAGCAACTCACATGGCCAAGCATGGAGTCAGTAGGGGAGTGGGCTCAGGCAGCATCTGCTGATGGGAAGAGTGGCAGAAATTTTGTGGCCATTATCTATGTAGGATACAAGCCTTTTTCCCCTTCAAAAAACTCATACTTTTTTTTTTTTTTTTGGTAAGTAAACCATAATCAAAAGTCGAAAAAGTATTGCCTGGTCCCCTCACCTTGACATGGCTAAGATGGAAACAAAAATACATATTCTTAATAAACAAAAGTGAAAAGACCATCATTTCACATTGACTAATCACAAAAATACAGTCAGTAACAGACATAGGTTAAAATCCATTTATTCCTGTCTTTAATCATGCTTATGGTTAACATAGACATCCTAAAGCGAAACTAGCCAATATTTCAATTTCCATTTGTACACTGTGTTGTCCTCCTAACGGTTGTGTTGGGCGAAAATACAAGAAATGGAAAGAAACAGAAGAAAAGGGAACTAAGAGTTGCACAGTGGTGTCTGGAAATGAACTCTGCACTGAGAAGTAGTAGCACAGGCGTGATGGCCAAAGTGGTAAGACCTCTTGGGCAAGGTCAATGTGCTTGATGCATTCAAGTGGTTCTCATGAAAGTCATAATGATACAAAACCCACTTGGATTTACATGTGACTTTGTAAGCTACAAAACAGTTTCTTATGTGTTAACACATTTATCCTGATAATTACAAGTATTTAGGATGATATTAATCTCCATTTTGCAGTTAAGGCTCAGGGAGCTTCTAAAATCCTAGCATTATTAGATGGAAGAGGCAAGATCTAAAGATCTTGATAACTAGCCATGTTGACCTTAAAACTTCATGTGGTATATATATAAAAAATTTTTATAATACTTTCACATAGATATTTCATTATGTATATTTCATTATATATATGTGTGTGTGTGTGTGTAGGATAAGGAAATAGCCATTAGGAAATGGGTTTTGAAGTTTCACCAAAAAAATATATATATTCTAAACCAAGAAATGGATGTCCTTGGTGGTTTTAGTACTGATAGAAATCTTACACAGGATAGGATTTAGTTTCCCATAACTTCTGAACCAATGGAGAGAAAATGGAAAATAAAACTGAAGCAAATTGAAGAACGAGCAGCTCGTTATGAGAGGAAGCCATTGTCCTCAGTATACAGACCAAGACTGTCCAAGCCAGAAGAGCCACCTTCCGTTTGGAAACTATTTCATCGGCAAACTCCGGCGTTTAATTTTGTTAAAAGCTGTAAAGAGGTAATTTTCTCATCTCCTGCCTTTATTTCTGGAGCTACTATAACTTCCGATTTCTAAAAAAATAAAAAGATCTATTGCTTGTGTTCATTTCAGCCCACATGATCTAAAGAATTGTGATCTAAATATCAAACTGTTTACAAAACATATCCCTATGAATTATTGGCCATTTACTTTATATTAAGAATGAAAAACGACATGCATAGTGCCAGTTTGAAAAATTTGTAATGACAATTAAAAGTTTTATTTAAAATATAGTTGACATAGTAGTGTATTAGTTTCAGGTGAACAACATAGTGATTTGACAGTTATGTACATTATAAAATGCTTACCACAATAAGTCTAGTGACCATCTATCACCAACGTTACTACAGTATTATTGACTATATTCCCTATGCTGTCCTTTTCATCACCATGACTCATTTTATAACTGGAAGATTATACTCTTTAATCCCCTTCATCTATTTCTCTTGTCTGTCCATGCCTCCCCCAACTCCTCCCGGCAACCACCAGTATATTCTCTGTATTTGAGTCTCTTTGAGGTTCGTTTTGTTTTTAGATTCCATATATAAATGAAATCACGTGATCTTTTTTTTTTCCTAACTTATGTCACTGCATAATACCCTCTAGGTCCATCCATGTTGTGAACAGCAAGACTTCATTATTTACGGCTCAGTAATATTCCTTTGAGTACATATACCACATTTTTATCCATTCATCTTCAGTGGACACTCTGGTGTCTTCCATATCTTGGCTATTATAAATACGGGTAAAGACATTCTTTGGAATTAGTTCTTTCATTTTCTTGAGGTGAATACTGAATTACTGGAATTAATGGATCATATGGTATTTCTATTTTAATTTTTTTTTGAGGAACCTCCATTTTGTTTTCCCTAGTGGGCTGCACCAACTACATGCCCACCAGTAGTGCATAAGTGTTCCCTTTTCTCCAAATCCTTAGAAACATTGTTATCTCAGTGTGGTTTTGATTTGCATTTCCAGAATGATTAGTGATGTTGAGCGTTTCTTTGTGTCTGTTGGCCATCTATATGTCTTCTATGGAAAAATGTCTATTCAAGTGCTCTGCATGTTTTTAAAATCAGATTTTTTTTTTTTTGGTGTTGAGTTGTAGGAGTTCTTTTATTATTTTGGATATTAACCCCTTATCACATATCATTTGTTAATATCTTCTCCCATTCAGGAGGTTGCTTTTGCATTTTGTTGGTGCCCTTTGCTGTGCAAAAGCTTTTTGTCTGGTATAGTCCCAATTGTTTATTTTTGCTTTTGTTTCCCTTGCCTGGGGACCAAGATCCAGACAAATATTGCTGAGACTGATGTCCAAGAGTTTACTGCTTGTATTTTCTTTAAGGAATTTTATGGTTTTCTGTTTTGAGTTTATTACTGTGTATGGTGTAAAAAAGTGGCCCAGTTTTCTCAGCACCATTTATTGAAGAGACTGTCTTTTCCTTATTGCATATTCTTGCCTCCTTTGTTATAGATTAGTTGACCTTAAAACTGTGGATTTCTGGGCTCTCTATCCTGTTGCATTGATTTATGTGTGTACTTTTATGCCAGTGTCATACTGTTTTGATATCTGTAGAATTGTAATCTACTTTGAAATCTGGGGTTGTCATACTTGCAGTTTTGTTCTTCCAGAAGATTGCTTTGGTTATCTGTGGTCTTCTTTGGTTCTGTAAAAATCTTAGGATTATTCTAGTTTTGTGAAAGATTGATATTATTGATGTTTTAGTAGGGATTGCATTCAGTCTGTAGATTGCTTTGGATAACATGGACATTATAACAGTATTACTACAGATCCATGAGCATTATATATCTTTCCATTTGTGTTGTCTTCAGTTCTTTTATCAGTGTCTCATGGTTTTCAGAGTACAGGTCTTTTACTTCATTGATTAAATTTGTTCCTAGGTATTTTATTCCTTTTGTTGCAACTGTAAATGAGATTGTTTTTTTTCTTTCTGATAGCTCACTATTAGTATATAAAAGTATACTCGATTTTTGTATGTTAATTTTGTATCCTGTCACTCGGTTGAATTCATTTATTCTAATTATTTTTTGGTGGAGTCTTTAGGGTTTTATATGTAGTATCATGTCGTCTGCAAATAGTGACAGTTTTACTTCTTCCTTATCGATTAGGATGCTTTTTTTACCCTCCTTTTTCTTGTCTGATTGCTGTGGTTAGGACTTCTAGGACTGTGTTGAATAAAAGTGGGGAAATTGGGCATCTTTATCTTTTCCTGATCTTAAAGGGAAAGCTTTCAGCTTCTCATTTAAAAAAATTTTTTAATGTTTTATTTATTTCTGAGAGAGAGAGAGAAAGAGGCAGTGAGAGAGGCAGCGAGAGAGGCAGCGTGAGCAGGGGAGGGTCAGAGAGAGAGGGAGACACAGAATTGGAAGCAAGCTCCAGGCTCTGAGCTGGCTGTCAGCACAGAGCCTGACACCGGGCTCGAACCCACGAACTGTGAGATCATGACCTGAGCCAAAGTTGGATGCTTAACTGACTGAGCCACCCAGGTGCCCCTTTTCATTGTTGAATATGACAATGGCTATGGGTTTGTCATATATGGTCTTTATTATGTTGAGGTGTTCTCTCTATACTTAGTTGATAGTGTTGGGATATGGAATTTGGTCAAATGCCATTTCTGCATTTATTGAGATGATTATCTGATGCTTATCCTTCATTTTATTAAAGTGGTGTATTATGTTGATTGATTTGAGGGTATTGACCCATCCTTGCATCCCTGGAATAAACCCCACTTGATCATGGTGAATGATCCTTTTAACGTATTGTGTTAGATTTGCTAATACCTTGTTGAAGATTTAAAATTTTTTTAAATGCTTTTTTTAAAATTTACTTCTGAGAGAGAGAGAGGGAGAGAGAGCATGAGCAGAGGAGGGTCAGAGAGAGAGGGAGACACAGAATCTGAAACAGGCTCCAGGCTCCGAGCTAGCTGTCTGCACAGAGCTGGATGCGGGGCTCGAGCCCATGAACCGTGAGATCACGACCTGAGCTGAAGTGGGACGCTTAACCAACTGAGCCACCCAGGCGCCCCTTGTTGAAGATTTTAACATCTGTGCTCATCAGGGATATCAGTCTCTGATTTTTTTTTTTTTTTTTTTTTGGTAGTGTCTTTGTCTGGTTTGGTTTGAGGTTAATGCTATTCTTTGAGAACAAATTCAGAAGCATTCCTACTTCTAATATATTTTGGAATAGTTTGAGAAGCATAGTTTTAACTCTTCTTTAAAAGATGTTTGGTGAGGCGCATCTGGGGGGCTCAGTTGAGTGTCCGGTTCTTGCTTTTGGCTCAGGTCATGATCTTGTGGTTCATGGGTTCAAGCCCCACATCAAGCTCGTGCTGATGTCAGAGCCTGCTTGGGATTCTCTCTCTCTCTCTCTCTCTCTCTCTCTGCCCTCTGCTGCTTGTGCCCACTGTCTGTCTGTCTCTCAAAATAAATATGTAAACTTAAAAAAAAAAATAAAAGATGTTTGGTAAAATTCACCTGTGAAGCCATCTGGCCCTTGGCATTTGTTTTTGGGGAAATTTTTGATTACCATTTCAATTTCATTACTAGTTACCCATTTTCTCTTTCTTTCTGATTCAGTCCTGGAGAATTTTGTTACTATGGATTTATCCATTTCTACTAAGTTGTCCAGTTTGTTGGCACATACTTTCTTGTATTAGTCCCTTTATTTTTTTCCCACTTTTTATTTTTATTTTTTAAATTTAAAAATGTATTAAAAAACAGTGACAAATTCACATCATAAAAAAGATACATATTTTAAAAGACATAGGTAGACTTTCAATTTCCAATCCATATAGGAGGCTTAAAAGTTGGCACTATGTTCTAATAACACTATTTTTTTAACCTAATAAGTATAAAAAGCTGAACACACTGAAAAATCAACAGCTTTTCTTAGATCTGTAAGAGAAGTGTTAGAACACAGGTAAACCACTGCCCCCTCCAAATGGGAAAAGATTGACAGACAAATACAGAGAATCACAGCCTCCTGGAGAAAAGACCCATGAGCAGCAACCTCTGCTCTGTGGGAACTAATGTCAAGTTAGGGAAACCTGGACTGTAATTTTTGAATTGCTGGAGTCTCAGTGTGGACAAGTCTGAGGTAAAATCACCAGGGAGACCCAGTCATTGGAGTGGAGGGAGAGGAGGAAATGGCCCCACACTTTTATGAATTTTCCCTTTGGAGCTTTATCAGTTTCTCACAATGAACACCAGAGAAAAATCTCCTTATGCTTCCAGCAGGGAGAAGAAAGAAAGAACCAGTTAGAAATATGTCGAAGCATTCTGTTCTTTTTAACATGGTCTACCCTTAGGAGATACTATTGAACCATAGCTTAAGCTGCCAGGGTTTTATCAGAGCTGAACTAAATAACAAAATACCTAATGAAACAGCTCTCTCCAGCCCACTCTCATCATCCTGCCTCACCTAAAAGTGGGTGGGCTGATAACAGGATGAAGTTCATCTTCCAGAACAGGCCTATTAAAAGACTGATAACTAATCATAAGATGTAGTAGTCCCTTTAATCCTTTGGGTTTTTGTGGTGTCTGTTGTAACTTCTCTTTTGCTTCTGATTTTATTTTTGAGTTGTCTTTTTTTATTCTTGATGAGTCTGGTTATATCAATTTTGCTTATCTTTTGAAAGAACCAGTTCTTAATTCCATTGATCTTTTCTATTGTCTTTTTAGTCTTCATTTATTTCCACTCTGATCTTTATTCTTTTCCTCCTTCTAATTTTGGGCTTTTTTAATTCTTGTTTTGTTAGTTCCTTTTAGGTGTAAGTTTAGATTGCTTCTTTGTGATTTTTCTTGTTTCTTGAAGTAGGCCTGTATTGCTGTAAACTTCCCTCTTTAGAACTGCTTTTGCTGTGTCTTGCATAGATTTGGAACCATTGTGTTTCCATTTTCTTTTGTGTCCAGGTATCTTTTTATTTCTCTTTGGTTTCTCCATTGACCCATTGGTTGTTTAGTAGCATGTTATTTATTTCCAGTTTTTTTCTTGAATTGACTTTTTGGTTTCATATCATTGTTGGAAAAAATGCTTGATATGATTCAGTCCTTTTAAATTTATTGAGACTTGTTTTGTGGCCTGACATATGATTTATCCTGGAATGTTCCATGTGCACTTGGAAAGAATGTATTTTCTGCTGTTTGGGGATGAAATGTTCTGTGTATATATATCTATTAAATACGGTCTAATGTATCATTCAAAGCCAGAGTTACTCTACTGATTTTTCTGTCTGGATAATCTATCTATTGATGTAAATGGGTGTTAGAGTACACTACTGTTAACGTATTACTGTCATTTTCTCCCTCTTTGTCTATTAATACTTGCATACTATATTTAAGTGCTCTTATGTTGGGTGCATAGACATTTACAATTGCTGTACCCTCTTGTTAGACTGATCCCTTTATTATGTGATGCCCTTCTTGTTTCTTGTTATAGTGTTTGTCTTAAATCTATTTTGTTCGTAAGTATTGTTACTCCAGCTTTTTTTTCATTTTCATTTGCATGGAATATCTTTTTCTATCCCCTTTTCAGTCTATATGTCTTTCAATCTGAAGTGAGTCTCTGGTAGGCAGCATATAGATGGGTCTTGTTTTTTTAAAATTTTTATCCATTCAGTCACCCTTAGTCATTTGATTGGACAATTTAGGCCATTTACATTAAAAAGTTTTTTTAATTTTTATTTTTGAGAGAGAGAGATCGCACAAGCAGGAGAGGGGCAGAAAGAGAGGGAGACACAGAATCCGAAGACAGGCTCCAGGCTCTGAGCTATCAGCACAGAGCCCAATGTGGGGCTCAAACCCATGAACCGTGAGATAATGACCTGAGCTGAAGTCGGTCGCTTAACCGACTGAGCCACTTAGGCGTCCCTAGGCCATTTACATTTAAAGCCAAGATTTTGATTGGTGTAAATATACTGTTTTTTTAGTTCTAGTCAGACTAAAATACTTAGTTTTATTTAATATAAAATAACTACTTAGTAATACAGATAGATGTTCAAATTCCAGTTTTCCAAAATTTGATAAGATTCTTCATAAACATTGAATAGCTTCAGTGGGTTTTTGGATTTATACTCGATTAACTTTTATTATTTTTGGTTTTTATGAAGGATGTTCATGTATTTGCTTTGGAATACAAAGTAGGAGATGGACAACGTATTTACCTGGTAACAACCTATGCTCAACTTTGGTTTTATTATAAATCCCGGTAAGTGTGTAAAGGACAGCATATTAAAGTTATATTTCCTTCATCTAGTTATGTTTATGACATTGATTCTGGCTGAATTAACTGTTGTAGTTCTCAATCACACAATAGTCCTTTACTGGTGGAATGGAATTCTGGACCTTCCTTGTCAAGGCAGCACTGAATGATCTCACCAGGTGTTGGGAGAGGAGTACTGTGTAATCAACCGTGTATGTGTTTTGAGTTCCTAAACAATCTATGTCACATGATGACTGAATTCCGCCCCCCCATCACTTTTTCTTACTGAAATTACAAACCTTTTACTTATATAGGATGTTATCTGAAATTCACTTAGCATAAGTAATCTTTTCCTTATCAAGTCAGTGTCTATTCTTATTAGCCTGTGTTAAAGTCCTATCTCTTGATCCACGTGAGAGCATTGAAAGCTCCTGAAGTCAGGTGATTCAGAATATGTTTTTAGCCAATTTTTAAAATACTGTTTTCCTAATGAGAATACAAAACTGAAAAATGCTCATAAAAATATTTGTCGAATCCCAAGAATGTACGTGATATTGGGATTCCAGTTTGAGAAAGTTCTTTTCTTAGACAGGATTTGCTTCATCATGACACCAAAAACCAAAGAATGGTCATACAATGTCAAAATTATCAGCCTGAGGTTGATAAATTTTCAAGTTAAATAATGTCACAGAATACAATCATTACATATTGTTTGATGGAAGCTCTTAATACTGCGAACCATAAGCCTGCTGTGAGTTGTTTGCTTTGCCATGCCTTTATTGTTCCATAGTTAGGTCATTAAATCACACTTAATACAATATCTTGAGATAGAAAAGCAACTGTTATGATGTAAAAGATATAAGATGTAAACCTAACAATCTTGCATTATTCAATTCAGAAAAAATCTCTTACACTGTTACGAAGTCATTCCTGAAAATGCTGTGTGCAAGCTTTATTTCGATTTGGAATTTAACAAACTTGCAAATCCAGAAGCTGATGGGAAAAAGATGATTGCGTTACTCATTGAGGTACATTACAAACTCAAGTTTTTCTCTTTTTATCTGTATATCTCTTCATTCCTTTATTCATTCATTCAGTGAATCCAACCTATGTAATATTTGGCGTCTGTGTTTCACCTCCTTTTTCTTCTCTTCCTTTTGACCTTCATTTCTTAATATGACTTCTCTGAGTAAACTTCTAAAGAGAACGAAGGTTCGTCTCAGGTCCATATGTCTTATAATACTAGCACGTCTACTGTGAAAAGTAGGCTGGAGAAAGATGGCAGTTTGGAAACTGTTTTAAATTGTCTATCAATTCTGTTTACATTATAAATAGCTGACTGTGGTAAAAGTTGGGCCAAGTAATTTTTGCTGTAAAACTCAGGTAGTGAGATGAATTTCAAGAAAACTTTGATTAAAAAGTGTATCATAGGGGCGCCTAACTCAGTCGGTTAACAATATGACTTTGATCTCAGCTCAGGTCATGATCTTACGGTTTGTGGGATCGAGCCCCAAGTCAGACTTGTGCTGACAGTCTGGAGCCTGCTTGGGATTCTCTCTTTCTCTCTGCCCCTCCCCTGCTGGTTCTCTTTCTCTCTCAAAATAAATATAACTTAAAAAAAAAAAAAACCAATAAAAACATTTGTATCATAGGGGTGCCTGGGCGACTTGGTTGAGCATCCATCTTGATTTTGGCTCAGGTCATGATCCCAGGGTCATGGGATTGAGCCTATCTCTGGCTCCACACCCAGCGTGGAGCCTGCTTGAGATTCTTTCTCTCCCTTTGTCCCTCTTCTCTGCTTGCTCTTAATACTCTCTCGCTCTCTCTCTCACTTAACTCTCAACTCTCTCTCTCTCTCTCTCTCTCGGACACTTAACCAACTGAGCCACCCAGGCGCCCCCTTCCTGGTTTTTCCTGTTTAGTTCTATGTACTGGGTAGTCTGCTCTGTTTCCTGGCCTTGAAGGTAGGATCCTCATGGAGAACGTATCCTACCAGGCCCAGAAGCAAAATCTCTCCTGCTCACCAGAACCAGGTGCTCCAGGGGTGTCCTGTGTGTGGGTTGTTATGTGCCCTTCTGTTGTGATGGGCCTCTGACTCCTGTGGGGGGCGATGGTGGGTGGGGCGGGCCGGCCGATCCCGGGCCGAGGGGCGTGGCTGCAGCTGCTGTGCGCTGCTTGTGGGTGCAGTTAGCCTCTTGCAGCCGGCTCTAGGCTTGACTGTGACTGCGGCTGTGTGCGCTGGTAGGTGGGTTGGCCTTTGCTCCTCCTCCTTGGGTAGGACTTGCTTTTACAGGGTTGTCAGGCCCAGCCTTGGCTTACCTGCTGGGTATAGCAGTGTGGGAAGCCACTTTGGAGGGGCACCTGATGGGGTGGGCAGGTTGGGCGGCCGAGTCCGCAGAGGCTCAATGAGTGGTACTAGCAAGGAGGATAGAGAGTGTTTGGAAATTGTATCTGCCAGAGCACAAGAAAAATGGTTTTCACTAGTGCTTCCATTCCCAGAGAAAGTTTCTAAAGATCTCTTCTCCTCTGATACACATACTAAAATTAATACTTTTTTTTAGTGTTTATTTTTGAGAGAAAGCACCTGTGCACAAGTGGGGGAGGGGCAGAGAGAGGAGGAGACACAGAATCCGAAGCAGGTGCCAGGCTCTGAACTGTCAGAGCTCTAGGCGGGGCTGGAACTCACAGACTGAGAGATCATGACCTGACCCGAAGTCAGAGGCTTAACCAGCTGAGCCACCCAAGTGCCCCTAGACCAAGTGCTTTTTTAAATCTGTTACCTCTGTGCTGTGTCTTGGGGTAAGATTGCTCACAAGCCCTTTAAGAGTAGACTAGTGTTGGGGCACCTGGGTGGCTCAGTTGGTTAAGTGACGGGCCCTTGATTTCAACTCAGGTTGGTGAGTTTGAGTCCCACCTTGAACTCTGTGCTGATGGTCCAGAGCCTGCTTGGGATTCTCTCTCTCCCTCTGTCTCCCTGCCCTTCTCCCACTGTCACACACTATCTTTCTCTCTGTCTCAAAATAAATAAATAAACATTAAAAAAAAGTAGAGTCTTGGTTTCCTGTAACCCTCTAGCGCTCTGGGCAGGGCCACTCAGCGGGGGCCTTGAACCCATGGCTGCTCAGGGAGGATCCGTGCCTCTGTGATGGCTCTTCCATTGTTGGTCACTGTTTAGGGCTTGATTCCTGAGCCAGCCTGGTCTTTGCCCCTCCTCCCCTTATTTATGTGGCTTTCCCTTTATACCTTTTGCTCTGTTCTGCTGGGCCCTCAGGCCGCCCTCAGAGGGACTTGTTCTATGTGTAATTGCAGCCTTGGTGCGTCCACGGGAGCAGTGAACTCAGGGTCTTCCTCCTCCACCATCTTTCTCTCCTGGCTTTGATGCAGAAGACATGTCCCCCTACCCCCAAAGAAACCAAACAAGAAAGATACTTTTCTTCTAATAGCCATTAGACCCTTAAAAGCAAATTCCAAAATTTTATTTCATTATATTTGGTAAATGATAATATACATAATTATTTAAAATTTAACCTTATTTTTAGAACAATTCATAGACAGTGATTTTTCTCTGATGTATGATACACTTTTAAATTCTAAGGTAGTATTTATTATATGGCTGTTGTGTATCTAAGAAGGAATTAAGATTCAGAGATTTCTACTGGCACTTGAATAGTGATACCATTAAGAAGCACATTGTATTATAAACTAGAACTACCCCTAATTGAATCAACACTAGTGCAAATCCTGTTTGTAACATAGATTAATAAACGCTGGTGTGGCAGAGATGGTATAGGTATTTAAAACTTTTCCTCCTAATTCTCTATATAATCTTATCCAACTTAGTCTTAAATAACTAATCTTCTACATCAGCGAGAGTTGGAAAGAATTGAAGAAATGTGAGGTTAAAATTATATAGCATTTTTATTTAACATGTTTACTATTTGGTAGAAAAGTTATTAGGATTATTTTAGATAATAAAACCTTCATATTTACATTGAGATTAATTTTATTTACTGGTTACTTTGTATAATAATTGTATTCCAGTAAGTACTTTTCTTCTCACATCTCCATGTGAAGAGGCATAAATTAGCTCTTAGCAGATGGTTTAGAAATAACTGGCTAATAATAGCTAGTGATAACCTATCACGCTTCGAGTCAATGACTTAACTGAAAATTTTAGTAAGCCCCTTTTGCCAAATGGTATGAGCCTGGTGTTAATGCATTTTATAAAAACTGCTGACAGGTAATATTGGTCATATAATCGTATATTTTTAATTTGTGGATTTTATAATTTTAATATTTAAATCACTTTAATATTTATTTACAGTTTAACTTGGGAAAGTTAACTCTGATGATTAGGACTACTTTATTCTTGTTTAACCCACGGAGTCACTCCATTTATTCTGTACAGCTCCAAAGTACAAAACTAGATTTTATTCAGTTACCAAAATCTTTTCAGCCTCTACTCAGTGTCAGTGTGCCCAGGCACTAGGAATACAGTGATTTGCCATCTTAGAATTTATAGTCTAATGGAGGATAACAAATTACGATAGGTTCAGTTGCCATGATAAAGAACTTAAAGTGGCTTAAACAAGATAGAAATTTATTTCTCTCTCCTCTAGTATCTGGAATGGCTCCATTGTTAGAGACTAGCCTTATTGCTTTGCTGTTTCCTAAAATGTTGCCTGTTATTTACCTTGTCCACATGGCTCACTACCACCGTCTGCTTTCTAACTAGTAGAAAACGGTAAAGGGTCGGGCATGCCCCTTGCCTATAAGAGTCTAACTTAGAAGTCCGGTACCTTCCTTCTGTTCATATCCCATTGGCGTGAACTTAGTCATGTGGCCACACACTTTATTGCAAGGGAGTTTGGGAAATGCAGTCTTTATTTTAGATAACCTTGTATCTAGGTAATGAGCGTTCTACTTCTATAGAAGCAGGAGAGAACAGACAGGGAGGGATAGCCTCCGTAACCGAGAGGAAACCAAAGTCAAAAGAATCACACACGTTAACATAAAATTGTAGCCGTGTAAGTACTGCAAACGGAGACAGAATATGAAGGGGGAATTGATGTAAATAGGAAACTGAGGAAGCCTCTGAGAAAGTGAGAATTTATTGAAGAGTATAGTCAGCGAGAGTGGTAGGGGTAGCTGTAATAATACCTAAATAACGTTAATAAATACAATTTACTGTATAACTGTTAGGTGTCTAAGTGCTTGCCAGTTTATAAGCATTTTGCTAATGTCAGGATAACCATGGTGGTTCTTAGTAACTTCATTTTGCAAATGAGGCTGAAGTTTCGGAAGTGACTCATTTTGTAGCTGCACAGCTAAGGCTTTTAAGCAGGTACATAAACCAGGCACTGTGCTGATTATTTACTTTCATTTTGTCATTTACTCGTGACAGCCGTCCCCAAAAGGTAGGTCTGATTGTTATCCCATTTTGCAGTTGAGGCGCGTAAGACTTGGGCTTGCCTAGAGTCACAGAGCTGGTAAGTGGCAAAGCCGGTACTTAAACCTGCATCTTTCTGATTCCAAATCTTGTGCGCCTAGCCCCCTTGCTGCCTTCTTAAAATGTTTAACTGCCTTTACTATCTGCAGCCTCTAGGGACGCCTTGGTGGCTCAGTTGGTTAAGCATCTAACTTTGGCTCCGGTCATGATTTCATGGTTTGTGGGTTTGAGCCCCGCACTGGGATCTGTGTTGACAGCTCAGAGCCTGGAGCCTGCTTCGGATTCTGTGTCTCCCTCTCTCTCCCTCCTCCACTCACTTTCTGTCTCTCTGTCTCTCTCTCTCTCTCTCAAAACTAAACATAAAAAAAAATTAGCAGCATCTATCCCCAGAGGGCTATATCTTGGAGGTCGATTTGGTTTCAATCTGTGTAAGGAACTTTCTGAAAACTAAAATTATTTCTAAAAACAGAATTAGTGACTTTTAAAATTCATAGGTGATATTTAAAGAGGTGCTTAAAAAGAAATATTTTTACTGTGATCTTAGAGGAGATTAATATGTAAGGTAAATTGTTTGAATTTTAGGAGGTCTTTACTCCTGAGAGTCTGTGACTCTTTGACCATAACATATATAATAATTTATTTTTTTTTTTTAATTTTTTTTTTAAGTTTATTTTTTATTTTTTATTTTTTTTATTTATTTCTAGGAGAGAGAGAGACAGCGTGAGCAGGGGAGGGTCAGAGAGAGAGGGAGTCACAGACTGAAACAGGCTCCAGGCTCTGAGCTGGCAGTCAGCACAGAGCCCGACGCGGGGCTCGAACCCATGAACCGCGAGATCATGACCTAAACGAAAGTCGGACGCTTAACCGACTAAGCCACCCAGGCGCCCCTTGGCGATCATCTTCTATCATGGCTTTGATTACCACTTGTGTGTCGATGACTCTTAAGTCTTCATCTCCAGCCACAATTGTCCTCCTTGATGCCAGCTGCCTCTTAAGCATTCCCTTGTGGATCCTTCAGACCCATCATCCCTAAACCGGACTCCTCATTTGTCTTCTAAACTTGCACTTTCTCCTGTGATACATGTACCAGTGAGTCCTGTCCACCATCTACCCAACTACCCAGGTGAAAATTTGGTGTTCTCTTTGAGCTCTGGTTTCTCTCAGCCGACGTACTTAGTCAGCTAGCCGGAGTCGTCGGATTATACCCCTTCTGTGCCTCAGGCCTTTCAAGGATTGCTAGATGCCTTCAGGATCAATTCTCCATGTCTTCCTTTACACAAAACCCAACTGTGCTCTAGCCTCCTCTCCTACCACCTGACCCGGGTAGTGTAAACACTGACAGTGTTCTGTTGTAATGCAGGTGCCTGACTTAAGCTTTGATTCCTGAGGCTTCCATTTCAGAGAGGCATCCATTTCAGACACAACTCAATAGTACTCCCCAGACTGAGGCTCTTTGGATTCAGAAATCTTGATTGATTTCATTAACTGACCTTTCGGGCCACTAGTTTTCCTTGCTTTAAATTCCTGCTCTTTTGTCTCATTTTTAAAATTTAAAAAGTGTTTGTTTATTTTAGAGAGAGGGCATGTGCAAACGGGAGGGACAGAGAGAGGCGGGGGGAGAGAGAGAATTCCCAAGCAGGCACTGTCAGTGCAGAGCCTGACACAGGGCTTGGTCCCACAAACCCTGAGATCGAGACCTGTGCCGAAATGGAGGGTTAGACGCTTAACTGACTGAGCCACCCAGGTGTCCCTGCTCTTATACTTTATATTCACCAACAAGGTGTGAAACTGGGCAACCCTAGGCCTCCCCCCTCACCACCCCCCCACCCGGCCCAGTAAAAGCAGAAACCCCCTGCCTGTGCATGCTCTCTCCACCTGAGCCTTTGCCATGTGGTCCTAGATGTCAGTGGGTAATTTTCAGATCTTGAAAGTAATAAACGGGGCGCCTGGGTGGTTCAGTCAGTTAAGGGTCCACCTTCAGCTCAGGTCGTGATCTCGTCATCCGTGAGTTTGAGCAGGCCTTGTGCTGACAGCTAAGCTTGGAGCCTGTTTCTGATTCTGTGTCTCCCTCTCTCTTGGCCCCTCTCCTGCTTGCACTCTGTCTCTCTCTCCTTCTCTCAAAAATAAAGTTACAAAAAGTTTAAAAAAAAAAAGGTAATAAACCTTTATTTTTTTCCAAATTTCCTGATGGTTGTTACTGATGGACATCTTGCAGTCATGACGAGAACCACGAGCGCTGGTCCAAGGCCGGGGCCGGCACAGAGCACCCCTCTCACTATGTCCTTTACTTGGCTCCTGGCTGGGGCCACATCTCTCAATCCCTGGGCCTTTGTACGTTTTGATGCTGCTGTCTGAAATGACATACTGTGATTATGTGGTCTGTTAAGACTCTGTGTAGATCCTGTCAAATGAGAAGCCATGCCTGTCACATCCTGGACGCTAAGACTCTCGGTTGTAGAGAGCCCAGTGCTTATCGCATTCACCACTTCCACGTGTGAACAACTTGGGGAGGGGCGGGGTGGGGGGGAGAGAGAGAGAGAGAGAGAGAGAATCCCAAACAGGCTCTGCACTGTCAGCACAGAGTGCGACATGGAGCTTGAACTGACGAACCAGATCACCACCTGAGCTGAAACCAAGAGTTGGACGCTTAACCCACTGAGCCACCCAGACACCCCAGAGACTGTTTCTTATTCCCTTTTTATTTCCAGAGTTCCTACATAATATCTTTATCAATAATATTTGTAATCTAGCAGCATCAGCAATAAAACACAAGTAGGCATTTGATAAGTATTTGCCAAATAAAAGACTATTAGATGGGCTCTGCGGTCAGGGTGTGGAGGCAGAGTTTTCAAGATCTTTCTTTGATTCTATTGATTCCTTATAGTCTGCTCTGCAGCTCCCAGCCACAAGGCTAAAAATGGAGATTGGTTGCTAGGGAAGAAAGGAGAAGAGAAATTTGGCAGCTGGTTAGCAGTCACTGCTACAGACAGCTTCTGAAAGCAGATGGCATTCAAGCTGGCTTTAAACCTGATTCCATCCCATCAAGAAAGTAAGACGTGCTTTACTGTCAGATCAGCATACACAAAAGTGTGGAGGTACAAGTTTGAGGCTACCTTGGGGGACAGAGAGGGTCTGAAGACTCTTTCCTTTAAAATTATGAACCGTCAGAATCAGAGATGGAGGGACAATGAAATTATTCATGCAACATTTATTTGCCCTTCATTCCCCCATCCCTCTGTGGATGTTTTGGTGACCTTTCTAGTTCCCATCATTAGCCTTTCAGAAAGTAGAATTGGAGTAAGTGTCAGAGGTCATAGAATGTTTGCACTATGCGTAAAGTTGACTTGCCTAGTAGATACCTCTCTGACAGCCCCCCATACGACCCAAAATTTCCATGACAGACAAGTTCTTTTGAGTCATTCCCAGCCAGTAAAATTCCCATCCCCATAGTAATGAGGGCGGGGGTGATAAGATTGGGAAAGGGAAGTAGAAAACAGTAGTTGCTGGAAGCCTGTGTGGGAATTCATGCTGCTGATACTGTCCGTGTACCCTGGCCACGTTAGCTCCTTGCTAAAGGTTAAAGGCCTGCCTGGCTTGCTTAGCACTACCCACACAAGTGGTTCTAGAACCATGCCTTCCCTTCCCTTACTGTCTCGCATCAAGTAGATGTAATCTTCCATTTCCAGGAACGGTAACTTGACCAGTTTATGTCCGTACTGCTTTGTTGTGCCTTGATACATCATGATTTCTCTTTACTCAGTATTTACCCCTATTTCCCTCATTCCAGAGATGATCACGCCTGTATATCATCACAAGGATCAAATGCTTTTGCTTTCATTTTGATGTCTAGCATTTTATGAGAAGCTGGGTTTGTTTCATTGAGTAGAGAGTAAATCATTAATTTGGAGAAAGAATTTTGAATTCAGAGCATGTGTGTCATGATTTAAGGCTTTAAGCTGTCTGGTAAATAAAGTGACAAAATTTTAGAAATTAAAATTTTTTATTAAAACACTGCCTTTCTCCAGTATTCATATACGTGAAACACCTTAACCAAGTTATTGCTTGATTTTATGGTATAAATAACATACAAGAGTGAAGTTCTGGATTTGTCATATCTTCTAGGTAGAGATAAGACCACTCATGGTTAGAGCTCTTTGGGGCACCTGGGTGGCTCAGTTAAGCATCAGACTCTTGATTTCAGCTCAGGTCATAATCCCCTGGTTTGTTGGATCAAGCCCCACGTTGGGTTCTGCACTGACAGCACGGAGCCTGCTTGGGATCCCCCCTCCTCCCCAAAATAAATAAACTTAAAAAACTAGAGCCCTTAGAGTAAGTATTGAAATACATGTGTTTAATTGCTTTCAGTCTGGACTTATGATGCCACAGCCCGTCTAGTGACCAGTTAATTATAGGGAGAAACTAGAGGAGCAATGACTTTGGAACTGATGGCTGCCAAGGTCATGATTCTTAGGGCATATCGTGACAGGTAAAGGAGAGAACGTGAACTCCAGAGAAGTTTGCTGACATCCTGACTCACAGAGAGAATGGCCAGGATTCTCACAGTGTTTCTGGGCATTATCTTGGCCTAACTGTTTATGCATAAAAACCTTCTATTCCTTAATTCATTGACGGTTAAGATAAGTTCTGCTCACTTTCTATTCGTGAGAGTTGTGCTTTCTTGGTGATAGCACACCAGGCTCAGGCAGGTCACACCGACACATCTTCTAAGATGATCTGTTAATTGTAAGTGACACCACGCTACCCTGTCCGTGGGAATCGAAAAAGTAGAAGATTGCATAAGAGGAAGGAAGTAACAAGAGAAACATGTTACAGTTGACAATAACAACTCTGTTTTAAAACCAGAAGTCAAAAGAAGCCTTACTTGTATAAACTTGTCATGTGGAGATTTGTGCCTAGATCTTAAGTTATAGTTTGTGGAAAAGAAGAATTAGATTAATCATAATGCTTTCTTTCTTTTTTTTTAGGTAATTTTGTGAGAAAAATATTGCAGCCTGCTTTTCAATTAATAGCCGGTAAAGATGATAGTATTTCAGAGACCACGGGCCATGAATTTTCCCATTTTTCTGAAACACCAATTAAATCAGGAATTTCCTCTGACAAAATGTCTCCAGATAAGGGTGGAGGAGAGAGTTGGACACTGAATTCAGAGGCACCGGAGAGGCTGGGGTCAGCTAAGCAAAGCAGTCCTGATCTTTCATTTTTAGTTGTGAAGACTAACACAGGAGAAAAGCAACTTTTTGTAGACCTGGGTGAGTAAGACTGTCAGCCGTCTGTCAGACTGTCCCTGTGTACTTCTCTGAGAGACCACTCAGTGCCCATTTGTTCCCCTGCTTGGGATTCTCGTCTCCCTCTCTCTGCCCCTCCCCCACTTGTGCTCTATCTCTCTCAAAATCAGTAAATAAAATTAAAAATAAAGGATGAAATAAATGTTACAAACAGACACAATATAAATAATGGTACTTTTATGTGGCAAAATGAGGCGGTGTTTTCTCTGAAAAGCTTTGCCGTTAGTGGCCGCGGCCATTTCCTCCGCCTTCTTACTGTGGTCAAACTGGTGACCGCTTTAACTGTGCTCTCTCCTACCCCACCTGCTTCTGGTCGGTGACCCTGAGGGTGTGTGAAGCCCTGGGCAAGACTGCAGCCTGGTTAGGTAACACGAAGGCCGTTCAGGACCCATTCGGCCAGCTCCAGTCTGGTGAAAGAAGCCTCGTTTAAGAAAAAAAAAAATTATTAACGTTTATTTATTTTTTGGGGTGGGGGGAGCGCACGCGCATGCACATAAACCAGAAAGGGGCAGAGAGAGAGGCAGACACAGAATCCGAAGCAGGCTCTAGGCTCTGAGCTGTCAGCATAGAGCCCCTCGGGGCTCGAACCCATGAACTGTGAGATCATGACCTGAGCTGAAGTCGGTCGCTTAACTGAGTCACCCAGGCACCCCTAAGCCTCATATTTATATTGTGGTCTCAGCCTGTTATTCGAAAGCCGTGAAGAGCACGTTTTCGCGTTGCTGTCAGAGCAGCTGAGAGAGCTTCAGGGCCTACAGGCCAAGGGAAATTAGGTTTAACTTGTAGGCAGGATTATCAGGGCAGCCAGCCAGGCCAAGAGAGGGGCAGTGTTCCTGCTCTGTTCTGTATCTTTCTAGCTACCCTGACAGCCCAGTGCCCAAATTTGGAAATGTAGTCAGATAAGGGCAATGCCGTGGTTTGGGTGTGATCAAGCATGAGCTAGAAGTAGAGGAGCGTTCTTCCAAATGACAAGCTTTGTCTTGTTAGCAGAATGTTTTCTCCAGGCTGTGCTGGCAGGCAGTGTAATAGGGAGACTGGTGAACAGGCAGTGACTCGGGGCAGTGGGGATTGGGGGGCAGCAGTAGTTGATCTCTGTGCTCTACCTCTACCCCAGGAAAAGACATAAACAGAATACCCCAGTTCATGACAATTAGCCTTAAAAGTTTGTTTCCTGAACTAGCAAGGAAATTTCTATGATATGCTTGAAAGAAATATTTCAAGTTTAACCTAGAATTATTTATGTAGCAAAGAGGACATTATTTAAGGCAACTTTTGAAAAGGTCAGAGATTTAACAGTGCATGCCATAGTTTTTTGAGGAAACTTTTTTATTGAAGTATTAAGTTCAAACAGAACCATGAGTGATTTGTGAGTGCGCAGGTCAGTGAATTGTCACAAAATGAACATGCCCTTGTCACAACATCACCCTAGACAAGAAATAGAAAGTTATCAAGATTCCAGAATCTCCTCCATGTTTCTTCTAAGGAGTACCCTTTCTCCTCCCCACAGGTAACCACTAATCCATCCTCTAATACCATAGATTAGCTTTGCCTATTTCTGAACTTTAAAAAAAAATATTTATTTTGAGAGAGAGCATGCTCAATCAAGGGAGGGACAGAGAGAGAGGGCCAGGGAGAGACTCCTAGGTAGGCTCTGTGCGGTCAGCACAGAGCCCAATGTGGGGCTCGAACTCACAAACTGAGATCATGACCTGAGCTGAAATCAAGAGGCAGATGCTTAACCAACTGAGCCACCCAGGCACCCCTGAAATTTTTATCATTGAAATCATGTAGTACTTGAGGCTTGCCTTTTAATTCTCTTATTGGTGTCTATGATGAATAAAAATAACTTTAAATAGTAGTAGCTGATTTATCAAATGTTGACCTCTTAGTGCTTCTTGTATCTTGTCAAATCTTTTTGCTTTCTCCAATTATGAAGATATTCTCCTGGTTATTTTCTAGGAGACTTATATTTTTACCTTTTATACTTAGATCTACAGTTCACGTGGAATTGATTTTTGCTTATTGTCTGAAGAGGAGTCAAGATTGTTTTGCTTCCTATATGAATATCCATTTGTCCCAACACTATTGAAATGATTGTCCTTTACCTAAAAGGACATCTTTGTCATAAGTCAAGTGTCTATATATTTGGTCTTTTTCTGGATTACGTTCTGTTCCATTGTTGTATTGATCTATTTTGTACCAATACTACTACTATCTTAATGTAGCTTTATTTCTTTTTTTTTACTCAAAAAAATATTTTTATTAGGGGCGCCTGGGTGGTTCAGTTGGTTAAGCGTCCGACTTTGGTTCAGCTCATGATCTTATAGTTCACAAGTTCGAGCCCCACATCAGGCTCTGTGGGGCTGCTTTCTGACAGCTCAGAGCCTGGACCCTGCTTCAGATCTGTGTCTCCCTCTCTCTCTGCCCCTCCTCCACTTGTGCTCTCTCCATCTATCAAAAATTTTAAAAAAACATTTTAAAAATAAAAATTTTTATTAGAGTGTGTGTGCTCGTGGAGGAGAGGAGGAGAGAGAATCTTAAGCAGACCCCATGCACAGCATGGAGCCCGATGTGAAGCTCGATCCCACGACTCTGGGATCATGACATGAGCCAAAATCAAAAGTCAGATGGATGTTCAACTGACTGAGCCACCCAGGTGCCCCTTAATGTGCCTTTTAAAAAGGCTTGATATCCAGTGGGATAAGCCCACCAACTTTGTTCTTTGCAATTTCTTGGCTGTTCTTGACTGTTTGCACTTCTGTTTAAATTTTAAAATCAACTTATCAGGTTACACACTGCTAGAATTTTGATTTAGTTTCCATTGAATCTATAGATCAACTTGGAGAGAATTGACTTTTTTAGTTTTTAGTGTTCCACTTCATGAACATGGTTTGTCGTTCCACTCACATAGATGTTCTCTAATTTGTCTCTGTGTTTTATAATTTTCTGAATAGAGACCTTGTACATCTTTGGTTAGATTTATTCTAGATACTTGATTTTTTATTTTTTATTTTTTTGGCTTAAACAACAAACATTTATGTCTCACAGTTATGGAGGACAGAAGTGCATGATCAGGTACCAGTGTGGACGGGTTCTGGTGAAGGCCGTGTTCCTGGTTTACAGATCACTGTCTTCTCATTGTATCCTTCCATTGCGTAGAGAGAGCACTACTTGATTTTTTGATGTCTCCCTTCTTTGAGATTTCAGCACTAGAAATCCTCACTGCCTTGGAAGCTCTTCAGTAGTCTCAAACTTTTTTCCCTTAATGGGTTTTCCCAGGTTTTCTATTTATTTATCGTGGGAGGGTTGTCTGCAAATAGTCACATTTTCTATTTCTGGGTGTGGCATTCTTCCAGGCCAACTCTACTCAGTTAAAAAAAAAATTTTTTTTAAATGTTTGTTTATTATTCAGAGACAGAGCATGAGCGGGGGAGGGGCAGAGAGAGGGGGAGACACAGAATCCGAAGAAGGCTCCATGCTCTGAGCTGGCAGCACAGAGCCTGATGTGGGGCTCGAACCCACAAACTGTGAGATCATGACCTGAGCCGAAGTCAGACGCTCACCGACTGAGTTACCCAGGCGCCAATGGGCCAACGCTAATTTATACATGGCTTTTGTTTACAGCTGGTAGAAAATAATTCTTTTTCTCATTTTTATTTTTGTTTATGTGAAGGTGACTTTTTCTTCATCTTCATTTTTTCAATTGAAGTATAATTGATATACCACGTTTCATCAGTTTCTGGTGTACAACATAATGATATTTGCACATATTGCAAAATGATCACCACAGTAACTAATTAACTTCCATCACCATACATAGTTACAGAATTGTTTTTCAAAGGAGAATTTCTAAGATGTACCCTCTTAGCAACTTTCAAATAGGCAATACAGTGTTACTATATTTGCCGTGCTCTACGTCATATCCCCATGACCTATTTATAACTGAAGTTTGTGTCTTTTCATTCTCTTTACCCACTGGCTCACCCCCACCTCCCTACCTCCCCACCTCAAGCAACTACCAGTCTGTTCTCTGTAGTTATTACCTTGTGTTTTTATGTTAATTTTTTAGATTCTATATATAAGCAATATGGTATTTGTCCTTCCCTGTCTGACTTATTTCACTTAGCATAATGCCCTGAAGGTCCATCTGTGTTGTTGCAAATGGCAGGATTTTCTCTCTCTCTTTTTTTTAAATGGTTAAATAATACTCCATTTTATAGATGTGTAGGTTGTTTCCATAGCTTGGCTATTGTAATTAATGCTGCAGTGAATATGGCGACGCACCTATCTTTTTGGATTAGAGTTTTTATTTTCTTCAGATAAATACCCAGAAGTGGAATTACTGGATCATGTGGCAGTTCTATTTTTAATTGTTTTGAAGAACTTCCATACTCTTTCCCCAGTGGTTGCACCAGTTTACATTCCCATCAGTGGTGCAAGAGGGTTCCTTTTTCTCTGTATCCTCACCAACACTTGTTATTTCTTTTTTTTTTAATTTTTAAAAATTTTTAATAGTTTATTGTCATGTTGGTTTCCATATAACACCCAGTGCTCATCCCGACAAGTGCCCTCCTCCATGCCCATCACCCACTTCCCCTCTCCCCCACCCCATCAGTCCTTAGTTTGTTCTCAGCATTCAAGGGTCTCTCATGGTTTGCCTCCCTCCCTCTCCCCCACTATTTTCCCCCTTCTTCCCCCCCAC